>NW_027183733.1:1104054-1459679 GCF_041296385.1 Aphelocoma coerulescens | reverse complement strand
CCATGAGCGCTGACAGTGCCCGGCAAAAAGCTCTTGGCTGGCGCGGCCCCAGTCGTGTGGAAGCAGTTGGAGGAAGAGCTCCGCTGTGCATCCTGCCTCTTGGAGACATAAAAGGATGTAACCCTGCGCGTAGCGGGGAAGCAAGACGAATCTTTTCATTGTTGGCTGAGCAGTTTCTAAGTCGCAAAAGTAAAGGCAGTTTCAGCACGGCCTCTTTCTTTCAGAACCTTTTCTGTGCCATCATGAACGTGCTCAACATGCCACTCGCACCCGCTGAACTGCATCAAAGGCCCTGGAGATAGGCGCTTTCCTTCAAGCTCTCTGTAGCATCCTACCCTCCACCTCTGGCGGATCCCAAAGCCCTTCCAAACATCCAGCAGCTGCACGCAGAGAACAAGTGCTAGAACAAGGCGTTGGCCTTCCTAGTCCTTTTAAAGTCTGTGAACTAGGCGAAACATTCCAGTGAGCAGCACTTTCCTTCGCAACTATATCTAGAGCATCATCACATTCTCTCCAAGTGGGTAAGTCCACCCTTGCAGCGCAGCGTTTGCAGCCACAGTTCGGACTGAGAGATAGGCCAGGTGAGAAAGCATTTCTTGACTATCCCTCTTCTCTGGAAGACTTGATACTCGCAGCGCGACCACGTCCACACACCTTCAGTGTGGCCAGGTTCAAGCAGCTAGAGCTCCCAGAGATGGGAGAGTCAGGAGAGAAGACGTTCCAAAAGTACCGTGTACTTACAGCAGCATTAAAACTGTGCACAGCAGTCTGCAGCACTGTAGACTGCGGCTTCTCCGACAGACGAGCCATCCCATTGTTGCCTCTCGCAGCCTGCTTGCTAGCTGCTCTCCTGAAGAAAAGAACTAGAAGAAAAAGCCAATGCTGGGCTGCACCTTCCCCTTGCCTTACGTAAAGCCACCTAAACTCCCCGCTGCACTCTCTACTTCCCCTCTCCTTGGAAGCGACCACTGTGTTTGCTGCATCTCGAAGCCTAAAGTTAAGCGCCAGTGGTTTTGGGGATGGTTGGAAGAGGGATAAGTAGTAGCACAAGGAAGTAGTTGTCGTTGAACTTCCTCCTTCTCAATGCTAACGTGAATTGGGCAGGCAGGCGAGTGCTAGCCACGCTCCTTTCTCAGTTTGTACGCTGCGGACACGAGTCCGGTGCTCTGCGCCTTCGTTCGGCCTCTTTAGTACCCATGTCGCGCTTTCATTGTGCCGGAGTCGAAGCGTCGTCTACTTCTCGCCCAGAGAGCACGGTGCCGGCAGCGAAATGCCCCAGCCGACTGCTTCTGCCGACACACGCCTGGTCTATGCACTTTCCCTCGCAGCGACATACAGCAGCACTTTCGGCCTTTCTTGTCGTCCAAATGGAAAGGGAAAGATTCTCAGCTCCGTCTGGCACAGTTTTAGGTCAACAAGCTTACCCGGAGCTTACCCGCGACGCGTGGAAACTTGTGTTTGCACCACATTCAAGTGGTAGCCGTCTTTCCTTTACAGGCTGCAGAACGCCGTCAGATCCCGGTGCTCTCTGCACCTGCCTTCTCAGTTCCAATACCGCCGCGCACAATACAGCTTTGCAGGAAGCAAACACGCGGATAGTCATGTCGCTCAGAAGAACGTGCCAGGACGAAAAGATGTTCTTCCTTTCTCCTCGTCGCCCATATTGTGGTGCTGTATTAAAAGCCTTGGCCAGCGAAAGGCTAATCCAGCAAGTGTTTCTCACCTGATGCATTTCGCTGAGGGAGAGCTGAGGAAAATCCTTGCACAGCACACTGCGGATGCGTGCAGTACACATGCTGAAGAGAGCCACAGCTAAAAGCAATCGCTGGGCTTCAGTTCTGTCCAGACCGCAGAAGGCGAAGAACGAAGCAGCTGGGCACCGCGTTAACGTACTCAGTGGACCGAATTTCAAATGTTCAGCCAAGAGCTGCTTCACAAGCAGATTCAGCTGAGAATGCTCTGGCTGGTTCACAAAGTAAGGCGTAGCCGTTGCACTCTATCACACTATCAGGCCAGAAGAAGTTTCTTACACCTTCAATGCTGCAGAGTCCATGCAGCTGGAGCACACGCAGTAGGACGCGTCCAGATAGACGGCGTTCTTCAAGTACCCCCCTCCTCCAAGCAGCCTTGAAACTGAGCACAACACACTGCGGCTCGGGAGCTTCCTTCTCAGATAGACGTGCCGTCACGTTATTCACTCTCGCAGCTCCGTTGCCCACTTGCAGCAGCTGCTACCAAAGCAAAATGCTCCAGAAGTAAAAAGCACTGCTGAGCAAACCTTTTCCTTTGCCTCACGTAAAGCACTGTAAACTGTCCGCTGCACTCTTTATTTCCATTCTCCGCTGCATCTACCACTGTCATCTCTGCATCTCGAAGCATAAAGCTCGGCACAATTCTTCCCAGGGAAAGCTGGAAGAGAAATAGGCAGCAGCACAAGTAGCTGCAAGTGGAACTTTTGTTTTCAACTGCTAACGTGAATCCGCAAAGAAGCGAGCGGCAGCCACGCTTCTTCTTGCAGCCTGTGCGATGCGCACACCAGCTCGGTGCTCTGCGCCCTCATTCGTATGCTCTTCGTACCATGTCGCGCTTTTCATTCTGCCGGAGTCGAAGCGTCGTCTACTTCTCGCCCGGAGAGCACGGTGCCGGAAGAGAAATGCCCCAGCCGACTGCCCTTCCGAAACACACCAGGGCTATGCACTTTTCTCGCAGCGACATACAGCAGCACTTTCGGTCTTTTCTTGTCGTCCAAATGTAAAGGGAAAGATTCTCAGCAATGTCGGGCACAGAGAACAGTTTTAGGTCAACAAGCACGCCCAGAGCTTGCCCGCGACTCGTGGAAACTTGTGTTTGCACACATTCCAGTGGCAGCCCTCTTTCCCTTACAGCCTGCAGAGCGCCGTCAGATCGCGGTGCTCTCTGCACCTGCCTTCTCCCTTCCAAGTACCACTGCGCACAATACAGCCTTGCAGGAAGCAAAGGCGCGGATAGTCGTCTCGCAGAGAAGAACGTGCAAAGACGAAAAGATGTTCTTCTTTGCTCCTCCTCGTCGCCCAGATTGTGGTGCTGTACTGAAAGCCATGGCCAGCGAAAGGCTAATCCAGCAAGTGTTTCTCACCTGATGCATTTCGCTGAGGGAGAGCTGAGGAAAATCCTTGCACAGCACACTGCGGATGCGTGCAGTACACATGCTGAAGAGCGGCAAAACTCAAAGCCATCGCTGGGCTTCAGTTCTGTCCAGACCGCAGAAGGCGAAGAACGAAGCAGCTGGGCACCGCGTTAATGTACTCAGTGGACCGAATTTCAAATGTCCAGCCAAAAGCTGCTTCATAAGCAGATTCAGCTGAGAATGCTCTGGCTGGTTCACAAAGTAAGGCGTAGCCGTTGCACTCTATCACACTATCAGGCCAGAAGAAGTTTCTTACACCTTCAATGCTGCAGAGTCCATGCAGCTGGAGCACACCAAGAAGGACGCGTCCAGATAGACGGCGTTCTTCAAGTACCCCCCTCCTCCAAGCAGCCTTGAAACTGAGCACAACACACTGCGGCTCGGGAGCTTCCTTCTCAGATAGACGTGCCGTCACGTTATTCACTCTCGCAGCTCCGTTGCCCACTAGCAGCAGCTGCTACCAAAGCAAAATGCTCCAGAAGTAAAAAGCACTGCCGGGCTGTACTTTCGCCTTGCCGCACGTGAAGCACCATAAACTGTCCGCTGTACTCTGTATTTCCCTTCTCCGCCGCATCTACCACTGTCATCTCTGCATCTCGAAGCATAAAGCTCGGCACAATTCTTCCCAGGGAAAGCTGGAAGAGAAATAGGTAGCAGCACAAGTAGCTGCAAGTGGAACTTTTGTTTTCAACTGCTAACGTGAATCCGAAAAGAAGCGAGCGGCAGCCACGCTTCTTCTTGCAGCCTGTGCGATGCGCACACCAGCTCGGTGCTCTGCGCCCTCATTCGTATGCTCTTCGTACCATGTCGCGCTTTTCATTCTGCCGGAGTCGAAGCGTCGTCTACTTCTCGCCTGAGAGCACGGTGCCGGCAGAGAAAAGCTCCGGGCTTCTGCCTCTGCCGAAACACGCCTGGGCTATCCCTCTCAGCGTTAAGTAGCACAAAATGCTGTCTGCGTTGTGGTCTTAATCTTAAGGGAAAGATTCTCGGCTTCGGCTAGCACAGAGAACTTTGCTGGGACAATACATGTGTTTTATTATCCTTTCCCGCAAGAAGACTATGGTGCTTCTTTGGAACTGTTGGCCAGTGTAAGGCTAATCCAGCAAGTGCTTCTCTCCTGACACATTTCTCTGAGCGAGAGCTTCGGCGGACAGTTGGGCTCTGCGAAGCAGAAAGTCTGTGCTTGCACGTAGCGCTGAGGAGAATCTGTGCACAGCGCGCTCTGGATGCGTGCAGTACACACACTAAAGAGAGCCAAAGCTCAATGTCTCAGTTCTGTCCAGCGCCGGAAATTGAGAAGAACGCAGCCCCAGAGCTCTGGGCTGGAGTGTGCGATGGTTATGAGCTGTGCCGCTCTTCTGCGTGTCTACTGCACGCATCCATAGTGTACAGTGCAAGGATTTTCCTCAGCTCTCGCTCAGCGAAATGCATTAGAAGGGAAGCACATGCTAGATTAGCCATTCGTTAGCCCACGCTTTCAGTAGAGCACCACAATCTGGGCGACGAGGAAAAGCAAAGAAGAACATCTTTTCGTCTTTGCACGATCTTCTCTGCGAGACATCTCTCCACGTCTTTGCTTCCTGCAAGGCTGTAAGGTGCGCGGTGGTACTTGGAAGGGAGAAGGCAGGTGCAGAGAGCACCGCGATCTGACGGCGCTCTGCAGGCTTAAAGGAAAGAAAGCTACCACTTGAATGTGGTGCAAATACCAATTTCCACGCGTCGCGGGTAAGCTCCGGGTAAGCTTGGTGACCTAAAACTGGGCGCTGAGTGAGACGTAACCGAGAATCTTTCCCTTTGCATTCCGGCTCCAACGCAAACAGAATGTGATGCTACTTAGCGCTGCGAAGGAAAGTGCATAGCCCTGGTGTGTTTGGGAAGAATCAGCAGCCTGGAGCGTTTTTCTGGAGCCTTTCTCCGCTGGCACCGTGCTCTCTGGGCGAGAAGTAGACGACGCTTCGACTCCGGCAGAATGAAAGCGCGACATGGTACGAAGAGCATTAAAGAATGAGGGCAGAGGGCCGAGCTGGTGTGTGCATCGCACAGGCTGCAAGAGGAAGCCGGGCTGTCACTCGCTTGTTTCCGGATTCACGTTAGCGTTTTAAAACAGAAAGTTCCACTTGCAGCTACTTGTGCTGCTGCCTATTTCTCTTCCAGCGTTCCCTGGGAGGAATTGTGCCGAGCTTTATGCTTCGAGATGCAGAGATAACAGTGGTAGATGCGGCGGAGAATGGAAATACAGAGCACAGCGGACAGTTTATGGTGCTTTACGTGAGGCAAGGGAAAGCGCAGCCCGGCAGTGCTTTTTACTTCTGGAGCATTTTGCTTTGGTAGCAGCTGCTGCAAGTGGGCAACGGAGCTGCGAGAGTGAATAACGTGACGGCACGTCTATCTGAGAAGGAAGCTCCCGAGCCGCAGTGTGTTGTGCTCAGTTTCAAGGCTGCTTGGAGAAGGGGGTACTTGAAGACCGCCTTCTATCTCGACGCGTCCTACTGCGTGTGCTCCAGCTGCATGGACGCTGCAGCATTGAAGGTGTAGGATACTGCTTCTGGCCAGGTAGTGTGATGAATGGAAACGGCTGCGCCTTACTTTGTGAAGCAGCCAGAGCATTCTCAGCTGAATCTGCTTATGAAGCAGCTTTTGGCTGGACATTTGAAATTCCGTCCACTGAGTACGTTAACGCGGTGCCCAGCTGCTTCGTTCTTCGCCTTCTGCCGTCTGGACAAAACTGAAGCCCAGCGATGGCTTTGCGTTTTGGCGCTCTTCAGCGCGAACACTGCACGCATCCACAGTGTGCTGTGCACGGATTTTCCTCAGCTCGACGTACAATCATTTTCTTGCTGTTTCCAGAGTCTAAACTCTTCGTGAAACTCTCGCTCAGCGAGATGCGTCAGGAATGAGGCACTTGCTGGATGAGCTTTTCGCTAGCCAAGACTTTCAATACAGCACCACAATTCAGGCAAGAAGCAGGAGAAAGGAAGATCATCTTTTCGTCCTTCCACGTTCTTCTCTGCGAGATGACTATCCGTGTCTTTGCTTCCTGCAAGGCTGTAAGGGGCGCGGTAGTACTTAGAACTGAGAAGGCAGGTGCAGAGAGCACGGCGGTCTGACGGTGCTCTGCAGGCTGTAAAGGAAAGACGGCAACCACTTGAATGTGGTGCAAACACAAGTTTCCACGCGTCGCGGGTAAGCTCCGGGTAAGCTTGTTGACCTAAAACTGTGCCAGATGGAGCTGAGACTCTTTCCCTTTCCATTTGGACGACAAGAAAGACCGAAAGTGCTGCTGTATGTCGCTGCGAGGGAAAGTGCATAGACCAGGCGCGTGTCAGCAGAAGCAGTCGGCTGGGGCATTTCGCTGCCGGCACCGTGCTCTCTGGGCGAGAAGTAGACGACGCTTCGACTCCGGCACAATGAAAGCGCGACATGGGTACTAAAGAGGCCGAACGAAGGCGCAGAGCACCGGGCTGGTGTCCGCAGCGTACAAACTGAGAAAGGAGCGTGGCTAGCACTCGCCTGCCTGCCCAATTCACGTTAGCATTGAGAAGGAGGAAGTTCAACGACAACTACTTCCTTGTGCTACTACTTATCCCTCTTCCAACCATCCCCAAAACCACTGGCGCTTAACTTTAGGCTTCGAGATGCAGCAAACACAGTGGTCGCTTCCAAGGAGAGGGGAAGTAGAGAGTGCAGCGGGGAGTTTAGGTGGCTTTACGTAAGGCAAGGGGAAGGTGCAGCCCAGCATTGGCTTTTTCTTCTAGTTCTTTTCTTCAGGAGAGCAGCTAGCAAGCAGGCTGCGAGAGGCAACAATGGGATGGCTCGTCTGTCGGAGAAGCCGCAGTCTACAGTGCTGCAGACTGCTGTGCACAGTTTTAATGCTGCTGTAAGTACACGGTACTTTTGGAACGTCTTCTCTCCTGACTCTCCCATCTCTGGGAGCTCTAGCTGCTTGAACCTGGCCACACTGAAGGTGTGTGGACGTGGTCGCGCTGCGAGTATCAAGTCTTCCAGAGAAGAGGGATAGTCAAGAAATGCTTTCTCACCTGGCCTATCTCTCAGTCCGAACTGTGGCTGCAAACGCTGCGCTGCAAGGGTGGACTTACCCACTTGGAGAGAATGTGATGATGCTCTAGATATAGTTGCGAAGGAAAGTGCTGCTCACTGGAATGTTTCGCCTAGTTCACAGACTTTAAAAGGACTAGGAAGGCCAACGCCTTGTTCTAGCACTTGTTCTCTGCGTGCAGCTGCTGGATGTTTGGAAGGGCTTTGGGATCCGCCAGAGGTGGAGGGTAGGATGCTACAGAGAGCTTGAAGGAAAGCGCCTATCTCCAGGGCCTTTGATGCAGTTCAGCGGGTGCGAGTGGCATGTTGAGCACGTTCATGATGGCACAGAAAAGGTTCTGAAAGAAAGAGGCCGTGCTGAAACTGCCTTTACTTTTGCGACTTAGAAACTGCTCAGCCAACAATGAAAAGATTCGTCTTGCTTCCCCGCTACGCGCAGGGTTACATCCTTTTATGTCTCCAAGAGGCAGCATGCACAGCGGAGCTCTTCCACCAACTGCTTCCACACGACTGGGGCCGCGCCAGCCAAGCGCTTTTTGCCGGGCACTGTCAGCGCTCATGGAAACAACCACACGACGGCGCTGCAGACTTGCAAAAGAAGGCCAAGCACCAGGCCCAGCTCGAAACCACCCCAAGGGCAGACAGAGGCAACTTGCAAACGGCCCTGCACTCAAATCAACGGTGTCAGGACAAAAAGGTTGCCCTCATCTTCCCCTTCCAAGAGCACACTCTTCTTTACACCACACCTCTTTGGCCCAAACAAATCTTTTCCCTCTCGCAGATTCCGCCCACCAGCTTGAAACCATCTGGCAAAAACAGGGCTCAAAACAGTGCCAGCTGAGGAAGATCTTGCTGCCTACAACTTCACCTGCACCCCTCAAACTAGCAGCACACACGCTGTTCTCAGCACTCTCCTTCTCAGCTCTAGGTACCATCCTAAGCCTTCCCTCTCCCAGAGTCAGGATCCAAAGGCAACGGCACCAGGGACTGCTCACACACTGAAGGCACCAGGACAAATAGCTTAAGAGCTTGGCCTTTGCATTCCCACCGACAGCTCAACAGCTCGAACCCAGAGAGAGCTCTGCCTGTTGGGAAAAGCCTTTAAAATCCCTAGGAGTACCTGATGTGCACATCCAAACCTGCCTTCCTTGCCAAAGAGAGCAACTACAAGCCCATCTCCAAAGAAACGGCATCCCCTCCTCCAAAATACAACACATCCAGCGACTGATCCGCCTCCAGTATTGAATATGTCCAACAATTGCCCCCACACGCACAGGGGCCAGAAGAGAAATGTCTTGCTGGACTATTCCTCCCCACAGTACCTTAACATCTGCTCCAGCAACACTGGCACTATGTCCTTGCCTTCCCAAGGAAAGGCACTCCGAGTCTCTTGGCCTTGCCTTGTCTAGTTCTTCTTAAGGTACCCTTGCTCTGCTTCCTTTGCCTACGTCTGCCTTGCCTCGCACTGCCTACAACTTGCTGGCTTTGCTTTGCCCGGCCTACCACTCTTTCCCTTGCCTTCCATGCAGGCAAGGCGCTGCAAACCGAGTGCAGGCAATTGTGGGCAAGTCAAGGGAGAGGTAGGCAAGGCCAGAGCAGTGAGGGGAAAGCAAATGGAGTGGTAGACAAGAGAAGGTCCAGAAGTTAGAGGCAAGGCTGGCTGTAGGAAGGAAGGGCCACTGATGGGAAGGCCAGGCAGAAACAGGAAGGGCTCAGCAAGCCAAGGCCCTGGAGGAAAACAGTAGGCAGGTCATGTGCTGGGCATGGCCGTGCAAAGGAATGCAAGGCTCCAGAGGGCTAGCAGGGCAAGGCAAGGCAACTGTTGTGTTGCCAAGGCAAGGCCAGGCAAGGCAGGTGAGAAGTACATTCAAGGACTGCTGGTACACAAAAGTGGCCAGGACCAAGTGCTCTGTGTGGCCTTGATCCCGCGTGGGTCATCTCTCCTCTGTACCTAAAAGACTTGAGCTACCTGCTTTCCCTTGTATGCAAAAGAACTCTCTTTCTGGTCCCCGAGCTCAAGGGCAAAATGTGAATTGCCCCTCCAAGGTTCAAGACATGCAAGGATTGCTCCCAGACAAAGGCTGCCCACAGAGATGAGTGTGGCAACATGCGTCCTCCCCTGGTCTTCCTCTCATGGGATCCTGAAACACCGGAGATGCTTGAGAGCTTTGAGATTCCTCGGAGGAGCAGAAAGGGCAGGGCAAGGCCCAGAAATGTCATTGAAAAGGGGTGTTGAATTCCAGGTGGGGGAGGGGTGAGCAAGGTCATGCAAGGCAAGGGAGGGGTTCAAGGGCAAGGCAAGGCAAGTGGTGGCTTTGCGAGGCGAGGCAAGACAATGAGGGTCCTAGAAGGAAAAGGAAAGATGAGGCCAGACCTAGACGAATGTGAAAGGAAGTCAGGTGGGGGATGGGTGAGCAAGTCAGTGCAAGGCAGGGGAGAAAAGGCAGGTTGAGGGAAGGCTACAGAGGGGGCAGCAAGGAAATGCAAGGCATGGGGAAGCATGCGAGGAGTGGGTGCTGCCAGCCGGTGGGGATGGCAGGGGCGGGGCCACTGCAAGTAGCATGGTGGGGATGTGGAGGGGGTGTTAGTGTGCGGGAGGTGTGTGTGTGTGTGTGTGTGTGCAGTGGAGTGCAGGGTAAGTGCAGGTGTGTGTGTGCGTATACGGGGGTTTTGTGCCAGGTGCTGTGCCGGGGAGAGCCGTTCCACCGCAAGGAAGGTGTGGGAGTGAAAGGAGTAAGATAGATGTGTCTTTACAAAGAGACCGTGTGAATCTCTCCTTAGACAAGGCTAGGAATTTACAGGGGGGGAAGTAACAGAAGAAAGTATTCGTTCTAGAAACTGTTACTAATCAACAGAGACTGTTGCTCAGCCAAGGCCCTGCTAAATTCCTGAACCTAGAGCAAGGCAGCAAAGACTTCCCAGCATTAGGAATAGTTTGGTTTTCTTCCTTTTCCATTCCAAAAGGGGAGTGCATATTAGAGGGGGGCATAGAGTAGGCAGTTCCGGAAGTCTGTAATTCCCGAGTACCTCAGAGGGTGCTGTTGCCAGGAACTTAACATCAGAAGGGGGCTGCTTCCCGCAATCATTTGAGAGACTCCATGGCAAAAGCCCCATGGCCTCTCCCTGGAGTTGAAGAATGTTACAGGACTCCTCTGTCTCCTTTTTGGTGGATGAAGAAACTCAGAAAGCCACACTTCTGCCAGAACTCTCCAAGATGCCCCCTTTGCTCCCCGTGACTCCATCACTGCCCAGGAAGCTGTCTTTTCTACCACAGCAGTTTGACATACAGTTAAAAGTCGTGTGGCAGAGAAAAAAGGCAAGAATTGGTTTCCAAGGGATGGCAAACAAGAGATACCAGAACCTTTGGCCCTACCAATATTAAAGCAACTCCATTAAGAGAGTTCTTGCACTTCCTGAGGATTGGCAGAAGCCTATCTCATGATGTATGTTGCTGGGGGTCTTTTTAGACTGGCAAAAGGAGCTGTTGAAGGTTGCTTGATCTGTGCTAAAGCCAACAGCCAAGTTACAAAGTAACTTGCTAGAGGAGGGAGGCCTTGGGCTGCATGGCCCTTCCAAAGATGCCAGGTGGATTTTCCGGAGATGCCCCAAGTGGCAAGGCTTAATATCTTCTGGTAATCGTATGTCAGCTAGCAAGGTGGCCAGAAGTATTTCCAACTACTTCAGTAATGACAGGATCTGTTCTTAAGGCATTTTTGGAACAAATCATTCCAAGATACAGCATTGTAGAAGCAATAGATTCAGATAGGGGAACTCATTTTGCAGGAAAGATCCTTCAAGGGGTTTTGGCTTCTTTAGGAACACAATGGAACCTCCATAGGCCCTGGCACCCCCAGAGCTCGGCTCGGGTAGAAAACAATGAAGAGAGAAATAAACACCTTTTGAAGCTGGTAATAGAAACCAAGATGCCATGGGTAGGGCTTTGGACATTGGCTTTGGTGAGAATGAGGGCCCAACCCAGAAGAGAGATTCAGTTATCTCCCTTTCAATCGTTGTTTGCAATTGCCCTCCTGGTAAGTCTCCACCCAGTGGGGGGGGTAGAGGCAAGTGATGCATTTTTAAAACCATCTGTGGCCAGGATCCTGCTTCTTGTGAAACCCCTTCAACAGGAAACTCAGCTGGCGCAAGCCCGGCCTTTGGACTTTGCTGCTTTTAACATCCAACCAGGAGATTGAGTCCTAATTAAGGAGTAGAAAGAAGCGCCAGTGCTGGTGAAATGGCGTGGCCCATTCCAAGTGTCACTGACGACAGAAAACAGCCGTCAAGTAAGCTGAACACAGGTGAACCCGTCACTCTCGGGTCAAGGTCTCTGAAGCCTCAGAGATTTGCACATCTCAGCTGGAGGAGAAGGCCGGGAGGCCGTGACTGACACTCTGCAGGAGTGGGCCGGAGCAGTAGGCAGTGCTTCGACATCGGAAGAAGCCCCGCAGTCCTACCTTCAGACCGTCTGCTGAAATAGACTGTAAAGGCATCCCTCCTCTAGAATCTCCACTCACTTGGGGGCTAATACTTGTGGCCATTTTGTTACGTTAAGTGGTTTCTGTGTCTTCAATTGGCATAGGTGCTGCAGAAGACAACGGGAAAATTAGACTAGCTAATTAGATGACACTATTAAAACATTTTCCTTACTAATTCTACTTTGATATGGTCAGCTGAGTTTAGGCCAGGAGTGGGAGAATCAATTTGCAGCCTTAGGAGAAGAAGTAGCAAAAGTTTTTAACCTTAGCAATTGCTGGCTCTGTGGAAGGCCAGGAGGATCTGAAGAGTGGCCATAGTTGGCTAGCCCAGCTGAACCTAAATGGTGGGTCAATGTGAGGGCCACAGTGGGATGGGATTTGGGGCCAAAGAAGGAAGTTCATGGCCACTTCATTCTTCTCCAACAGGCACTTATTGCCTAAATAGGATAGGGCGTGTCTTTGTAGGAAAAGGCAATTGTCAATTGACTTTCCCTCTGGGCTTGAACAACTGGGTTTGGACCCCCAATTGCCCTCCTTCCAATTGTTCCAAATATCAAGGCAAATGCAATCAAATACCTGTTCGGCTCACTAACAGTAGCTGCGTAAGGCGTTCTTATCACACTTACCAAAAATATTTGGAAGCCTGTAAAGCAATGGGGAGGGACAAGGGGTTTTTTTGACCACCTGTTTTTGAGCAGTCCCCACAAAAATTCCACAAGTAGAAGACATGTTGTTTGTGATTATCAGTGGGAATGGCCACACCGGATTGGAACTCAAAGCCTTTTAGTGAGTTCTGCTCCAAATCCAACCAAGCAGCTTGCAGATGTAAATGTAGGTGGGAACCCTGTGCGGGAGCTTGGAAATGCAAATGCTGGGACCCTTATGGTGGGGCAACTCTTGTTGGAGGACCGTTAGGCCCGGGAATCCTGCTGTATTTTGAGCCACCAACTGATGACCATGGGTAGGTTCCTTTGCTAATGGAACACGGGCTTTGAAAGGACAGTATTGGATTTGTGGCCAACATGCTTAGCTCAGGTTACCTCCAAACTGGTCAGGGATATGGTATATTTAGTAGACTGTTGTTCTTTTTGCTACTACAAGTTCTGGGAAATCGCTTAGGAATCAAAATCTGTGATGATTTAATTAGAGAAAAGCAGTCAGCTGATGCAGCCCTGGCTGGAGGGAGCACCCCAAAACGGGGAAATGATGAACGGCCAACAGAACAAGTTACCCAACACGATGGACCAGCCCCTTGGAAACCTAAGGAATTAATCCCAGATGCCTGGGAACCCATTTATCATTTGAAGGAGATAATTAGGTTACAAGCTGTCTCGGAAATAATTACCAACCAGCCAGCCACAGCGCTTGACCTTTTTGCTGAGCAACCCACTTAAATGAGGAAAGTGGTAATTCAACATTGGATGGTATTAGATTATCTGTTGGCAGAAGAAGGAGGAGTTTGTGGGAAATTAAATGACTCGAGCTGCTGTTTGCAAGCAGATGACAGCGGAAAAGTGGTCAAACAAATAACAAAGGAAATAACGTCAGCTCGTGGACCTGTCCAAATGTTGAAAGGATGGGAATGGGACATATTTTCATAGTTAACTGGCCAGCTATGGGCTAAATGAATACGATTTCTCCTCTTATATGCTATCGCAATTCTCATCTTTTTACCATGTGTGACACCATGCTGGCTGCAGCTCTTTCAGCAGGTGCTCAAGGGGATGCCGCTAGCAGCCATGCCTACCTGATCCAGAAATGACTACAAAAGGACAGAAAAGAATGTCACTGCAAATAATAGCAAAACCCAAGAAGACTCCAGAAGAAAAAATTAAATCCATGGTAATTAAGGTTTGTAAAGACAAATACAGAGCAAATAAAAAGAGGAGGGATTAAAAGGAATGAGATGGATGAGTCTTTACAAAGAGACCGTGTGAATCGGCCTGTAGACAAGGCTAGGAAGTTATGGCTAGTGAAGTAACAGAAGAAACTAGGAGTTCTCTAGAACTGTTACTAATCATCAGAGATTGTTGATTAATCAAGGCCGTGTTAAATTCCTGAACCTAGAGCAAGGCAACAAAGACTTAAGAGCATTAGGAATGGGGTTCTTTTCTTTCTTCTCGATGCCAAGAGGGGGGTGCATATTAGAGGGGGGCGCATAGAGTAGGCAGTTCCGGAAGTCTGTATCTCCCGAATACCTCAGCCAGTGGGGAAAAGGAAGAGGGTGCTGTGGCCGGGAACTTGGCATCAAAAGGGGGCTGCATCCCGCAACCGTTTGACAGACGCCATGGGAAAAGCCCCATGGACTCTCCCTGTAGTCGAAGAATGTTGCAGGACTCCTCTGTCTCCTTTTCGGATATAAACCTCAGGCATCGTGGATTAATTTTCCCTAACGGCAGCGACCTGCCGCGTGGTCTCCGTGCTCCTCTCCAGCCCCCCGGGACGTGTAAAATAGTTCCCAGCGGCTCCCACCGCGCGTTGCAGACGGCTGCGCGGCCCCGGGGCTGCCCGCAGTGCTCCCCTGCCCCGCCAGGGCTGCCCGCGGGCTGCGGAGCCGCCTCGCCACCGGCGCGGCCAGGGCCGGGGCCCTTCTCGACAGCAGCCGAGGGGCTGCGGAGCGGGCGGCTGCCGGACGATCAGCTATTTTATGCCGCGCGGTGCTGCCGCCTCCATCTAGCTCTCCATCGCGCCGCCCGCCTGGCGCGCTCACGCTCGGCCGCGCTCGCCGCCCGCCCAGCCTCGCCGGAAGCTCTCCCGCCCGGGCTGTGCCCCGGCTCCGCCGGCAGCTCGGCAGGGCCCGGCCGCACGCGTGCTGCGTGGCTCGGAGCAGCCGCGTTGCGCCGCAGGCGACGGGGAAGGCGGGGCGGGCCGGCGCCATCGTGGTAGCGCGAGGAGAGGAGCGCCCGGGCGGGGCGGCGAGCGGCGCGGCGGTGAGCGCTTCTGCTTCCTGTCGCTCGGCGGCCGCCCACGGCAGGTGCCGTGTGACCCCGCGGAGCGGCGGGGCCGGCCGGGCGGTGCGCGGCGAGGCTTTCGGCCAGCGGCGGCCACAGCGAGAGGCTGCTGGCACTGCCCGTGCCGGTGGAGAGAGCGGGGATCCGAGGCCGGCCTTCCCCGGGCGACGAGGGGAGGCCGCCTTTGCCGCGCTGCCCTCCGTGCAGCATGTGGCCGATTCCGGCGAACCCGGGGTCTCCGCAGCGGCGCGGGCGGGAGGGAGTGGGGAGCGCGCTCGGTGCCGTGCCGGCCGCTCCCGGCCAGCGCTGCGCTGCGCCGAGGCGTTTTCCCGCCCGTCCTGGGAAGGACGTAAGCGACACCGTAGTTGGAGCTTAGCTGTCAGGGGGAACAACTTCTCTCTGTGAAAAACGAAGTTCACTCTCCTGTGAGAATTTAAAGGGGTTTAATATAAAGACAATAAGAGACACATCAAATAAAGCAACGGGGTAACAGCCAGTTGCCTTGGCGCTCTGCCAAGAGCACACCTGATGCCAGAGGTCAGTCCTTTTTATACCGTTTTTACTGTCTGTTCTTTATTCATATTAAAACTTTTCCTGGAGCTGTTCTGCATGGCCACTCCTTGGTTCCGCCTTTTTAGAGCGTGCCTAGTCTTCTGCCTTGTGGTTTTATTTCTCTTGATTCTTGGGGTTGGGCCCGCTAGGCAAGAGTCGATGGTAGGGTGGATTTCTTAATTCTCCAGACAGTCAGGGCTGATTGCAGCTTTGGGCCTCTTCGTCTCTCCGGGCAGAGTGGTGATAAAATCTCCCGGACTCTCCTGGCCGCCCGTTCTCCGGGCGGAGTAGCCTTTGGGCCCTTTTGCTCCCTAGACAAAGTGTTGATTAGCAGCTTTTCGGGCCTCATCCTCTGTTCGTTTGGAGGTTATCTTACGTGCTCACACTTGCTAACATTCTTGCTAAAAAGAGAGAAAACTACATCCACACAGCAGAAAGCATTTCTAACGTTATATAATATCTACTTTATACTTTGCGAGAAGCTAATATAATATATGTTTATAACAATCCCCCCTTTTCTATTTTATAAATCATTTGGCTTGAGCAATAATTCTTTTTTCTTGGCTTCTAATGTCTGTTCGTTCTTTTCACAGATCAATTTGGCTTCTTCAAGAGGGTCTTTTATATCACTTTGTCTTTTTAATACCATAATTTTTTGTGCTGTTCCAGACATAGCCAACTTTGGGTCAGTAGGCATTGCCACAACTTGCATGCCTTGAACTATGCTGGTGATTAGCCGAATAAAGCAGGGGATCAAGCAAGGGAGAAATATTAGACTAGCTGTAGCACATAAGAGGAAGAAACCTAGCTTCTTCCACCATTCTTTCCCCAATATGCCATCCCACCAGTTAGCAGACATCATTGATTCCCATTTTTGGACTGGTACATGGGCTATTTTTCTGATTTGGTTGGCCATATCTAGAACGGCATCCCCATTGTCATCAATTTTTAAACAACAGTCCGATGTATTGAACTTCCTGCACACACCGCCTTCTTCGGCCAGTAAATAGTCTAAAGCCAGCCTATTTTGATGTATTGCAGCTCTGGTTTGGCGTTGCTGGCTGACTATTAATTCCATAGCCCCAGCTGTTTCATTGGTTATGATTTCTACAAGAGCTTGGAGTCTGATGATACGATTCAGCATGTAAATTGGGGTCTGATATCCCCAGCTTCCATCTTGTGCTTAGGTAGCTGGCCCATCTGTTTCTAATATTCGTTCAGGGGGCCATTCCTCATCTTTCCATTTTTGGAATCCTCCAATTAAATCTCTTTTCTTTCTTTTGAAGTCTTCATAGAGAGGTATACCTAATTGATCTCCCACTGGTTCTGGGAAAAGGAAAAACCCTGGTTGAATGATTCTTAGTGTACAACTCCCTTTCCAATGTGAAGGGAGTCTTGGGGATGCCCTTTTCCCACATATCCAAAAGAAGCCATCTGGTGCTTTCCAATAATCACCTTCTTGTTGATTTATATTCTCCCCAAATTTGGCTATTTCTGGGATTCCAAAATAAGGATTTTTCCTCGTGTCATTACACTGAAAGAGTCCAACTTCATGATCATATACACAGTCTTTTCCTTTTTTCTGGGCTCAATACCAAGTTGGTTTTTCTGGGACCCACCACCTTGAAGTTTTGTTACTCACTTTATAGCTTTTACAGGGAGTGTTTCCTACTTCATTAAGAAAGTTTATCCCAGTTCGCCAGAGGCATTCTTCCCCTATCACTGTTGAACTTAAAATCCACCCCTCAGGTCGGTTCCCCCCTCTTATATTTGTCCGGTTCCATTTAAGGAGTTCTACCGGGCCTACGCTGCTACCTTTCCGTGGCCATTCTTCTGTCATTAAAGCTCCTCCACAGACCCAACAGTTGGTTATGTTAAGTTCTTTACCTATCCTCTCCCCCAATTCCACAAACAGGTTTTTTCCTAACCTTGGGGTTTTTTCCTCTTTGTTGTTTGAGCTTTGCATACAGGTCCTGGCGTGGTGAGGTGAATATAGGGCGAGGTTGCTGTGCTGGCTTTGTATCTTTACTTACCACTTGCTCTTTTACCAAATCTTGGACTGTTCCCCTGGTGGCAGCTGTGGAGCAAATCTATTTTTCTCCTTTTGGACAATTGCTTCTTAGTCTGTTTCCACTTGTTCCTAAATTTTCTGTAATCCAATATTTTTCTCCTTTATGCATGCAAATACCTAATTTGGATGAGTCATAACAGTGACTGTTGGTATGGGTATGAGTAATAAGAAAGAAGCCCCGGTGTCTTTCCATGTAGAGCTTTCGATAGCATTTGTAACATGGTCTTGCCGGTGTCCCAAAAGGGACCAGGAGAAGTGACAAAAGAAGGAATAACAGAGGTCCGGCATGGCTTATACTCCCACCTCCCTTGCCTATGAGGTTGCAACCCATAGCAGGTGTATTGGATCTTCTCGGTGGCGAGTACAGTGGCCGACCCGGTCTTGCCCTCTATTTCCTTGTCACTTCCTTTGTAGCTTTTAGGCAAATTTCTTTTGGCACCTTTTTAACTGTAGTATCTTATCGTATCTTAGGTGTTTCCCATTCAACAGGCACTAGTAATTCCCATCTGCAGAGCAAAGTTATTGCTTTTGTTGCTTATGATTTTGTCTGGATAGGGGGTCGATTTTGTGCTTGACACCCTTTACAACTAGGGTGTCGACAGTGTGAAATGCCAATTTCCCTCTAGATTAATTACTTATATTTGACGTGGTTGGCATGCCCCGTGTTAGAATGATTCAAACAGGGTATATGATGTGGCACTGATGGAAGTTGTGATTCTCCGCCTTCTTAATACAAATCACAGGCTAGAATCAGAACATGAGAGTTCCCTGTTTGATCCAGTCCCAACCCTTCCTGTTTGAAGTGAGAATATTCTTCTCCACGATGTCCCAGAATTTGTCCAGGGGCCACTGATATAAATTTGGCTTTTACTTCTCAGTTAGGTGTGATTCTTTGCATATCCCTTGGATTATTTAGATTGTTCTAGCTCATTGCCACCTGGTCTCCGTTTAAGAATCAATTTGGTATCACCTGGTTTGGATATTACAGTCCACTCTTCAGGTTCTTTTACAGGTCCTTTGATTCTGCTGGCATGGATCTACCCTCGTTCCTTGGTCTGGATTGCGGCCTCAGTCATCAGCAGTACCTGAAAAGGACCCTCCCATTGTGGAGTCAAAGATTGTTCTTTCCATGTTTTTACTAGTACCCATTCCCCTGAATGGATATTATGAATTTTGAACTCCAAAGCTGTGGTTTGAGGGATCATTCCTTTCAGCCGCAAATTTTCAAGTGTTCTGGCAATTGCGGTGACATATTTTTTGACACTTACTTCTCCTACTTCATAAGTGGCTGTTTCATGTTGAGCAGTAAGGAAGGGTAATCCGAACATCATCTCATAAGGAGACACTCCCAGGTCTGACCTGGGCTGTGTTCGGCCTCTCAACAGAGCCAAAGGTAAGCATTTTACCCATGACATTTGAGTTTCAATCATTAATTTTGTTAAAGTTTTTTTCAAAGTCTGGTTCACTCTTTCTACTTGGCCTGAACTTTGTGGGTGCCAGGGGGTATGTAATTCCCATTTTATTCCCAAGGCTTGAGTTATTTGTTGTAAGACTTTGGATGTAAAATGTGTTCTTCTACCTGAGTTTATTTTATTAACCATTCCATATCTGGGAATAATTTGTTCCAGAAGGGTTTTGCATACTATGTTAGCTGTAGCTCTAGTAGCAGGAACTGCTTCTACCCAACAAGTTAGGTGGTCTGCTATTACTAATAGGAACTTCCATCTCTGTACTTGAGGAAGTTTAGTGAAATCTACTTGGATACTTTGGAATGGTCGCAGAGCTAACTCACGGCCTCCTAATGTTGTTTTTCTCATTATTTTCCTAGTCACTCTTTGGCAAGTTCTACAGTTCCCAGTTATTTGTTTTGCTACCCCAAAGATTCCAATACACCCATAATTTTTTAGAAAATGATCACACAAGCTAGCTTGAGTACCCCAATGAGTTTTTTGATGCATATCTTCTAATATTCTCTTAGTGAGTGGCTTATTAAGTAACTGTCTCCCATCAGGAAGTTTCCGTTTTCCAGATTGATCTTGTTCTCCCCCTATCTTAAATAATTCTTTTTCTTCTTCTTTACTAAATTTGGGGATTTCCAATTCTCCCCTTTCTGGGGTCAGGATTAACAGAATTGGTTCAGTCCCATTTTCTGCTGCATCTTTGGCTTCTTGGTCTGCTAGGTTATTCCCTCTTATTTCTGGGGTCATCCCTTCTTGGTGTCCTTTGATATGCACTACGGCTATTTCTTCAGGCAATTTTAATGCTTCCAACACTTCTGAAATCAGGCCTTCATGTATCAGTTCTTTCCCCTTTGAATTTAGTAAACCCCTTTCTTCCCAGATCTTTCCAAAGGTATGTACTTTGAATCAGTATAGACGGTCCCCTTTTTGTGTGCTAAATGCTCCAGTGCTCTCTTTAGAGCGTATAATTCACAAGACTGCGCCGACCAATTTGAAGGTAGTTTTCCTTTTTCGATGGCCTGCATATTTATCCCATCGACTAAGGCATATCTTGACATTCTTTTTCCTTGCAAGCATCTGGATGAACCATCCACATATATTCTTTCCTCTTCTAAGAGGGCTTGTTCAGCTAGATCTTCTCGAACTTTTGTTTGGTATTGAGTAATTTCTAAGCAATCATGTGCCAGGTCATCTTTTGGTTCTCCATACAGGAATTGGGCCGGATTGAGGCTTTTGCTTGCTTCTATAGTTAGATCATTACTGTCAATCAGAATTGCTTCATATTTTAATAGCCTGGAGTCTGTTAACCATTTTTCAGCTTTTTGATTTAGCACATTTCGGACCGCATGGGGTGTGTATACAATCAGTTTACTTCCAAAGGTGAGCTTACGGCTCTCCTCCACCAAAATAGCGGTAGCTGCTATGGCTTGAATGCATACTGGCCAGCCACGGCTTACTGGGTCCAATAGTTTAGCTAAATAAGCTATTGGTCTTCTCACCCCTCCCCATTCCTGGACTAATACACCATGAGCTACTCCATTTTCTGCATTCACATATAAATGAAAGGGTTTTTCTAGTGAGGGTAAGCTTAGGGCTGGTACCGAGGCTAGTTTCAACTTCAGTTTTTCTAATTTATTATCATCATCATCTTTGGTCCATTGTATATTGTCTCCCCCTGTTAATTTTTCATATAAAAATTTTACTGCTTGTGTATATCTTTCAATCCATAATCTGCAATATCCCAGTAGCCCCAGCAGTCTCCTAACCTCCTTTTTTGAAGAGGGAGGAGGGAGGGATAAAATCCCTGTAATTGTTTCAGGACTTAGTTGTCAGCTACCTTTGCTTATCAGGTGGCCGAGATATTTTACTTCTGATTCCACAAACTGTAATTTCCTTTTTGATGCCTTTAGTCCCTTTTTCCCAAGAAAATTTAGAAGCTTTATGGTAGCTCCTTTAACTTTCATTTCATCTTCTCCTGATATTAGAAGGTCATCTCCATATTGGATAAATTGTATTCCTGGGGGAGTGGGGAAGGTTTGTAGTATTTCTCCCAAGGCTTGCCCAAATAAATTTGGGGCCTCACAATAGCCCTGTGGCAGTTTAGTCCACCTCAACTGGTTCTTTTTCCCTGTGTTTGGATCTTCCCATTCAAAGGCAAAAATATTTCGGCTTTCCTCTGCCAGTGGGCAGGCCCAAAAGGCATTTTTAAGATCTACCACACTAAACCACTGATGTTGAGGTGGAATTTTGCTTAAAAGAGTGCAGGGATTAGGAACCATAGGGTAGCAGGCCCGTGTTCTTTTGTTTACTTCTCTTAAATCTTGCACTAATTTATAATTTCCATCAGATTTCTTTACTGGGAGAATAGGGCTATTATGAGGGGATTTACAAGGTTCTAGTGTCCCATCCTTTATTAATTCTTCTATCACTGGTTTTAAGCCTTTTCTCCCTTCTAAAGATATAGGGTACTGATGTACACAAATGGGACCTTCTCCTTTTTCAATTGTGACCCTTATGGGGTCAAGATCTAGTCCACCCCTATTCCCTTCCCTAGCCCAAACCTCTCTGTTAATTTTGCTTTCATCTGCTTGGCTAAGTTTAAACACTTTGGCCGTCATTTTCCCTTCTTCTGGTATGACTCCAATCCCCAGTTGGATTTGTAAATCCCTTCCCAATAAATTGCTGCCAGCCTCAGGAGCTAACAAAGCATCCCCTATCCCTATTTTTGTTTCCCCTTCAATAACCACATCTTTAATGACAGGGACCTTAAATCCTTCCCCCTTTGCTCCTGTTACTTTTACCATATCATTACTTACATCCCACCCTTTTGGAATATTCATCACACAAGTCTTTTCTGCCCCAGTGTCAACTATAAATTCCAATACTTCCTCTTCGGGGCCTACTTTTAAAGTTATCAAAGGCTCCAGATGGTATTTATCCCCCCAAAAATAGAGCCCATGATTTCCCTATTTTTCTTCTCTGTGTGTCTCTTGAAATCTTTTCAGATCCCTCCTCAGGTGGGGGCATTCTCTTTGATAATGCCCTTCTTCCTTGCAATAGAAACAGGCATCCCTGGGTTGTTCTTGGAATCTTGATTGTGCTGAGGTTTTATTTTTCTCTTTTCCACCATTTCTAAATCTGGAATGTTTAGGAGTGTTACCTGAGGGCTTTAGATTTTTTTTGGAAGGTACTCTCTCGCATAGTGGCTATCATGATCTTTGCTCCCACTTTGGCTTTTTCTTCATCCCTCCGGACATATATATCTTTTGAGCTTCCCTTACTAGGTCTTGTAAAGGTTTCTCATACCAATCTTCTATTTTTTCCAATTTTTTTCTAATATCTGGCCAGGCATGAGTGACAAAGTGAACTCTTAGCAGGGCTTGCCCTGCTAGGGACTCCGGGTCTCTCCCAGAATATTGTTTCATATTCTTTCGGAGCCTCTCCAGCCACTCAGTCAGGGTTTCTTCCTTCCCTTGCTGCCCCTCAAAGGCCTTTCTGACATTTTGTCCTCAGAGTGCCCCCTCTTTTATTCCCTTGATTATCAAATTACAATAATCATTCATATGTCCCCTCCCAGCTTCATCATTTTGGTTCCAGTTAGGAGGTGTAATGGGCATTTTCTGATCCCCGGGTGGACCTTGTTGGTTTTCTTTTCCCCAAATTTTTATTCCAGCAATTCTAATCATTTCTCTTTCTTCTTGGGAGAATATTATTTTCATTATTGATTGCATTTCTTCCCAAGTGAAAATGTTGGGACCTAAGAACTGGTCCAACATTTCAGCTGTACCTATGGGGTCTTCTAATAATCCTTTAATTTCTTTTTTGAAATTCCTAACCTCTGTAGAGGTTAGAGGAGCACTCACAAAGCCGCTTCCCCCTCCTCCCGTAGGTACTTCTCTTAACGGAAAGAAATGAATTTCTCGGCTTCCCTCTGTTTGTTTAGCAATGGAGGGCTTGTTGGGCTGCCTCGGAGCCTTAATGGCACCTCCTGTATTCTGGTATGGTGCTCCTTCGTTAAGAAGAGGGTTGATTTGGGAAGAAAGCACCGAACTCCCCTGGGGAGGAGGGGCAGATTCAAAGTCTGGCGCTGAAGCTGAATATTCTGTGGTGCAGAGGGTGGGGGTGGGGTATGGCAGTGAAGCCAGATATTCCGGAGCACAGGAGGCGGGCACCGGGGCTAAAGCCGGGTTTCTCAAGGCAGGAGAGGTAGGGGCTGAAGCCGGGACGTGTGACCTTTCCCTTGATGCAATTGAGGGTGCTGGGATTCCCGAGATATATGGGAAGGGTGGGATCCCCGGCATGGGCGGGGGCAGGGCTCCCCCCCAGCTCCATTGGGGCGGGAGGGCTGCCGGGGGAAAGGCCCCCGGTGCGGGCGGAGGGGGGGCTGGCGGGGGAAGCCCCGGAGCCAGGGGGAGGAGGGCAGCTTCTGGTGCTGGCGGCGGAGGCAATACTTCTAAAGGGTCTCAGCCTTTTTTCTCTTCTGTTTGCTTTTCCTCTGCGGTTTCTGATATTTTGAAGACTTTGGTTCCCAGAGGTTTTGTAATTCCTGTCCAGCAAGAAGCATATTCTCTCTCCTCAGGGTGAGATGGCTCTTTTGAATTTACAAATACATTTAGAGCCTGGCAAATCCATGCCTCATCAGACCCGTATTTTGGCCAGTACACATGATCAGATCTGATTTCCTTTTTTACCCACTCTTTCATGCAGAATTGAATCATTTTTACTTTCTCTTTTCCTTTTGTAGAAGGATCAGTTTCCCAGTTTGCGAGTTTGACCCCGAGGGGACTGTCTCGGGGTATATCCTCTGGCACCCTTTTATAATTTGAACTTAATTTACTAGGTTGTTGTCCCATTTTTCCAGGACTTCTCTATTACTCAAAATACCAATTTATCCCCCCCTTTGAAATACTAATTCATTCCTTTAAAACACCAATCTTCACTGCTGTAAAATACTACCCACCCTTTCACAGTACAAAAAACACCAAAAAATTTATTAGAGCCCACCTTCCCCAAAAACAAAGTTAACTTCGAATTACACAGTTTTTCATTCACACATTCACTCTTTTTTAATATTTGTTCACTCACTCATTCCTACTCACAACAGAATAATAAGGTACCTCTTTCAAGTCACTTGTTAGTATCCACCCATGGGTATGATATAATCCTCAGGATTCTGGGTGCTCTTGGATTTCCCTCAACCCAGCATTGCTAGCATCCAAACCCCAACCTCTCTTGGGGTACTTTTAGGCCCTGGGTGCTCTTGGGGTTTTCCTCAACCCAGCATATGGGGGGGTAGCTCCCACTTTGCAACCCCTTCTCTGGGACCCCGTCCCAGTCACCCCCGGAGATTCTTTCACTCCGCTTATCTCTCGCTTTGTCTCCTCGCTGGCCGCTGTTCTCGTGAACAAGACGGAACGGCAGCACTCAGAGACTGCCACACTCGCTTCGCAGATCTGGGGGCAACCAGCCCACGTCTCATTCACACACGCTCATCTCCCGTAACCACCCCCTTTTTCTTTGGACAATACTTCCCAGTCCTGTTTCTTTTCCAGTGTCTGTGGGATTTTTGTCGAGAGCGCTCTCTTTCATTTGCTTTATTTTTGTGTCTTTCTTGTCCTCCGGGTGTTGCCCTGCTGCCACCAAATCACGCCAGAGGATGCTAAGCAAAGGTCCTGCCAACTTGGGCGGGAGGCGCCTTACCCTTGCTTCTTGAATCCTCCCACGCTTTTCAGAGGCGAGGTGTAGCTCCGGGACGAGCCCTTAATTGTGAAAAACGAGGTTCACTCTCCTGTGAGAATTTAAAGGGTTTAATATAAAGACAATAAGAGACACATCAAATAAAGCAACGGGGTAATGGCCGGGTGCCTTGGTGCTCTGCCAAGAGCACACCTGATGCCAGAGGTGAGTCTTTTTTATACCATTTTTACTGTCTGTTCTTTATTCATATTAAAACTTTTCCTGGAGCTGTTCTGCATGGCCACTCCTTGGTTCCGCCTTTTTAGAGCATGCGTAGTCTTCTGCCTTGTGGTTTTATTTCTCTTGATTCTTGGGGTTGGGCCCGCTAGGCAAGAGTCGATGGTAGGGTGGATTTCTTAATTCTCCAGACAGACAGGGCTGATTGCAGCTTTGGGCCTCTTCGTCTCTCCGGGCAGAGTGGTGATAACGGCTCTTGGACTCTCCTGGCCGCCTGTTCTCCGGGCGGAGTAGCATTTGGGCCCTTTTGCTCCCTAGACAAAGTGTTGATTAGCAGCTTTTCGGGCCTCATCCTCTGTTCGTTTGGAGGTTATCTTACGTGCTCACACTTGTTAACATTCTTGCTAAAAAGAGAGAAAACTACATCCACACAGCAAAAAGCATTTCTAACATTATATAATATCTACTTTATACTTTGCGAGAAGCCAATATAATATATGTTTATAACACCTCCATTGGCGACCTCCTTTTCCCTCTGATTCAGCTACCTTGTGGTAGGTGCGATGGTGCTGAAGAAGGGTGGCGGCTTGGCACAGTTGCTGTCACAGGTGGATCTTTGAGTGGCATGTGTGAGGGTAGGAGGGTACGGCACCCATAGCTGAAGGCAAAAAAGGTCAGGGCATGTCATCAGCCGCAGTCGTGCTAAGTTGTTCATCTATGCAAACTGCTTGCCGAGTTGTTCCTTTCTTAGGTAATGGGGGCTTGTATCAACCAGAACTGCAAATGGTCAGTATTTGCAGAGAAGGTTACTTGGACTGTTGTTGAAGTGAGTGTAGCAGTTTCTATGGCATTCTGCAAAAAAAGTGACAGGTCTCCCTGTGTTCCCCAGTTCTTAACAAAGATGAAGTTAACAAACCCCTGAAAAGAGGTTTTGCAAAACTTCAGGGATATTTTCCTACTAGTACTGTAGAGACAACCATAGTCACCTTGTCTTTCCAAAAGTGAAGGTTCCCTATTTTTGTCCAAGAGCATCAAGTGCTTTTGATCAGCGTTTGTGTGCATGCATTAGCCTCGTTCTTGCTCTTCCTTGGAGAACTTTTACAATACTCACATGATCTGTGTAGGCTGCAGACTGCAGTGGTGAACTTCAAGGCTTCCAGGAGAAGGGAGATGCTGTCCACGTTTTGGATTCTCCTTAGCCTGAACCTTCAATGTCCAATAACGCAGCGTTTGGTGCTCGAGGCACTGACTCTGGCGTGCCCCTGGTCAGAGACAGTCCAGCTGCGTTACCTCCACGCGTCGCTGAAGCGACTTCGGGATCAGGAAAAGAGCTTGCTGGGCTAGCTAGCTGGCTTCTTTGCAGAGGGAAACACGGCAGGAGCCGTTGATGTCGGCTCACGTTAGCTCAGAGACAAAGGAAGAGAGGGGCTGTTCAGGTCTGGCTTCTAACAGGTTTAATGCGATAGGATGAGGATGAGGTCGGATTGATGGGAATCCGCTCCTCGGAGCCTTGTCCTCAGTTTTATAGGGAATTTGAAAACCCCCTGTAACTATTCCTGAAAAGACCTGCCTTGCTAAATTAGTGCCTTTTAAGTCTTGTGTCCCCAGGATAGAACAACAAACTCACAAAGATAACAGCAGTGGATCTACAGGACTTCTGCAGGCCTTCTGGACTGCAGACATCTCTGACCAAAGGCCACAGATGACGTGTACCCTGATCCTGCCGAACGCCCGTCCGCCCTGGACTCAGCTTCAAGGTTTGATTGATACTGGTGCTGATGTAACTATCATCTCCTTCTCTGCGTGGCCTCCCTCATGGCCTTTACCCCCAGTGGGATCGGCCATCACAGGATGAGGATGAACCACACAGAGCTATTGAAGCGAACGGCCTGTGACGGTGAAGGACTCAGAGGGGCACACAGCTACAATTAGGCCTTATGTTACTACCACTTCCCTTAACCTTTGGGGACGGGATGTGTTGGCAGCCTGGGGCATACGGATCGGGACAAATTTTTAGCAGGGGTCACTGTGCGCAAAGGTGCACAGTATCCTACACTGCCTTTGCAGTGGTTGATTAACACACCAATCCGAGTCAGACTCTGCTTAGTTAGTTGAATTAAGGGCTGTTATCATGGCTTTTCAACGATTCTCACAGGAACCTTTGAATTTGGTTACTGAAGCCGACTAGCAAAAGCTCGTATACAATTAATCACCTTACGGTACCACAAAATTCAAAGAATCCTGTTCTTCTGAATCACTTTCTCTCATTGCAATCTGCAGGCAAGAGACAACTGCCCTGGGCAAAAGTCTGGGTGTGGAATTTACTCACTAACCAGTGGGAAGGCCTGCGGGAACTTATGGTTTGGGGTCGTGGCTGTGCTTGCGTTTCTACAGATACTGGGGTACGGTGGCTAGCTGCAAAATGTGTTCGCCCTGCCCTACGGCACCAGAGGCAGAACAGGCAACCTCCAAATGATGACCAGAACACCAACCATCCAAGTGGCCACCAGAATGTAGATCATCAGCCATCAGACTCTTCTGATGATGACCAAGATGTTGACCATCAGGCAGATGGTCCTTCTACAAGCAGAGACTGGGATGGTCCTTCCACAAGCAGAGACTGAACTTTAAATTTCTTGTTATGGAGTCAGATCATTAAAGCCTTAAGGACATATTTAGAATTAATAACTGATGTAAATTTCTATTTAGGATTAATAGTGGAGTTGTTATCTTATCAAACAAAAAGGGGGAATTGTAGATACCAAAATGCTGCTAGCGAGGATTTTCTTGCTATTTTCTAAGTCTGTGAGAGACTTTTCTCTCTCACAGAAGAGGTAGCAGAGTATGTAAACAACCAAGCCACCTGCAACCTTGAAAAGTCTGGTTTATGGTCTAGTAGAAAAATATTTTGACAATGGATGGTTTAGGATTTTAGCCAATCACCCCAAGGGGGGGGGCTGATCCTTTGTCCAATTAGACTATGAAGAAAAAAGTCTGTAAAAGAGTTTGTGAAATAATTAAATGAATAAATCTTGGTGCACAATTCCTGCCTGCTGGATCTTCTCTCCTCCTCCTCCCTATGGCTGCGGGACACAGTGATACACCCTAGGGCCCAGGCCTGCGGTAATAGACCACAATTACAAGTGAACTGCAACACAAGCAGCTAACACATTCCTCCTGTGATAAATGAGTGAACGATAAATTTTGTCTTTCGCATCTATCACTTTAACATTTAGAAGTGAGAATGTACTATGTAGAAATAGTGTTAAGGTAAAATATAGGTAAGTAAAAACAAGACTAGAGTAAATTGTAACTTCGAATGAGTGGTAACATGTTGGGAAACGTAGGAAGAAACACATGATAATAAATGTCCTTTAAGTTGAGAAATTACAGAGGTGGAAACCAAGACATCTTCAAGAAACAAAGAAGATAAACCGCATGCATCCCAGGAAGTCTGTTATCTCATCAAAACTCACACCTCCCAAAGAACCCATCAACTACAAATTAGGTTGGAGACTGAGGAGGCACCGGAGGGGGGTGCCTGCCTTCAATTCTGGAGCTACTCAGAGGACCGAGGTGGCAGTGTGCTGGCGTGTGCTGGCGCAAGGGGGCAGAGACGGAGGGGGGAAAGTTGAGTGAAGTGTAAATGACTTTCTGGGCTTAAGGACTATGTTTAAAGAAGTACTAAAGTTCACAGTAAAATGAATGGAGCCACGCCTCTAGCAATATTGCTAAGTGCTCCTGCACTGTGATATGCCTTTGTTCTACTAATAAATGCTCAATATTATGCTGCTGAAAATTCCGCTTGGGAATTCATCTTTCTCACTTCTTCCCTTAAAATCAGTTCTAAGAATTTAGTGTGAAATACATTTAGGCTTGGTCCACATTATTTTTAGTTCAAATAAACACATCTAAATTTTTTCCATCTTTCCCATTAAAGGATTTTGGGTTTGGCTCATTCTTTCAGCATTTTGCCAGCAATCTGCTCAATGCTCTTTCCTTAGGAATGAAAGCTGTAGCCTGATATTACAAAGTGTTTGGTGAAACCTTTACCATGACTCTCAAGTCGCAACATGCCAGATAATCACTGGTTTTCAAAGCTGCTTGAAGATAGAAGGAAAGCGTCAAAGGTTTATGCATGAATCAGCATCCCCTTGTCACAACGTCATGCTGCAGTGATCCTTGCAGAGCTCTAAGACTGGATTTAAAGGAGAAAAGCTCAATACTGGCTCCTGAGCCAGCAGGATGAAACATCCAAGATTGTACATATATTACTTCTGTGCTAAAACTACTGTATGAAAACGTCTTACCATTATGGCAGTTTTATAGTACTCCATAGGAGACATCTCTTTAAATGACTCTAATATCCTTTCAGTGCTAAAATTGAGAAGGGGGTTGATCCATAGTTAACTCATGTAAACACGAGTGAACTACTAAGAGACAGCAAATGTTAATCACAAAACCTAAGCAGCAGGATTCGCCTTAATCTTGTCAAGATAAGAGGAACAGGATCTTTTGAAAACCGGCACAGAGATCGCTGCATCAGCCACCGAAGAACTGCGCATGCTCCAGAAAGAAAGGTAAAAAGTGCATTGTGACAAAGACTACTGATCTTCATCAGAAAGACCCTCGAGGAAGAAGAGGAGCCTTCCTCAGTGCGCCCATCAGCGTACACAGCGCATGCATGGCACGTATGCTAATGATATTAATGACTTCCGAGAAGTAATTTCTAGAACCACTCCTATCCCAAGAATTGTGATGAATGTTCATAAATTTTACACATAATGCTGGACTGTATGGAGTGCTCTGTGTGTGTGTGTTAGGAGGAGTGATCCCCCATGCACCCAGCGCCGAATAAAGCAAATACCCGCTTCTCTGACTCTGAAGCATCTCTAGGCCTGGTTTTGGGCAATTCAAAATAGGTGAATACACATTACAACTACAGCTGAAGTTGTTGCGTAGGCAGATTGAAGAGGAAAGGATTTCATCTTCATCACTCTCCTTCTTTCTTGTTTTGACAGAATTAAGAACTTGTAAAAAATCTGATATCACTGATGCTCACCACTCTTCCAATTAGACTACGCTCACTTAGGCAACGAAGTCCAGAGCTTCGGATATCTCCCGCTTCTGCCCTAGGAATTGCTTCCAGTGCTGTACCTTTGCTCCAGCTGCGAAACCAAACCAGCAGAACCAAGGAAGTTCTCTCTGAATGAACCATTGCTCTTGAAGGCTACAACGGTAGTCATGGCAGTGAACACTGCTCTTCACTGGGCCATTCCTCTGAAAAAAAACCATGCACCACCTCTCAACCTAAACCGTTAAGCCTCCTGCTGATGCTGACTGACAAAGCGTCCAACTGCACTTAGATTCCAACAGCTACTTCCAATGACCTGTCAACAGAGCTTTGCAGACTTGCAACAGAGCAACAAACTAAAGGGGCTATGTTTCATGGCTGTTTTTCAAACATCATTGACTTATGTCCCTTTGCCAGCTTAAGTGAAGGTGGCCCATCCACCTTGGTCAAAATCAGCAGAATTTTGGCCCAATTTGTTGTTACGCAACACATCATGACACAATCTCTTGGTGTTGATGCAAAATTCCCACTGAAGTGCATGTCGTTACATGACTTAAGGCTACCTACTCACAGAGTGTCCACTCCACTGCCACACCCATTTTCTGGCCACCTTGAAATGACTGAGCTGTCTTACTGTTCCCAACATTCCTCAGGGGTACGTGACCACCATAGCCTCCCTTCTGAAGTTTAGGAACCTAAGTAGTACTAGCAATAGCAGTTTATCCAAAATCCATTTGCTCCATCAACAAACTCCGAGCAAGCGCTGAGAATTAGTTTCAAGACTTCTACATATATTTACAGGGAGCTTTTTGTTTGCTTGTTTGTTTTTAAAGCAGATGGAGTAGTGCGATGTTTCCCTGAGGCTACCAGGGCTGCGAGGCAGGCAGGCAGAGCCCTGGCATGGGTGGCACAGGGGACCCCGGGCGCTGACGGCTGCCACCAGCGCAGGCCAGCTCGGAACTGGCAGGCAGGGCTGCACCCCGCGTCTGCCACAACAGCTGCAGCTTCTGCAGCCTGAAACACAGCTGGCTCAGGGGTTCAAATTAAGAGCCAAAACCTTTTGCTGCTCAATTTGGGGCAGAGAAAGGTCATCACTTCTAGCATGGCATAAGCCTGCCACTACATTTCTGTGAAGGAAAATCACCTTGTTAGAGTGAAACTCCTGAGTAAAATACTGAAGCGCTTTCAGATTCGTATTATCTGACATTTCTGTGACCTTCTTTTATACCTGCATTGTTTCCTACTGCTGGTTTTGGGCACAAGTTCTGTGTACACTATTCTGGAAACAAAAAAATAACCCAAAACCAACACCCACTCCTCCCCCACCATCACTCCTTCCCCAGCCCCAAGCCTAACAAAACCAGCCTGCAGAATGTGCAGGATTTCAAATGAGAACAAGCATAGATGGGACATCAAAAGATGGATTCTCCTTAGACATTTGTGCATGCAGTGCTCTGCAATCAACTCCTAAATTCTACTCCTCGTACACCAAATATTTGTCTTGGGAACTCCTTGTTCTCCATTCCAACCCTTCTGAGAGGGTAATCGAGGAGTTACTCTACATATTTTAAGCACATGTTGCACTAGTCAAATCCAATGCACAGCATTACTTGACTAACTGAGGCGGTGGCAAGGTCAATTAAGACCTGTTCATGTCTTAATTTGGAGCTCTTCCAACTGCTTGAAAAGTGAAGCCTTGGACGTTGAAGGTTCAGACTAAGGAGAATCCAAAATGTGGATAGCATCTCCCTTCTGCTGGAAGCCTTGAAGTTCACCACTGCAGTCTGCAGCCTACACAGATCATGTGAGTATTGTAAAAGTTCTCCAAGGAAGAGCAAGAACGAGGCTAATGCATGCACACAAACGCTGATCAAAAGCACTTGATGCTCTTGGACAAAAATAGGGAACCTTCACTTTTGGAAAGACAAGGTGACTATGGTTGTCTCTACAGTACTAGTAGGAAAATATCCCTGAAGTTTTGCAAAACCTCTTTTCAGGGGTTTGTTAACTTCATCTTTGTTAAGAACTGGGGAACACAGGGAGACCTGTCACTTTTTTTGCAGAATGCCATAGAAACTGCTACACTCACTTCAACAACAGTCCAAGTAACCTTGTCTGCAAATACTGACCATTTGCAGTTCTGGTTGATACAAAACCCCATTACCTAAGAAAGGAACAACTCGGCAAGCAGTTTGCAAAGATGAACAACTTAGCACGACTGCGGCTGATGACATGCCCTGACCTTTTTTGCCTTCAGCTATGGGTGCCGTACCCTCCTACCCTCACACATGCCACTCAAAGCTCCTTGCGTGGAGCTCTCGCACCACCTATGACAGCAACTGTGCCAAGCCGCCACCCTTCTTCAGCACCATCGCACCTACCACAAGGTAGCTGAATCAGAGGGAAAAGGAGGTCGCCAATGGAGGGAAGTTGTACCCCCTGACAGCTAAGCTCCAGCTACGGTGTCGCTTATGTCCTTCCCAGGACGGGCGGGAAAACGCCTCGGCGCAGCGCAGCGCTGGCCGGGAGCGGCCGGCACGGCACCGAGCGCGCTCCCCACTTCCCTCCCGCCCGCGCCGCTGCGGAGACCCCGGGTTCGCCGGAATCGGCCACATGCTGCACGGAGGGCAGCGCGGCAAAGGCGGCCTCCCCTCGTCGCCCGGGGAAGGCCGGCCTCGGATCCCCGCTCTCTCCACCGGCACGGGCAGTGCAAGCAGCCTCTCGCTGTGGCCGCCGCTGGCCGAAAGCCTCGCCGCGCACCGCCCGGCCGGCCCCGCCGCTCCGCGGGGTCACACGGCACCTGCCGTGGGCGGCCGCCGAGCGACAGGAAGCAGAAGCGCTCACCGCCGCGCCGCTCGCCGCCCCGCCCGGGCGCTCCTCTCCTCGCGCTACCACGATGGCGCCGGCCCGCCCCGCCTTCCCCGTCGCCTGCGGCGCAACGCGGCTGCTCCGAGCCACGCAGCACGCGTGCGGCCGGGCCCTGCCGAGCTGCCGGCGGAGCCGGGGCACAGCCCGGGCGGGAGAGCTTCCGGCGAGGCTGGGCGGGCGGCGAGCGCGGCCGAGCGTGAGCGCGCCAGGCGGGCGGCGGGCGGCGGCGCGATGGAGAGCTAGATGGAGGCGGCAGCACCGCGCGGCATAAAATAGCTGATCGTCCGGCAGCCGCCCGCTCCGCAGCCCCTCGGCTGCTGTCGAGAAGGGCCCCGGCCCTGGCCGCGCCGGTGGCGAGGCGGCTCCGCAGCCCGCGGGCAGCCCTGGCGGGGCAGGGGAGCACTGCGGGCAGCCCCGGGGCCGCGCAGCCGTCTGCAACGCGCGGTGGGAGCCGCTGGGAACTATTTTACACGTCCCGGGGGGCTGGAGAGGAGCACGGAGACCACGCGGCAGGTCGCTGCCGTTAGGGAAAATTAATCCACGATGCCTGAGGTTTATATCCGAAAAGGAGACAGAGGAGTCCTGCAACATTCTTCGACTACAGGGAGAGTCCATGGGGCTTTTCCCATGGCGTCTGTCAAACGGTTGCGGGATGCAGCCCCCTTTTGATGCCAAGTTCCCGGCCACAGCACCCTCTTCCTTTTCCCCACTGGCTGAGGTATTCGGGAGATACAGACTTCCGGAACTGCCTACTCTATGCGCCCCCCTCTAATATGCACCCCCCTCTTGGCATCGAGAAGAAAGAAAAGAACCCCATTCCTAATGCTCTTAAGTCTTTGTTGCCTTGCTCTAGGTTCAGGAATTTAACACGGCCTTGATTAATCAACAGTCTCTGATGATTAGTAACAGTTCTAGAGAACTCCTAGTTTCTTCTGTTACTTCACTAGCCATAACTTCCTAGCCTTGTCTACAGGCCGATTCACACGGTCTCTTTGTAAAGACTCATCCATCTCATTCCTTTTAATCCCTCCTCTTTTTATTTGCTCTGTATTTGCCTTTACAAACCTTAATTACCATGGATTTAATTTTTTCTTCTGGAGTCTTCTTGGGTTTTGCTATTATTTGCAGTGACATCCTTTTCTGTCCTTTTGTAGTCATTTCTGGATCAGGTAGGCATGGCTGCTAGCGGCATCCCCTTGAGCACCTGCTGAAAGAGCTGCAGCCAGCATGGTGTCACACATGGTAAAAAGATGAGAGTTGCGATAGCATATAAGAGGAGAAATCGTATTCATTTAGCCCAGAGCTGGCCAGTTAACCATGAAAACATGTCCCATCCCCATCCTTTCAACATTTGGACAGGTCCACGAGCTGACGTTATTTCCTTTGTTATTTGTTTGACCACTTTTCCGCTGTCATCTGCTTGCAAACAGCAGCTCGAGTCATTTAATTTCCCACAAACTCCTCCTTCTTCTGCTAACAGATAATCTAATACCATCCAATGTTGAATTACCGCTTTCCTCATTTAAGTGGGTTGCTCAGCAAAAAGGTCAAGCGCTGTGGCTGGCTGGTTGGTAATTATTTCTGAGACAGCTTGTAACCTAATTATCTCCTTCAAATGATAAATGGGTTCCCAGGCATCTGGGATTAATTCCTTAGGTTTCCAAGGGGCTGGTCCATCGTGTTGGGTAACTTGTTCTGTTGGCCGTTCATCATTTCCCCGTTTTGGGGTGCTCCCTCCAGCCAGGGCTGCATCAGCTGACTGCTTTTCTCTAATTAAATCATCACAGATTTTGATTCCTAAGCGATTTCCCAGAACTTGTAGTAGCAAAAAGAACAACAGTCTACTAAATATACCATATCCCTGACCAGTTTGGAGGTAACCTGAGCTAAGCATGTTGGCCACAAATCCAATACTGTCCTTTCAAAGCCCGTGTTCCATTAGCAAAGGAACCTACCCATGGTCATCAATTGGTGGCTCAAAATACAGCAGGATTCCCGGGCCTAACGGTCCTCCAACAAGAGTTGCCCCACCATAAGGGTCCCAGCATTTGCATTTCCAAGCTCCCGCACAGGGTTCCTACCTACATTTACATCTGCAAGCTGCTTGGTTGGATTTGGAGCAGAACTCACTAAAAGGCTTTGAGTTCCAATCCGGTGTGGCCATTCCCACTGATAATCACAAACAACATGTCTTCTACTTGTGGAATTTTTGTGGGGACTGCTCAAAAACAGGTGGTCAAAAAAACCCCTTGTCCCTCCCCATTGCTTTACAGGCTTCCAAATATTTTTGGTAAGTGTGATAAGAACGCCTTACGCAGCTACTGTTAGTGAGCCGAACAGGTATTTGATTGCATTTGCCTTGATATTTGGAACAATTGGAAGGAGGGCAATTGGGGGTCCAAACCCAGTTGTTCAAGCCCAGAGGGAAAGTCAATTGACAATTGCCTTTTCCTACAAAGACACGCCCTATCCTATTTAGGCAATAAGTGCCTGTTGGAGAAGAATGAAGTGGCCATGAACTTCCTTCTTTGGCCCCAAATCCCATCCCACTGTGGCCCTCACATTGACCCACCATTTAGGTTCAGCTGGGCTAGCCAACTATGGCCACTCTTCAGATCCTCCTGGCCTTCCACAGAGCCAGCAATTGCTAAGGTTAAAAACTTTTGCTACTTCTTCTCCTAAGGCTGCAAATTGATTCTCCCACTCCTGGCCTAAACTCAGCTGACCATATCAAAGTAGAATTAGTAAGGAAAATGTTTTAATAGTGTCATCTAATTAGCTAGTCTAATTTTCCCGTTGTCTTCTGCAGCACCTGTGGCAATTGAAGACACAGAAACCACTTAACGTAACAAAATGGCCACAAGTATTAGCCCCCAAGTGAGTGGAGATTCTAGAGGAGGGATGCCTTTACAGTCTATTTCAGCAGACGGTCTGAAGGTAGGACTGCGGGGCTTCTTCCGATGTCGAAGCACTGCCTACTGCTCCGGCCCACTCCTGCAGAGTGTCAGTCACGGCCTCCCGGCCTTCTCCTCCAGCTGAGATGTGCAAATCTCTGAGGCTTCAGAGACCTTGACCCGAGAGTGATGGGTTCACCTGTGTTCAGCTTACTTGACGGCTGTTTCTGTCGTCAGTGACACTTGGAATGGGCCACACCATTTCACCAGCACTGGCGCTTCTTTCTACTCCTTAACTAGGACTCAATCTCCTGGTTGGATGTTAAAAGCAGCAAAGTCCAAAGGCCGGGCTTGCGCCAGCTGAGCTTCCTGTTGAAGGGGTTTCACAAGAAGCAGGATCCTGGCCACAGATGGTTTTAAAAATGCATCACTTGCCTCTACCCCCCCACTAGGTGGAGACTTACCAGGGCAATTGCAAACAACGATTGAAAGGGAGATAACTGAATCTCTCTTCTGGCTTGGGCCCTCATTCTCACCAAAGCCAATGTCCAAAGCCCTACCCATGGCATCTTGGTTTCTATTACCAGCTTCAAAAGGTGTTTATTTCTCTCTTCATTGTTTTCTACCCGAGCCGAGCTCTGGGGGTGCCAGGGCCTATGGAGGTTCCATTGTGTTCCTAAAGAAGCCAAAACCCCTTGAAGGATCTTTCCTGCAAAATGAGTTCCCCTATCTGAATCTATTGCTTCTACAATGCTGTATCTTGGAATGATTTGTTCCAAAAATGCCTTAAGAACTGATCCTGTCATTACTGAAGTAGTTGGAAATACTTCTGGCCACCTTGCTAGCTGACATACGATTACCAGAAGATATTAAGCCTTGCCACTTGGGGCATCTCCGGAAAATCCACCTGGCATCTTTGGAAGGGCCATGCAGCCCAAGGCCTCCCTCCTCTAGCAAGTTACTTTGTAACTTGGCTGTTGGCTTTAGCACAGATCAAGCAACCTTCAACAGCTCCTTTTGCCAGTCTAAAAAGACCCCCAGCAACATACATCATGAGATAGGCTTCTGCCAATCCTCAGGAAGTGCAAGAACTCTCTTAATGGAGTTGCTTTAATATTGGTAGGGCCAAAGGTTCTGGTATCTCTTGTTTGCCATCCCTTGGAAACCAATTCTTGCCTTTTTTCTCTGCCACACGACTTTTAACTGTATGTCAAACTGCTGTGGTAGAAAAGACAGCTTCCTGGGCAGTGATGGAGTCACGGGGAGCAAAGGGGGCATCTTGGAGAGTTCTGGCAGAAGTGTGGCTTTCTGAGTTTCTTCATCCACCAAAAAGGAGACAGAGGAGTCCTGTAACATTCTTCAACTCCAGGGAGAGGCCATGGGGCTTTTGCCATGGAGTCTCTCAAATGATTGCGGGAAGCAGCCCCCTTCTGATGTTAAGTTCCTGGCAACAGCACCCTCTGAGGTACTCGGGAATTACAGACTTCCGGAACTGCCTACTCTATGCCCCCCTCTAATATGCACTCCCCTTTTGGAATGGAAAAGGAAGAAAACCAAACTATTCCTAATGCTGGGAAGTCTTTGCTGCCTTGCTCTAGGTTCGGGAATTTAGCAGGGCCTTGGCTGAGCAACAGTCTCTGTTGATTAGTAACAGTTTCTAGAACGAATACTTTCTTCTGTTACTTCCCCCCCTGTAAATTCCTAGCCTTGTCTAAGGAGAGATTCACACGGTCTCTTTGTAAAGACACATCTATCTTACTCCTTTCACTCCCACACCTTCCTTGCGGTGGAACGGCTCTCCCCGGCACAGCACCTGGCACAAAACCCCCGTATACGCACACACACACCTGCACTTACCCTGCACTCCACTGCACACACACACACACACACACCTCCCGCACACTAACACCCCCTCCACATCCCCACCATGCTACTTGCAGTGGCCCCGCCCCTGCCATCCCCACCGGCTGGCAGCACCCACTCCTCGCATGCTTCCCCATGCCTTGCATTTCCTTGCTGCCCCCTCTGTAGCCTTCCCTCAACCTGCCTTTTCTCCCCTGCCTTGCACTGACTTGCTCACCCATCCCCCACCTGACTTCCTTTCACATTCGTCTAGGTCTGGCCTCATCTTTCCTTTTCCTTCTAGGACCCTCATTGCCTTGCCTCGCCTCGCAAAGCCACCACTTGCCTTGCCTTGCCCTTGAACCCCTCCCTTGCCTTGCGTGACCTTGCTCACCCCTCCCCCACCTGGAATTCAACACCCCTTTTCAATGACATTTCTGGGCCTTGCCCTGCCCTTTCTGCTCCTCCGAGGAATCTCAAAGCTCTCAAGCATCTCCGGTGTTTCAGGATCCCATGAGAGGAAGACCAGGGGAGGACGCATGTTGCCACACTCATCTCTGTGGGCAGCCTTTGTCTGGGAGCAATCCTTGCATGTCTTGAACCTTGGAGGGGCAATTCACATTTTGCCCTTGAGCTCGGGGACCAGAAAGAGAGTTCTTTTGCATACAAGGGAAAGCAGGTAGCTCAAGTCTTTTAGGTACAGAGGAGAGATGACCCACGCGGGATCAAGGCCACACAGAGCACTTGGTCCTGGCCACTTTTGTGTACCAGCAGTCCTTGAATGTACTTCTCACCTGCCTTGCCTGGCCTTGCCTTGGCAACACAACAGTTGCCTTGCCTTGCCCTGCTAGCCCTCTGGAGCCTTGCATTCCTTTGCACGGCCATGCCCAGCACATGACCTGCCTACTGTTTTCCTCCAGGGCCTTGGCTTGCTGAGCCCTTCCTGTTTCTGCCTGGCCTTCCCATCAGTGGCCCTTCCTTCCTACAGCCAGCCTTGCCTCTAACTTCTGGACCTTCTCTTGCCTACCACTCCATTTGCTTTCCCCTCACTGCTCTGGCCTTGCCTACCTCTCCCTTGACTTGCCCACAATTGCCTGCACTCGGTTTGCAGCGCCTTGCCTGCATGGAAGGCAAGGGAAAGAGTGGTAGGCCGGGCAAAGCAAAGCCAGCAAGTTGTAGGCAGTGCGAGGCAAGGCAGACGTAGGCAAAGGAAGCAGAGCAAGGGTACCTTAAGAAGAACTAGACAAGGCAAGGCCAAGAGACTCGGAGTGCCTTTCCTTGGGAAGGCAAGGACATAGTGCCAGTGTTGCTGGAGCAGATGTTAAGGTACTGTGGGGAGGAATAGTCCAGCAAGACATTTCTCTTCTGGCCCCTGTGCGTGTGGGGGCAATTGTTGGACATATTCAATACTGGAGGCGGATCAGTCGCTGGATGTGTTGTATTTTGGAGGAGGGGATGCCGTTTCTTTGGAGATGGGCTTGTAGTTGCTCTCTTTGGCAAGGAAGGCAGGTTTGGATGTGCACATCAGGTACTCCTAGGGATTTTAAAGGCTTTTCCCAACAGGCAGAGCTCTCTCTGGGTTCGAGCTGTTGAGCTGTCGGTGGGAATGCAAAGGCCAAGCTCTTAAGCTATTTGTCCTGGTGCCTTCAGTGTGTGAGCAGTCCCTGGTGCCGTTGCCTTTGGATCCTGACTCTGGGAGAGGGAAGGCTTAGGATGGTACCTAGAGCTGAGAAGGAGAGTGCTGAGAACAGCGTGTGTGCTGCTAGTTTGAGGGGTGCAGGTGAAGTTGTAGGCAGCAAGATCTTCCTCAGCTGGCACTGTTTTGAGCCCTGTTTTTGCCAGATGGTTTCAAGCTGGTGGGCGGAATCTGCGAGAGGGAAAAGATTTGTTTGGGCCAAAGAGGTGTGGTGTAAAGAAGAGTGTGCTCTTGGAAGGGGAAGATGAGGGCAACCTTTTTGTCCTGACACCGTTGATTTGAGTGCAGGGCCGTTTGCAAGTTGCCTCTGTCTGCCCTTGGGGTGGTTTCGAGCTGGGCCAGGTGCTTGGCCTTCTTTTGCAAGTCTGCAGCGCCGTCGTGTGGTTGTTTCCATGAGCGCTGACAGTGCCCGGCAAAAAGCGCTTGGCTGGCGCGGCCCCAGTCGTGTGGAAGCAGTTGGTGGAAGAGCTCCGCTGTGCATGCTGCCTCTTGGAGACATAAAAGGATGTAACCCTGCGCGTAGCGGGGAAGCAAGACGAATCTTTTCATTGTTGGCTGAGCAGTTTCTAAGTCGCAAAAGTAAAGGCAGTTTCAGCACGGCCTCTTTCTTTCAGAACCTTTTCTGTGCCATCATGAACGTGCTCAACATGCCACTCGCACCCGCTGAACTGCATCAAAGGCCCTGGAGATAGGCGCTTTCCTTCAAGCTCTCTGTAGCATCCTACCCTCCACCTCTGGCGGATCCCAAAGCCCTTCCAAACATCCAGCAGCTGCACGCAGAGAACAAGTGCTAGAACAAGGCGTTGGCCTTCCTAGTCCTTTTAAAGTCTGTGAACTAGGCGAAACATTCCAGTGAGCAGCACTTTCCTTCGCAACTATATCTAGAGCATCATCACATTCTCTCCAAGTGGGTAAGTCCACCCTTGCAGCGCAGCGTTTGCAGCCACAGTTCGGACTGAGAGATAGGCCAGGTGAGAAAGCATTTCTTGACTATCCCTCTTCTCTGGAAGACTTGATACTCGCAGCGCGACCACGTCCACACACCTTCAGTGTGGCCAGGTTCAAGCAGCTAGAGCTCCCAGAGATGGGAGAGTCAGGAGAGAAGACGTTCCAAAAGTACCGTGTACTTACAGCAGCATTAAAACTGTGCACAGCAGTCTGCAGCACTGTAGACTGCGGCTTCTCCGACAGACGAGCCATCCCATTGTTGCCTCTCGCAGCCTGCTTGCTAGCTGCTCTCCTGAAGAAAAGAACTAGAAGAAAAAGCCAATGCTGGGCTGCACCTTCCCCTTGCCTTACGTAAAGCCACCTAAACTCCCCGCTGCACTCTCTACTTCCCCTCTCCTTGGAAGCGACCACTGTGTTTGCTGCATCTCGAAGCCTAAAGTTAAGCGCCAGTGGTTTTGGGGATGGTTGGAAGAGGGATAAGTAGTAGCACAAGGAAGTAGTTGTCGTTGAACTTCCTCCTTCTCAATGCTAACGTGAATTGGGCAGGCAGGCGAGTGCTAGCCACGCTCCTTTCTCAGTTTGTACGCTGCGGACACCAGCCCGGTGCTCTGCGCCTTCGTTCGGCCTCTTTAGTACCCATGTCGCGCTTTCATTGTGCCGGAGTCGAAGCGTCGTCTACTTCTCGCCCAGAGAGCACGGTGCCGGCAGCGAAATGCCCCAGCCGACTGCTTCTGCTGACACGCGCCTGGTCTATGCACTTTCCCTCGCAGCGACATACAGCAGCACTTTCGGTCTTTCTTGTCGTCCAAATGGAAAGGGAAAGAGTCTCAGCTCCATCTGGCACAGTTTTAGGTCAACAAGCTTACCCGGAGCTTACCCGCGACGCGTGGAAACTTGTGTTTGCACCACATTCAAGTGGTAGCCGTCTTTCCTTTACAGCCTGCAGAGCACCGTCAGACCGCCGTGCTCTCTGCACCTGCCTTCTCAGTTCTAAGTACTACCGCGCCCCTTACAGCCTTGCAGGAAGCAAAGACACGGATAGTCATCTCGCAGAGAAGAACGTGGAAGGACGAAAAGATGATCTTCCTTTCTCCTGCTTCTTGCCTGAATTGTGGTGCTGTATTGAAAGTCTTGGCTAGCGAAAAGCTCATCCAGCAAGTGCCTCATTCCTGACGCATCTCGCTGAGCGAGAGTTTCACGAAGAGTTTAGACTCTGGAAACAGCAAGAAAATGATTGTACGTCGAGCTGAGGAAAATCCGTGCACAGCACACTGTGGATGCGTGCAGTGTTCGCGCTGAAGAGCGCCAAAACGCAAAGCCATCGCTGGGCTTCAGTTTTGTCCAGACCGCAGAAGGCAAAGAACGAAGCAGCTGGGCACCGCGTTAACGTACTCAGTGGACCGAATTTCAAATGTCCAGCCAAAAGCTGCTTCATAAGCAGATTCAGCTGAGAATGCTCTGGCTGCTTCACAAAGTAAGGCGCAGCCGTTTCCATTCATCACACTACCTGGCCAGAAGCAGTATCCTACACCTTCAATGCTGCAGCGTCCATGCAGCTGGAGCACACGCAGTAGGACGCGTCGAGATAGAAGGCGGTCTTCAAGTACCCCCTTCTCCAAGCAGCCTTGAAACTGAGCACAACACACTGCGGCTCGGGAGCTTCCTTCTCAGATAGACGTGCCGTCACGTTATTCACTCTCGCAGCTCCGTTGCCCACTTGCAGCAGCTGCTACCAAAGCAAAATGCTCCAGAAGTAAAAAGCACTGCCGGGCTGCACTTTCCCTTGCCTCACGTAAAGCACCATAAACTGTCCGCTGTGCTCTGTATTTCCATTCTCCGCCGCATCTACCACTGTCATCTCTGCATCTCGAAGCATAAAGCTCGGCACAATTCCTCCCAGGGAACGCTGGAAGAGAAATAGGCAGCAGCACAAGTAGCTGCAAGTGGAACTTTCTGTTTTAAAACGCTAACGTGAATCCGGAAACAAGCGAGTGACAGCCCGGCTTCCTCTTGCAGCCTGTGCGATGCACACACCAGCTCGGCCCTCTGCCCTCATTCTTTAATGCTCTTCGTACCATGTCGCGCTTTCATTCTGCCGGAGTCGAAGCGTCGTCTACTTCTCGTCCAGAGAGCACGGTGCCAGCGGAGAAAGGCTCCAGAAAAACGCTCCAGGCTGCTGATTCTTCCCAAACACACCAGGGCTATGCACTTTCCTTCGCAGCGCTAAGTAGCATCACATTCTGTTTGCGTTGGAGCCGGAATGCAAAGGGAAAGATTCTCGGTTACGTCTCACTCAGCGCCCAGTTTTAGGTCACCAAGCTTACCCGGAGCTTACCCGCGACGCGTGGAAATTGGTATTTGCACCACATTCAAGTGGTAGCTTTCTTTCCTTTAAGCCTGCAGAGCGCCGTCAGATCGCGGTGCTCTCTGCACCTGCCTTCTCCCTTCCAAGTACCACCGCGCACCTTACAGCCTTGCAGGAAGCAAAGACGTGGAGAGATGTCTCGCAGAGAAGATCGTGCAAAGACGAAAAGATGTTCTTCTTTGCTTTTCCTCGTCGCCCAGATTGTGGTGCTCTACTGAAAGCGTGGGCTAACGAATGGCTAATCTAGCATGTGCTTCCCTTCTAATGCATTTCGCTGAGCGAGAGCTGAGGAAAATCCTTGCACTGTACACTATGGATGCGTGCAGTAGACACGCAGAAGAGCGGCACAGCTCATAACCATCGCACACTCCAGCCCAGAGCTCTGGGGCTGCGTTCTTCTCAATTTCCGGCGCTGGACAGAACTGAGACATTGAGCTTTGGCTCTCTTTAGTGTGTGTACTGCACGCATCCAGAGCGCGCTGTGCACAGATTCTCCTCAGCGCTACGTGCAAGCACAGACTTTCTGCTTCGCAGAGCCCAACTGTCCGCCGAAGCTCTCGCTCAGAGAAATGTGTCAGGAGAGAAGCACTTGCTGGATTAGCCTTACACTGGCCAACAGTTCCAAAGAAGCACCATAGTCTTCTTGCGGGAAAGGATAATAAAACACATGTATTGTCCCAGCAAAGTTCTCTGTGCTAGCCGAAGCCGAGAATCTTTCCCTTAAGATTAAGACCACAACGCAGACAGCATTTTGTGCTACTTAACGCTGAGAGGGATAGCCCAGGCGTGTTTCGGCAGAGGCAGAAGCCCGGAGCTTTTCTCTGCCGGCACCGTGCTCTCAGGCGAGAAGTAGACGACGCTTCGACTCCGGCAGAATGAAAAGCGCGACATGGTACGAAGAGCATACGAATGAGGGCGCAGAGCACCGAGCTGGTGTGCGCATCGCACAGGCTGCAAGAAGAAGCGTGGCTGCCGCTCGCTTCTTTGCGGATTCACGTTAGCAGTTGAAAACAAAAGTTCCACTTGCAGCTACTTGTGCTGCTACCTATTTCTCTTCCAGCTTTCCCTGGGAAGAATTGTGCCGAGCTTTATGCTTCGAGATGCAGAGATGACAGTGGTAGATGCGGCGGAGAAGGGAAATAAAGAGTACAGCGGACAGTTTATGGTGCTTCACGTGCGGCAAGGCGAAAGTACAGCCCGGCAGTGCTTTTTACTTCTGGAGCATTTTGCTTTGGTAGCAGCTGCTGCAAGTGGGCAACGGAGCTGCGAGAGTGAATAACGTGACGGCACGTCTATCTGAGAAGGAAGCTCCCGAGCCGCAGTGTGTTGTGCTCAGTTTCAAGGCTGCTTGGAGGAGGAGGGTACTTGAAGAACGCCGTCTATCTGGACGCGTCCTTCTTGGTGTGCTCCAGCTGCATGGACTCTGCAGCATTGAAGGTGTAAGAAACTTCTTCTGGCCTGATAGTGTGATAGAGTGCAACGGCTACGCCTTACTTTGTGAAGCAGCCAGAGCATTCTCAGCTGAATCTGCTTATGAAGCAGCTTTTGGCTGGACATTTGAAATTCGGTCCACTGAGTACGTTAACGCGGTGCCCAGCTGCTTCGTTCTTCGCCTTCTGCGGTCTGGACAGAACTGAAGCCCAGCGATGGCTTTGAGTTTTGCCGCTCTTCAGCATGTGTACTGCACGCATCCGCAGTGTGCTGTGCAAGGATTTTCCTCAGCTCTCCCTCAGCGAAATGCATCAGGTGAGAAACACTTGCTGGATTAGCCTTTCGCTGGCCATGGCTTTCAGTACAGCACCACAATCTGGGCGACGAGAAGGAGCAAAGAAGAACATCTTTTCGTCTTTGCACGTTCTTCTCTGCGAGACGACTATCCGCGCCTTTGCTTCCTGCAAGGCTGTATTGTGCGCAGTGGTACTTGGAAGGGAGAAGGCAGGTGCAGAGAGCACCGCGATCTGACGGCGCTCTGCAGGCTGTAAAGGAAAGAGGGCTGCCACTGGAATGTGTGCAAACACAAGTTTCCACGAGTCGCGGGCAAGCTCTGGGCGTGCTTGTTGACCTAAAACTGTTCTCTGTGCCCGACATTGCTGAGAATCTTTCCCTTTACATTTGGACGACAAGAAAAGACCGAAAGTGCTGCTGTATGTCGCTGCGAGAAAAGTGCATAGCCCTGGTGTGTTTCGGAAGGGCAGTCGGCTGGGGCATTTCTCTTCCGGCACCGTGCTCTCCGGGCGAGAAGTAGACGACGCTTCGACTCCGGCAGAATGAAAAGCGCGACATGGTACGAAGAGCATACGAATGAGGGCGCAGAGCACCGAGCTGGTGTGCGCATCGCACAGGCTGCAAGAAGAAGCGTGGCTGCCGCTCGCTTCTTTGCGGATTCACGTTAGCAGTTGAAAACAAAAGTTCCACTTGCAGCTACTTGTGCTGCTACCTATTTCTCTTCCAGCTTTCCCTGGGAAGAATTGTGCCGAGCTTTATGCTTCGAGATGCAGAGATGACAGTGGTAGATGCAGCGGAGAATGGAAATAAAGAGTGCAGCGGACAGTTTATGGTGCTTTACGTGAGGCAAAGGAAAAGGTTTGCTCAGCAGTGCTTTTTACTTCTGGAGCATTTTGCTTTGGTAGCAGCTGCTGCAAGTGGGCAACGGAGCTGCGAGAGTGAATAACGTGACGGCACGTCTATCTGAGAAGGAAGCTCCCGAGCCGCAGTGTGTTGTGCTCAGTTTCAAGGCTGCTTGGAGGAGGGGGGTACTTGAAGAACGCCGTCTATCTGGACGCGTCCTACTGCGTGTGCTCCAGCTGCATGGACTCTGCAGCATTGAAGGTGTAAGAAACTTCTTCTGGCCTGATAGTGTGATAGAGTGCAACGGCTACGCCTTACTTTGTGAACCAGCCAGAGCATTCTCAGCTGAATCTGCTTGTGAAGCAGCTCTTGGCTGAACATTTGAAATTCGGTCCACTGAGTACGTTAACGCGGTGCCCAGCTGCTTCGTTCTTCGCCTTCTGCGGTCTGGACAGAACTGAAGCCCAGCGATGGCTTTGAGTTTTGCCGCTCTTCAGCATGTGTACTGCACGCATCTGCAGTGTGCTGTGCAAGGATTTTCCTCAGCTCTCCCTCAGCGAAATGCATCAGGTGAGAAACACTTGCTGGATTAGCCTTTCGCTGGCCAAGGCTTTTAATACAGCACCACAATATGGGCGACGAGGAGAAAGGAAGAACATCTTTTCGTCCTGGCACGTTCTTCTGAGCGACATGACTATCCGCGTGTTTGCTTCCTGCAAAGCTGTATTGTGCGCGGCGGTATTGGAACTGAGAAGGCAGGTGCAGAGAGCACCGGGATCTGACGGCGTTCTGCAGCCTGTAAAGGAAAGACGGCTACCACTTGAATGTGGTGCAAACACAAGTTTCCACGCGTCGCGGGTAAGCTCCGGGTAAGCTTGTTGACCTAAAACTGTGCCAGACGGAGCTGAGAATCTTTCCCTTTACATTTGGACGACAAGAAAGACCGAAAGTGCTGCTGTATGTCGCTGCGAGGGAAAGTGCATAGACCAGGCGTGTGTCGGCAGAAGCAGTCGGCTGGGGCATTTCGCTGCCGGCACCGTGTTCTCTGGGCGAGAAGTAGACGACGCTTCGACTCCGGCTGAATGAAAGAGCGACATGGGTACTAAAGAGGCCGAACGAAGGCACAGAGCACCGGACTCGTGTCCGCAGCGTACAAACTGAGAAAGGAGCGTGGCTAGCACTCGCCTGCCTGCCCAATTCACGTTAGCATTGAGAAGGAGGAAGTTCAACGACAACTACTTCCTTGTGCTACTACTTATCCCTCTTCCAACCATCCTTGGAAACTTTGGCGCTTAACTTTAGGCTTCGAGATGCAGCAAACACAGTGGTCGCTTCCAAGGAGAGGGGAAGTAGAGAGTGCAGCGGGGAGTTTAGGTGGCTTTACGTAAGGCAAGGGGAAGGTGCAGCCCAGCATTGGCTTTTTCTTCTAGTTCTTTTCTTCAGGAGAGCAGCTAGCAAGCAGGCTGCGAGAGGCAACAATGGGATGGCTCGTCTGTCGGAGAAGCCGCAGTCTACAGTGCTGCAGACTGCTGTGCACAGTTTTAATGCTGCTGTAAGTACACGGTACTTTTGGAACGTCTTCTCTCCTGACTCTCCCATCTCTGGGAGCTCTAGCTGCTTGAACCTGGCCACACTGAAGGTGTGTGGACGTGGTCGCGCTGCGAGTATCAAGTCTTCCAGAGAAGAGGGATAGTCAAGAAATGCTTTCTCACCTGGCCTATCTCTCAGTCCGAACTGTGGCTGCAAACGCTGCGCTGCAAGGGTGGACTTACCCACTTGGAGAGAATGTGATGATGCTCTAGATATAGTTGCGAAGGAAAGTGCTGCTCACTGGAATGTTTCGCCTAGTTCACAGACTTTAAAAGGACTAGGAAGGCCAACGCCTTGTTCTAGCACTTGTTCTCTGCGTGCAGCTGCTGGATGTTTGGAAGGGCTTTGGGATCCGCCAGAGGTGGAGGGTAGGATGCTACAGAGAGCTTGAAGGAAAGCGCCTATCTCCAGGGCCTTTGATGCAGTTCAGCGGGTGCGAGTGGCATGTTGAGCACGTTCATGATGGCACAGAAAAGGTTCTGAAAGAAAGAGGCCGTGCTGAAACTGCCTTTACTTTTGCGACTTAGAAACTGCTCAGCCAACAATGAAAAGATTCGTCTTGCTTCCCCGCTACGCGCAGGGTTACATCCTTTTATGTCTCCAAGAGGCAGCATGCACAGCGGAGCTCTTCCACCAACTGCTTCCACACGACTGGGGCCGCGCCAGCCAAGCGCTTTTTGCCGGGCACTGTCAGCGCTCATGGAAACAACCACACGACGGCGCTGCAGACTTGCAAAAGAAGGCCAAGCACCTGGCCCAGCTCGAAACCACCCCAAGGGCAGACAGAGGCAACTTGCAAACGGCCCTGCACTCAAATCAACGGTGTCAGGACAAAAAGGTTGCCCTCATCTTCCCCTTCCAAGAGCACACTCTTCTTTACACCACACCTCTTTGGCCCAAACAAATCTTTTCCCTCTCGCAGATTCCGCCCACCAGCTTGAAACCATCTGGCAAAAACAGGGCTCAAAACAGTGCCAGCTGAGGAAGATCTTGCTGCCTACAACTTCACCTGCACCCCTCAAACTAGCAGCACACACGCTGTTCTCAGCACTCTCCTTCTCAGCTCTAGGTACCATCCTAAGCCTTCCCTCTCCCAGAGTCAGGATCCAAAGGCAACGGCACCAGGGACTGCTCACACACTGAAGGCACCAGGACAAATAGCTTAAGAGCTTGGCCTTTGCATTCCCACCGACAGCTCAACAGCTCGAACCCAGAGAGAGCTCTGCCTGTTGGGAAAAGCCTTTAAAATCCCTAGGAGTACCTGATGTGCACATCCAAACCTGCCTTCCTTGCCAAAGAGAGCAACTACAAGCCCATCTCCAAAGAAACGGCATCCCCTCCTCCAAAATACAACACATCCAGCGACTGATCCGCCTCCAGTATTGAATATGTCCAACAATTGCCCCCACACGCACAGGGGCCAGAAGAGAAATGTCTTGCTGGACTATTCCTCCCCACAGTACCTTAACATCTGCTCCAGCAACACTGGCACTATGTCCTTGCCTTCCCAAGGAAAGGCTCTCCGAGTCTCTTGGCCTTGCCTTGTCTAGTTCTTCTTAAGGTACCCTTGCTCTGCTTCCTTTGCCTACGTCTGCCTTGCCTCGCACTGCCTACAACTTGCTGGCTTTGCTTTGCCCGGCCTACCACTCTTTCCCTTGCCTTCCATGCAGGCAAGGCGCTGCAAACCGAGTGCAGGCAATTGTGGGCAAGTCAAGGGAGAGGTAGGCAAGGCCAGAGCAGTGAGGGGAAAGCAAATGGAGTGGTAGGCAAGAGAAGGTCCAGAAGTTAGAGGCAAGGCTGGCTGTAGGAAGGAAGGGCCACTGATGGGAAGGCCAGGCAGAAACAGGAAGGGCTCAGCAAGCCAAGGCCCTGGAGGAAAACAGTAGGCAGGTCATGTGCTGGGCATGGCCGTGCAAAGGAATGCAAGGCTCCAGAGGGCTAGCAGGGCAAGGCAAGGCAACTGTTGTGTTGCCAAGGCAAGGCCAGGCAAGGCAGGTGAGAAGTACATTCAAGGACTGCTGGTACACAAAAGTGGCCAGGACCAAGTGCTCTGTGTGGCCTTGATCCCGCGTGGGTCATCTCTCCTCTGTACCTAAAAGACTTGAGCTACCTGCTTTCCCTTGTATGCAAAAGAACTCTCTTTCTGGTCCCCGAGCTCAAGGGCAAAATGTGAATTGCCCCTCCAAGGTTCAAGACATGCAAGGATTGCTCCCAGACAAAGGCTGCCCACAGAGATGAGTGTGGCAACATGCGTCCTCCCCTGGTCTTCCTCTCATGGGATCCTGAAACACCGGAGATGCTTGAGAGCTTTGAGATTCCTCGGAGGAGCAGAAAGGGCAGGGCAAGGCCCAGAAATGTCATTGAAAAGGGGTGTTGAATTCCAGGTGGGGGAGGGGTGAGCAAGGTCATGCAAGGCAAGGGAGGGGTTCAAGGGCAAGGCAAGGCAAGTGGTGGCTTTGCGAGGCGAGGCAAGGCAATGAGGGTCCTAGAAGGAAAAGGAAAGATGAGGCCAGACCTAGACGAATGTGAAAGGAAGTCAGGTGGGGGATGGGTGAGCAAGTCAGTGCAAGGCAGGGGAGAAAAGGCAGGTTGAGGGAAGGCTACAGAGGGGGCAGCAAGGAAATGCAAGGCATGGGGAAGCATGCGAGGAGTGGGTGCTGCCAGCCGGTGGGGATGGCAGGGGCGGGGCCACTGCAAGTAGCATGGTGGGGATGTGGAGGGGGTGTTAGTGTGCGGGAGGTGTGTGTGTGTGTGTGTGTGCAGTGGAGTGCAGGGTAAGTGCAGGTGTGTGTGTGCGTATACGGGGGTTTTGTGCCAGGTGCTGTGCCGGGGAGAGCCGTTCCACCGCAAGGAAGGTGTGGGAGTGAAAGGAGTAAGATAGATGTGTCTTTACAAAGAGACCGTGTGAATATCTCCTTAGACAAGGCTAGGAATTTACAGGGGGGGAAGTAACAGAAGAAAGTATTCGTTCTAGAAACTGTTACTAATCAACAGAGACTGTTGCTCAGCCAAGGCCCTGCTAAATTCCTGAACCTAGAGCAAGGCAGCAAAGACTTCCCAGCATTAGGAATAGTTTGGTTTTCTTCCTTTTCCATTCCAAAAGGGGAGTGCATATTAGAGGGGGGCATAGAGTAGGCAGTTCCGGAAGTCTGTAATTCCCGAGTACCTCAGAGGGTGCTGTTGCCAGGAACTTAACATCAGAAGGGGGCTGCTTCCCGCAATCATTTGAGAGACTCCATGGCAAAAGCCCCATGGCCTCTCCCTGGAGTTGAAGAATGTTACAGGACTCCTCTGTCTCCTTTTTGGTGGATGAAGAAACTCAGAAAGCCACACTTCTGCCAGAACTCTCCAAGATGCCCCCTTTGCTCCCCGTGACTCCATCACTGCCCAGGAAGCTGTCTTTTCTACCACAGCAGTTTGACATACAGTTAAAAGTCGTGTGGCAGAGAAAAAAGGCAAGAATTGGTTTCCAAGGGATGGCAAACAAGAGATACCAGAACCTTTGGCCCTACCAATATTAAAGCAACTCCATTAAGAGAGTTCTTGCACTTCCTGAGGATTGGCAGAAGCCTATCTCATGATGTATGTTGCTGGGGGTCTTTTTAGACTGGCAAAAGGAGCTGTTGAAGGTTGCTTGATCTGTGCTAAAGCCAACAGCCAAGTTACAAAGTAACTTGCTAGAGGAGGGAGGCCTTGGGCTGCATGGCCCTTCCAAAGATGCCAGGTGGATTTTCCGGAGATGCCCCAAGTGGCAAGGCTTAATATCTTCTGGTAATCGTATGTCAGCTAGCAAGGTGGCCAGAAGTATTTCCAACTACTTCAGTAATGACAGGATCTGTTCTTAAGGCATTTTTGGAACAAATCATTCCAAGATACAGCATTGTAGAAGCAATAGATTCAGATAGGGGAACTCATTTTGCAGGAAAGATCCTTCAAGGGGTTTTGGCTTCTTTAGGAACACAATGGAACCTCCATAGGCCCTGGCACCCCCAGAGCTCGGCTCGGGTAGAAAACAATGAAGAGAGAAATAAACACCTTTTGAAGCTGGTAATAGAAACCAAGATGCCATGGGTAGGGCTTTGGACATTGGCTTTGGTGAGAATGAGGGCCCAACCCAGAAGAGAGATTCAGTTATCTCCCTTTCAATCGTTGTTTGCAATTGCCCTCCTGGTAAGTCTCCACCCAGTGGGGGGGGTAGAGGCAAGTGATGCATTTTTAAAACCATCTGTGGCCAGGATCCTGCTTCTTGTGAAACCCCTTCAACAGGAAACTCAGCTGGCGCAAGCCCGGCCTTTGGACTTTGCTGCTTTTAACATCCAACCAGGAGATTGAGTCCTAATTAAGGAGTAGAAAGAAGCGCCAGTGCTGGTGAAATGGCGTGGCCCATTCCAAGTGTCACTGACGACAGAAAACAGCCGTCAAGTAAGCTGAACACAGGTGAACCCGTCACTCTCGGGTCAAGGTCTCTGAAGCCTCAGAGATTTGCACATCTCAGCTGGAGGAGAAGGCCGGGAGGCCGTGACTGACACTCTGCAGGAGTGGGCCGGAGCAGTAGGCAGTGCTTCGACATCGGAAGAAGCCCCGCAGTCCTACCTTCAGACCGTCTGCTGAAATAGACTGTAAAGGCATCCCTCCTCTAGAATCTCCACTCACTTGGGGGCTAATACTTGTGGCCATTTTGTTACGTTAAGTGGTTTCTGTGTCTTCAATTGCCACAGGTGCTGCAGAAGACAACGGGAAAATTAGACTAGCTAATTAGATGACACTATTAAAACATTTTCCTTACTAATTCTACTTTGATATGGTCAGCTGAGTTTAGGCCAGGAGTGGGAGAATCAATTTGCAGCCTTAGGAGAAGAAGTAGCAAAAGTTTTTAACCTTAGCAATTGCTGGCTCTGTGGAAGGCCAGGAGGATCTGAAGAGTGGCCATAGTTGGCTAGCCCAGCTGAACCTAAATGGTGGGTCAATGTGAGGGCCACAGTGGGATGGGATTTGGGGCCAAAGAAGGAAGTTCATGGCCACTTCATTCTTCTCCAACAGGCACTTATTGCCTAATAGGATAGGGCGTGTCTATGTAGGAAAAGGCAATTGTCAATTGACTTTCCCTCTGGGCTTGAACAACTGGGTTTGGACCCCCAATTGCCCTCCTTCCAATTGTTCCAAATATCAAGGCAAATGCAATCAAATACCTGTTCGGCTCACTAACAGTAGCTGCGTAAGGCGTTCTTATCACACTTACCAAAAATATTTGGAAGCCTGTAAAGCAATGGGGAGGGACAAGGGGTTTTTTTGACCACCTGTTTTTGAGCAGTCCCCACAAAAATTCCACAAGTAGAAGACATGTTGTTTGTGATTATCAGTGGGAATGGCCACACCGGATTGGAACTCAAAGCCTTTTAGTGAGTTCTGCTCCAAATCCAACCAAGCAGCTTGCAGATGTAAATGTAGGTAGGAACCCTGTGCGGGAGCTTGGAAATGCAAATGCTGGGACCCTTATGGTGGGGCAACTCTTGTTGGAGGACCGTTAGGCCCGGGAATCCTGCTGTATTTTGAGCCACCAATTGATGACCATGGGTAGGTTCCTTTGCTAATGGAACACGGGCTTTGAAAGGACAGTATTGGATTTGTGGCCAACATGCTTAGCTCAGGTTACCTCCAAACTGGTCAGGGATATGGTATATTTAGTAGACTGTTGTTCTTTTTGCTACTACAAGTTCTGGGAAATCGCTTAGGAATCAAAATCTGTGATGATTTAATTAGAGAAAAGCAGTCAGCTGATGCAGCCCTGGCTGGAGGGAGCACCCCAAAACGGGGAAATGATGAACGGCCAACAGAACAAGTTACCCAACACGATGGACCAGCCCCTTGGAAACCTAAGGAATTAATCCCAGATGCCTGGGAACCCATTTATCATTTGAAGGAGATAATTAGGTTACAAGCTGTCTCAGAAATAATTACCAACCAGCCAGCCACAGCGCTTGACCTTTTTGCTGAGCAACCCACTTAAATGAGGAAAGCGGTAATTCAACATTGGATGGTATTAGATTATCTGTTAGCAGAAGAAGGAGGAGTTTGTGGGAAATTAAATGACTCGAGCTGCTGTTTGCAAGCAGATGACAGCGGAAAAGTGGTCAAACAAATAACAAAGGAAATAACGTCAGCTCGTGGACCTGTCCAAATGTTGAAAGGATGGGGATGGGACATGTTTTCATGGTTAACTGGCCAGCTCTGGGCTAAATGAATACGATTCCTCCTCTTATATGCTATCGCAACTCTCATCTTTTTACCATGTGTGACACCATGCTGGCTGCAGCTCTTTCAGCAGGTGCTCAAGGGGATGCCGCTAGCAGCCATGCCTACCTGATCCAGAAATGACTACAAAAGGACAGAAAAGGATGTCACTGCAAATAATAGCAAAACCCAAGAAGACTCCAGAAGAAAAAATTAAATCCATGGTAATTAAGGTTTGTAAAGGCAAATACAGAGCAAATAAAAAGAGGAGGGATTAAAAGGAATGAGATGGATGAGTCTTTACAAAGAGACCGTGTGAATCGGCCTGTAGACAAGGCTAGGAAGTTATGGCTAGTGAAGTAACAGAAGAAACTAGGAGTTCTCTAGAACTGTTACTAATCATCAGAGACTGTTGATTAATCAAGGCCGTGTTAAATTCCTGAACCTAGAGCAAGGCAACAAAGACTTAAGAGCATTAGGAATGGGGTTCTTTTCTTTCTTCTCGATGCCAAGAGGGGGGTGCATATTAGAGGGGGGCGCATAGAGTAGGCAGTTCCGGAAGTCTGTATCTCCCGAATACCTCAGCCAGTGGGGAAAAGGAAGAGGGTGCTGTGGCCGGGAACTTGGCATCAAAAGGGGGCTGCATCCCGCAACCGTTTGACAGACGCCATGGGAAAAGCCCCATGGACTCTCCCTGTAGTCGAAGAATGTTGCAGGACTCCTCTGTCTCCTTTTCGGATATAAACCTCAGGCATCGTGGATTAATTTTCCCTAACGGCAGCGACCTGCCGCGTGGTCTCCGTGCTCCTCTCCAGCCCCCCGGGACGTGTAAAATAGTTCCCAGCGGCTCCCACCGCGCGTTGCAGACGGCTGCGCGGCCCCGGGGCTGCCCGCAGTGCTCCCCTGCCCCGCCAGGGCTGCCCGCGGGCTGCGGAGCCGCCTCGCCACCGGCGCGGCCAGGGCCGGGGCCCTTCTCGACAGCAGCCGAGGGGCTGCGGAGCGGGCGGCTGCCGGACGATCAGCTATTTTATGCCGCGCGGTGCTGCCGCCTCCATCTAGCTCTCCATCGCGCCGCCGCCCGCCGCCCGCCTGGGCGCGCTCACGCTCGGCCGCGCTCGCCGCCCGCCCAGCCTCGCCGGAAGCTCTCCCGCCCGGGCTGTGCCCCGGCTCCGCCGGCAGCTCGGCAGGGCCCGGCCGCACGCGTGCTGCGTGGCTCGGAGCAGCCGCGTTGCGCCGCAGGCGACGGGGAAGGCGGGGCGGGCCGGCGCCATCGTGGTAGCGCGAGGAGAGGAGCGCCCGGGCGGGGCGGCGAGCGGCGCGGCGGTGAGCGCTTCTGCTTCCTGTCGCTCGGCGGCCGCCCACGGCAGGTGCCGTGTGACCCCGCGGAGCGGCGGGGCCGGCCGGGCGGTGCGCGGCGAGGCTTTCGGCCAGCGGCGGCCACAGCGAGAGGCTGCTGGCACTGCCCGTGCCGGTGGAGAGAGCGGGGATCCGAGGCCGGCCTTCCCCGGGCGACGAGGGGAGGCCGCCTTTGCCGCGCTGCCCTCCGTGCAGCATGTGGCCGATTCCGGCGAACCCGGGGTCTCCGCAGCGGCGCGGGCGGGAGGGAAGTGGGGAGCGCGCTCGGTGCCGTGCCGGCCGCTCCCGGCCAGCGCTGCGCTGCGCCGAGGCGTTTTCCCGCCCGTCCTGGGAAGGACATAAGCGACACCGTAGTTGGAGCTTAGCTGTCAGGGGGTACAACTTCCCTCCATTGGCGACCTCCTTTTCCCTCTGATTCAGCTACCTTGTGGTAGGTGCGATGGTGCTGAAGAAGGGTGGCGGCTTGGCACAGTTGCTGTCATAGGTGGTGCGAGAGCTCCACGCAAGGAGCTTTGAGTGGCATGTGTGAGGGTAGGAGGGTACGGCACCCATAGCTGAAGGCAAAAAAGGTCAGGGCATGTCATCAGCCGCAGTCGTGCTAAGTTGTTCATCTTTGCAAACTGCTTGCCGAGTTGTTCCTTTCTTAGGTAATGGGGTTTTGTATCAACCAGAACTGCAAATGGTCAGTATTTGCAGACAAGGTTACTTGGACTGTTGTTGAAGTGAGTGTAGCAGTTTCTATGGCATTCTGCAAAAAAAGTGACAGGTCTCCCTGTGTTCCCCAGTTCTTAACAAAGATGAAGTTAACAAACCCCTGAAAAGAGGTTTTGCAAAACTTCAGGGATATTTTCCTACTAGTACTGTAGAGACAACCATAGTCACCTTGTCTTTCCAAAAGTGAAGGTTCCCTATTTTTGTCCAAGAGCATCAAGTGCTTTTGATCAGCGTTTGTGTGCATGCATTAGCCTTGTTCTTGCTCTTCCTTGGAGAACTTTTACAATACTCACATGATCTGTGTAGGCTGCAGACTGCAGTGGTGAACTTCAAGGCTTCCAGCAGAAGGGAGATGCTATCCACATTTTGGATTCTCCTTAGTCTGAACCTTCAACGTCCAAGGCTTCACTTTTCAAGCAGTTGGAAGAGCTCCAAATTAAGACATGAACAGGTCTTAATTGACCTTGCCACCGCCTCAGTTAGTCAAGTAATGCTGTGCATTGGATTTGACTAGTGCAACATGTGCTTAAAATATGTAGAGTAACTCCTCGATTACCCTCTCAGAAGGGTTGGAATGGAGAACAAGGAGTTCCCAAGACAAATATTTGGTGTACGAGGAGTAGAATTTAGGAGTTGATTGCAGAGCACTGCATGCACAAATGTCTAAGGAGAATCCATCTTTTGATGTCCCATCTATGCTTGTTCTCATTTGAAATCCTGCACATTCTGCAGGCTGGTTTTGTTAGGCTTGGGGCTGGGGAAGGAGTGATGGTGGGGGAGGAGTGGGTGTTGGTTTTGGGTTATTTTTTTGTTTCCAGAATAGTGTACACAGAACTTGTGCCCAAAACCAGCAGTAGGAAACAATGCAGGTATAAAAGAAGGTCACAGAAATGTCAGATAATACGAATCTGAAAGCGCTTCAGTATTTTACTCAGGAGTTTCACTCTAACAAGGTGATTTTCCTTCACAGAAATGTAGTGGCAGGCTTATGCCATGCTAGAAGTGATGACCTTTCTCTGCCCCAAATTGAGCAGCAAAAGGTTTTGGCTCTTAATTTGAACCCCTGAGCCAGCTGTGTTTCAGGCTGCAGAAGCTGCAGCTGTTGTGGCAGACGCGGGGTGCAGCCCTGCCTGCCAGTTCCGAGCTGGCCTGCGCTGGTGGCAGCCGTCAGCGCCCGGGGTCCCCTGTGCCACCCATGCCAGGGCTCTGCCTGCCTGCCTCGCAGCCCTGGTAGCCTCAGGGAAACATCGCACTACTCCATCTGCTTTAAAAACAAACAAGCAAACAAAAAGCTCCCTGTAAATATATGTAGAAGTCTTGAAACTAATTCTCAGCGCTTGCTCGGAGTTTGTTGATGGAGCAAATGGATTTTGGATAAACTGCTATTGCTAGTACTACTTAGGTTCCTAAACTTCAGAAGGGAGGCTATGGTGGTCACGTACCCCTGAGGAATGTTGGGAACAGTAAGACAGCTCAGTCATTTCAAGGTGGCCAGAAAATGGGTGTGGCAGTGGAGTGGACACTCTGTGAGTAGGTAGCCTTAAGTCATGTAACGACATGCACTTCAGTGGGAATTTTGCATCAACACCAAGAGATTGTGTCATGATGTGTTGCGTAACAACAAATTGGGCCAAAATTCTGCTGATTTTGACCAAGGTGGATGGGCCACCTTCACTTAAGCTGGCAAAGGGACATAAGTCAATGATGTTTGAAAAACAGCCATGAAACATAGCCCCTTTAGTTTGTTGCTCTGTTGCAAGTCTGCAAAGCTCTGTTGACAGGTCATTGGAAGTAGCTGTTGGAATCTAAGTGCAGTTGGACGCTTTGTCAGTCAGCATCAGCAGGAGGCTTAACGGTTTAGGTTGAGAGGTGGTGCATGGTTTTTTTTCAGAGGAATGGCCCAGTGAAGAGCAGTGTTCACTGCCATGACTACCGTTGTAGCCTTCAAGAGCAATGGTTCATTCAGAGAGAACTTCCTTGGTTCTGCTGGTTTGGTTTCGCAGCTGGAGCAAAGGTACAGCACTGGAAGCAATTCCTAGGGCAGAAGCGGGAGATATCCGAAGCTCTGGACTTCGTTGCCTAAGTGAGCGTAGTCTAATTGGAAGAGTGGTGAGCATCAGTGATATCAGATTTTTTACAAGTTCTTAATTCTGTCAAAACAAGAAAGAAGGAGAGTGATGAAGATGAAATCCTTTCCTCTTCAATCTGCCTACGCAACAACTTCAGCTGTAGTTGTAATGTGTATTCACCTATTTTGAATTGCCCAAAACCAGGCCTAGAGATGCTTCAGAGTCAGAGAAGCGGGTATTTGCTTTATTCGGCGCTGGGTGCATGGGGGATCACTCCTCCTAACACACACACACAGAGCACTCCATACAGTCCAGCATTATGTGTAAAATTTATGAACATTCATCACAATTCTTGGGATAGGAGTGGTTCTAGAAATTACTTCTCGGAAGTCATTAATATCATTAGCATACGTGCCATGCATGCGCTGTGTACGCTGATGGGCGCACTGAGGAAGGCTCCTCTTCTTCCTCGAGGGTCTTTCTGATGAAGATCAGTAGTCTTTGTCACAATGCACTTTTTACCTTTCTTTCTGGAGCATGCGCAGTTCTTCGGTGGCTGATGCAGCGATCTCTGTGCCGGTTTTCAAAAGATCCTGTTCCTCTTATCTTGACAAGATTAAGGCGAATCCTGCTGCTTAGGTTTTGTGATTAACATTTGCTGTCTCTTAGTAGTTCACTCGTGTTTACATGAGTTAACTATGGATCAACCCCCTTCTCAATTTTAGCACTGAAAGGATATTAGAGTCATTTAAAGAGATGTCTCCTATGGAGTACTATAAAACTGCCATAATGGTAAGACGTTTTCATACAGTAGTTTTAGCACAGAAGTAATATATGTACAATCTTGGATGTTTCATCCTGCTGGCTCAGGAGCCAGTATTGAGCTTTTCTCCTTTAAATCCAGTCTTAGAGCTCTGCAAGGATCACTGCAGCATGACGTTGTGACAAGGGGATGCTGATTCATGCATAAACCTTTGACGCTTTCCTTCTGTCTTCAAGCAGCTTTGAAAACCAGTGATTATCTGGCATGTTGCGACTTGAGAGTCATGGTAAAGGTTTCACCAAACACTTTGTAATATCAGGCTACAGCTTTCATTCCTAAGGAAAGAGCATTGAGCAGATTGCTGGCAAAATGCTGAAAGAATGAGCCAAACCCAAAATCCTTTAATGGGAAAGATGGAAAAAATTTAGATGTGTTTATTTGAACTAAAAATAATGTGGACCAAGCCTAAATGTATTTCACACTAAATTCTTAGAACTGATTTTAAGGGAAGAAGTGAGAAAGATGAATTCCCAAGCGGAATTTTCAGCAGCATAATATTGAGCATTTATTAGTAGAACAAAGGCATATCACAGTGCAGGAGCACTTAGCAATATTGCTAGAGGCGTGGCTCCATTCATTTTACTGTGAACTTTAGTACTTCTTTAAACATAGTCCTTAAGCCCAGAAAGTCATTTACACTTCACTCAACTTTCCCCCCTCCGTCTCTGCCCCCTTGCGCCAGCACACGCCAGCACACTGCCACCTCGGTCCTCTGAGTAGCTCCAGAATTGAAGGCAGGCACCCCCCTCCGGTGCCTCCTCAGTCTCCAACCTAATTTGTAGTTAATGGGTTCTTTGGGAGGTGTGAGTTTTGATGAGATAACAGACTTCCTGGGATGCATGCGGTTTATCTTCTTTGTTTCTTGAAGATGTCTTGGTTTCCACCTCTGTAATTTCTCAACTTAAAGGACATTTATTATCATGTGTTTCTTCCTACGTTTCCCAACATGTTACCACTCATTCGAAGTTACAATTTACTCTAGTCTTGTTTTTACTTACCTATATTTTACCTTAACACTATTTCTACATAGTACATTCTCACTTCTAAATGTTAAAGTGATAGATGCGAAAGACAAAATTTATCGTTCACTCATTTATCACAGGAGGAATGTGTTAGCTGCTTGTGTTGCAGTTCACTTGTAATTGTGGTCTATTACCGCAGGCCTGGGCCCTAGGGTGTATCACTGTGTCCCGCAGCCATAGGGAGGAGGAGGAGAGAAGATCCAGCAGGCAGGAATTGTGCACCAAGATTTATTCATTTAATTATTTCACAAACTCTTTTACAGACTTTTTTCTTCATAGTCTAATTGGACAAAGGATCAGCCCCCCCCCTTGGGGTGATTGGCTAAAATCCTAAACCATCCATTGTCAAAATATTTTTCTACTAGACCATAAACCAGACTTTTCAAGGTTGCAGGTGGCTTGGTTGTTTACATACTCTGCTACCTCTTCTGTGAGAGAGAAAAGTCTCTCACAGACTTAGAAAATAGCAAGAAAATCCTCGCTAGCAGCATTTTGGTATCTACAATTCCCCCTTTTTGTTTGATAAGATAACAACTCCACTATTAATCCTAAATAGAAATTTACATCAGTTATTAATTCTAAATATGTCCTTAAGGCTTTAACGATCTGACTCCATAACAAGAAATTTAAAGTTCAGTCTCTGCTTGTGGAAGGACCATCCCAGTCTCTGCTTGTAGAAGGACCATCTGCCTGATGGTCAACATCTTGGTCATCATCAGAAGAGTCTGATGGCTGATGATCTACATTCTGGTGGCCACTTGGATGGTTGGTGTTCTGGTCATCATTTGGAGGTTGCCTGTTCTGCCTCTGGTGCCGTAGGGCAGGGCGAACACATTTTGCAGCTAGCCACCGTACCCCAGTATCTGTAGAAACGCAAGCATAGCCACGACCCCAAACCATAAGTTCCCGCAGGCCTTCCCACTGGTTAGTGAGTAAATTCCACACCCAGACTTTTGCCCAGGGCAGTTGTCTCTTGCCTGCAGATTGCAATGAGAGAAAGTGATTCAGAAGAACAGGATTCTTTGAATTTTGTGGTACCGTAAGGTGATTAATTGTATACGAGCTTTTGCTAGTCGGCTTCAGTAACCAAATTCAAAGGTTCCTGTGAGAATCGTTGAAAAGCCATGATAACAGCCCTTAATTCAACTAACTAAGCAGAGTCTGACTCGGATTGGTGTGTTAATCAACCACTGCAAAGGCAGTGTAGGATACTGTGCACCTTTGCGCACAGTGACCCCTGCTAAAAATTTGTCCCGATCCGTATGCCCCAGGCTGCCAACACATCCCGTCCCCAAAGGTTAAGGGAAGTGGTAGTAACATAAGGCCTAATTGTAGCTGTGTGCCCCTCTGAGTCCTTCACCGTCACAGGCCGTTCGCTTCAATAGCTCTGTGTGGTTCATCCTCATCCTGTGATGGCCGATCCCACTGGGGGTAAAGGCCATGAGGGAGGCCACGCAGAGAAGGAGATGATAGTTACATCAGCACCAGTATCAATCAAACCTTGAAGCTGAGTCCAGGGCGGACGGGCGTTCGGCAGGATCAGGGTACACGTCATCTGTGGCCTTTGGTCAGAGATGTCTGCAGTCCAGAAGGCCTGCAGAAGTCCTGTAGATCCACTGCTGTTATCTTTGTGAGTTTGTTGTTCTATCCTGGGGACACAAGACTTAAAAGGCACTAATTTAGCAAGGCAGGTCTTTTCAGGAATAGTTACAGGGGGTTTTCAAATTCCCTATAAAACTGAGGACAAGGCTCCGAGGAGCGGATTCCCATCAATCCGACCTCATCCTCATCCTATCGCATTAAACCTGTTAGAAGCCAGACCTGAACAGCCCCTCTCTTCCTTTGTCTCTGAGCTAACGTGAGCCGACATCAACGGCTCCTGCCGTGTTTCCCTCTGCAAAGAAGCCAGCTAGCTAGCCCAGCAAGCTCTTTTCCTGATCCCGAAGTCGCTTCAGCGACGCGTGGAGGTAACGCAGCTGGACTGTCTCTGACCAGGGGCACGCCAGAGTCAGTGCCTCGAGCACCAAACGCTGCGTTATTGGACATTGAAGGTTCAGGCTAAGGAGAATCCAAAACGTGGACAGCATCTCCCTTCTGCTGGAAGCCTTGAAGTTCACCACTGCAGTCTGCAGCCTACACAGATCATGTGAGTATTGTAAAAGTTCTCCAAGGAAGAGCAAGAACGAGGCTAATGCATGCACACAAACGCTGATCAAAAGCACTTGATGCTCTTGGACAAAAATAGGGAACCTTCACTTTTGGAAAGACAAGGTGACTATGGTTGTCTCTACAGTACTAGTAGGAAAATATCCCTGAAGTTTTGCAAAACCTCTTTTCAGGGGTTTGTTAACTTCATCTTTGTTAAGAACTGGGGAACACAGGGAGACCTGTCACTTTTTTTGCAGAATGCCATAGAAACTGCTACACTCACTTCAACAACAGTCCAAGTAACCTTCTCTGCAAATACTGACCATTTGCAGTTCTGGTTGATACAAGCCCCCATTACCTAAGAAAGGAACAACTCGGCAAGCAGTTTGCATAGATGAACAACTTAGCACGACTGCGGCTGATGACATGCCCTGACCTTTTTTGCCTTCAGCTATGGGTGCCGTACCCTCCTACCCTCACACATGCCACTCAAAGATCCACCTGTGACAGCAACTGTGCCAAGCCGCCACCCTTCTTCAGCACCATCGCACCTACCACAAGGTAGCTGAATCAGAGGGAAAAGGAGGTCGCCAATGGAGGTGTTATAAACATATATTATATTGGCTTCTCGCAAAGTATAAAGTAGATATTATATAATGTTAGAAATGCTTTTTGCTGTGTGGATGTAGTTTTCTCTCTTTTTAGCAAGAATGTTAACAAGTGTGAGCACGTAAGATAACCTCCAAACGAACAGAGGATGAGGCCCGAAAAGCTGCTAATCAACACTTTGTCTAGGGAGCAAAAGGGCCCAAAGGCTACTCCGCCCGGAGAACAGGCGGCCAGGAGAGTCCAAGAGCCGTTATCACCACTCTGCCCGGAGAGACGAAGAGGCCCAAAGCTGCAATCAGCCCTGACTGTCTGGAGAATTAAGAAATCCACCCTACCATCGACTCTTGCCTAGCAGGCCCAACCCCAAGAATCAAGAGAAATAAAACCACAAGGCAGAAGACTACGCATGCTCTAAAAAGGCGGAACCAAGGAGTGGCCATGCAGAACAGCTCCAGGAAAAGTTTTAATATGAATAAAGAACAGACAGTAAAAATGGTATAAAAAAGACTCACCTCTGGCATCAGGTGTGCTCTTGGCAGAGCACCAAGGCACCCGGCCATTACCCCGTTGCTTTATTTGATGTGTCTCTTATTGTCTTTATATTAAACCCTTTAAATTCTCACAGGAGAGTGAACCTCGTTTTTCACAATTAAGGGCTCGTCCCGGAGCTACACCTCGCCTCTGAAAAGCGTGGGAGGATTCAAGAAGCAAGGGTAAGGCGCCTCCCGCCCAAGTTGGCAGGACCTTTGCTTAGCATCCTCTGGCGTGATTTGGTGGCAGCAGGGCAACACCCGGAGGACAAGAAAGACACAAAAATAAAGCAAATGAAAGAGAGCGCTCTCGACAAAAATCCCACAGACACTGGAAAAGAAACAGGACTGGGAAGTATTGTCCAAAGAAAAAGGGGGTGGTTACGGGAGATGAGCGTGTGTGAATGAGACGTGGGCTGGTTGCCCCCAGATCTGCGAAGCGAGTGTGGCAGTCTCTGAGTGCTGCCGTTCCGTCTTGTTCACGAGAACAGCGGCCAGCGAGGAGACAAAGCGAGAGATAAGCGGAGTGAAAGAATCTCCGGGGGTGACTGGGACGGGGTCCCAGAGAAGGGGTTGCAAAGTGGGAGCTACCCCCCCATATGCTGGGTTGAGGAAAACCCCAAGAGCACCCAGGGCCTAAAAGTACCCCAAGAGAGGTTGGGGTTTGGATGCTAGCAATGCTGGGTTGAGGGAAATCCAAGAGCACCCAGAATCCTGAGGATTATATCATACCCATGGGTGGATACTAACAAGTGACTTGAAAGAGGTACCTTATTATTCTGTTGTGAGTAGGAATGAGTGAGTGAACAAATATTAAAAAAGAGTGAATGTGTGAATGAAAAACTGTGTAATTCGAAGTTAACTTTGTTTTTGGGGAAGGTGGGCTCTAATAAATTTTTTGGTGTTTTTTGTACTGTGAAAGGGTGGGTAGTATTTTACAGCAGTGAAGATTGGTGTTTTAAAGGAATGAATTAGTATTTCAAAGGGGGGGATAAATTGGTATTTTGAGTAATAGAGAAGTCCTGGAAAAATGGGACAACAACCTAGTAAATTAAGTTCAAATTATAAAAGGGTGCCAGAGGATATACCCCGAGACAGTCCCCTCGGGGTCAAACTCGCAAACTGGGAAACTGATCCTTCTACAAAAGGAAAAGAGAAAGTAAAAATGATTCAATTCTGCATGAAAGAGTGGGTAAAAAAGGAAATCAGATCTGATCATGTGTACTGGCCAAAATACGGGTCTGATGAGGCATGGATTTGCCAGGCTCTAAATGTATTTGTAAATTCAAAAGAGCCATCTCACCCTGAGGAGAGAGAATATGCTTCTTGCTGGACAGGAATTACAAAACCTCTGGGAACCAAAGTCTTCAAAATATCAGAAACCGCAGAGGAAAAGCAAACAGAAGAGAAAAAAGGCTGAGACCCTTTAGAAGTATTGCCTCCGCCGCCAGCACCAGAAGCTGCCCTCCTCCCCCTGGCTCCGGGGCTTCCCCCGCCAGCCCCCCCTCCGCCCGCACCGGGGGCCTTTCCCCCGGCAGCCCTCCCGCCCCAATGGAGCTGGGGGGGAGCCCTGCCCCCGCCCATGCCGGGGATCCCACCCTTCCCATATATCTCGGGAATCCCAGCACCCTCAATTGCATCAAGGGAAAGGTCACACGTCCCGGCTTCAGCCCCTACCTCTCCTGCCTTGAGAAACCCGGCTTTAGCCCCGGTGCCCGCCTCCTGTGCTCCGGAATATCTGGCTTCACTGCCATACCCCACCCCCACCCTATTCAGCTTCAGCGCCAGACTTTGAATCTGCCCCTCCTCCCCAGGGGAGTTCGGTGCTTTCTTCCCAAATCAACCCTCTTCTTAACGAAGGAGCACCATACCAGAATACAGGAGGTGCCATTAAGGCTCCGAGGCAGCCCAACAAGCCCTCCATTGCTAAACAAACAGAGGGAAGCCGAGAAATTCATTTCTTTCCGTTAAGAGAAGTACCTACGGGAGGAGGGGGAAGCGGCTTTGTGAGTGCTCCTCTAACCTCTACAGAGGTTAGGAATTTCAAAAAAGAAATTAAAGGATTATTAGAAGACCCCATAGGTACAGCTGAAATGTTGGACCAGTTCTTAGGTCCCAACATTTTCACTTGGGAAGAAATGCAATCAATAATGAAAATAATATTCTCCCAAGAAGAAAGAGAAATGATTAGAATTGCTGGAATAAAAATTTGGGGAAAAGAAAACCAACAAGGTCCACCCGGGGATCAGAAAATGCCCATTACACCTCCTAACTGGAACCAAAATGATGAAGCTGGGAGGGGACATATGAATGATTATTGTAATTTGATAATCAAGGGAATAAAAGAGGGGGCACTCTGAGGACAAAATGTCAGAAAGGCCTTTGAGGGGCAGCAAGGGAAGGAAGAAACCCTGACTGAGTGGCTGGAGAGGCTCCGAAAGAATATGAAACAATATTCTGGGAGAGACCCGGAGTCCCTAGCAGGGCAAGCCCTGCTAAGAGTTCACTTTGTCACTCATGCCTGGCCAGATATTAGAAAAAAATTGGAAAAAATAGAAGATTGGTATGAGAAACCTTTACAAGACCTAGTAAGGGAAGCTCAAAAGATATATATGTCCGGAGGGATGAAGAAAAAGCCAAAGTGGGAGCAAAGATCATGATAGCCACTATGCGAGAGAGTACCTTCCAAAAAAAATCTAAAGCCCTCAGGTAACACTCCTAAACATTCCAGATTTAGAAATGGTGGAAAAGAGAAAAATAAAACCTCAGCACAATCAAGATTCCAAGAACAACCCAGGGATGCCTGTTTCTATTGCAAGGAAGAAGGGCATTATCAAAGAGAATGCCCCCACCTGAGGAGGGATCTGAAAAGATTTCAAGAGACACACAGAGAAGAAAAATAGGGAAATCATGGGCTCTATTTTTGGGGGGATAAATACCATCTGGAGCCTTTGATAACTTTAAAAGTAGGCCCCGAAGAGGAAGTATTGGAATTTATAGTTGACACTGGGGCAGAAAAGACTTGTGTGATGAATATTCCAAAAGGGTGGGATGTAAGTAATGATATGGTAAAAGTAACAGGAGCAAAGGGGGAAGGATTTAAGGTCCCTGTCATTAAAGATGTGGTTATTGAAGGGGAAACAAAAATAGGGATAGGGGATGCTTTGTTAGCTCCTGAGGCTGGCAGCAATTTATTGGGAAGGGATTTACAAATCCAACTGGGGATTGGAGTCATACCAGAAGAAGGGAAAATGACGGCCAAAGTGTTTAAACTTAGCCAAGAAGATGAAAGCAAAATTAACAGAGAGGTTTGGGCTAGGGAAGGGAATAGGGGTGGACTAGATCTTGACCCCATAAGGGTCACAATTGAAAAAGAAGAAGGTCCCATTTGTGTACATCAGTACCCTATATCTTTAGAAGGGAGAAAAGGCTTAAAACCAGTGATAGAAGAATTAATAAAGGATGGGACACTAGAACCTTGTAAATCCCCTCATAATAGCCCTATTCTCCCAGTAAAGAAATCTGATGGAAATTATAAATTAGTGCAAGATTTAAGAGAAGTAAACAAAAGAACACGGGCCTGCTACCCTATGGTTCCTAATCCCTGCACTCTTTTAAGCAAAATTCCACCTCAACATCAGTGGTTTAGTGTGGTAGATCTTAAAAATGCCTTTTGGGCCTGCCCACTGGCAGAGGAAAGCCGAAATATTTTTGCCTTTGAATGGGAAGATCCAAACACAGGGAAAAAGAACCAGTTGAGGTGGACTAAACTGCCACAGGGCTATTGTGAGGCCCCAAATTTATTTGGGCAAGCCTTGGGAGAAATACTACAAACCTTCCCCACTCCCCCAGGAATACAATTTATCCAATATGGAGATGACCTTCTAATATCAGGGGAAGATGAAATGAAAGTTAAAGGAGCTACCATAAAGCTTCTAAATTTTCTTGGGAAAAAGGGACTAAAGGCATCAAAAAGGAAATTACAGTTTGTGGAATCAGAAGTAAAATATCTCGGCCACCTGATAAGCAAAGGTAGCTGACAACTAAGTCCTGAAACAATTACAGGGATTTTATCCCTCCCTCCTCCCTCTTCAAAAAAGGAGGTTAGGAGACTGCTGGGGCTACTGGGATATTGCAGATTATGGATTGAAAGATATACACAAGCAGTAAAATTTTTATATGAAAAATTAACAGGGGGAGACAATATACAATGGACCAAAGATGATGATGATAATAAATTAGAAAAACTGAAGTTGAAACTAGCCTCGGTACCAGCCCTAAGCTTACCCTCACTAGAAAAACCCTTTCATTTATATGTGAATGCAGAAAATGGAGTAGCTCATGGTGTATTAGTCCAGGAATGGGGAGGGGTGAGAAGACCAATAGCTTATTTAGCTAAACTATTGGACCCAGTAAGCCGTGGCTGGCCAGTATGCATTCAAGCCATAGCAGCTACCGCTATTTTGGTGGAGGAGAGCCGTAAGCTCACCTTTGGAAGTAAACTGATTGTATACACACCCCATGCGGTCCGAAATGTGCTAAATCAAAAAGCTGAAAAATGGTTAACAGACTCCAGGCTATTAAAATATGAAGCAATTCTGATTGACAGTAATGATCTAACTATAGAAGCAAGCAAAAGCCTCAATCCGGCCCAATTCCTGTATGGAGAACCAAAAGATGACCTGGCACATGATTGCTTAGAAATTACTCAATACCAAACAAAAGTTCGAGAAGATCTAGCTGAACAAGCCCTCTTAGAAGAGGAAAGAATATATGTGGATGGTTCATCCAGATGCTTGCAAGGAAAAAGAATGTCAAGATATGCCTTAGTCGATGGGATAAATATGCAGGCCATCGAAAAAGGAAAACTACCTTCAAATTGGTCGGCGCAGTCTTGTGAATTATACGCTCTAAAGAGAGCACTGGAGCATTTAGCACACTGTCATAGGTTAGCAAGCATAGTCCCGGAAGGGATATCCTTGCTAAGGGGTGCTTACAGCTTCCTCTGGGACCTGATAGAACCTATCAGCTGGCCAGTTTGAATATGGACAATTCTTTAAGCCACTTAAAGTTGTGACCGCCTCTGTGATCCACACTTAAGAACAGCAAACTCCCACCCCAGCTCTCTCTCGTTTCCGGCACTGGGACAGGTGGCTGCAGGCCCCGTGCAGGGGCCAGCAGGCCCGGCCAGGCCCTGCTTGGGCCAGGCCGGGCCGGGCCACAGCCAGCCTGGAGCCATGGGCCTGTTCCAGCCGTGGAACCCCCCCCACTGCCTTGCCGTGGGCAGCCGGAGCGGCTCGGAACCCCCCCTCTCCACTGCGGCCGAGATTCAGCAAAGCGGCACCTCTGTCCGGCAGAGGTCAGGTGACCAACTGCGATAAGCCACATTCCAGCTACAAGGCCGAGGTGAGATTAACCCTTTTATTGCTGTGAAGAGCTGAAAACCTGAGGGAAGAGAGAGAGGAGATGCTTAAAGCTGAAAGTCTGTCGTGAAGCTATGATATATCAGAGTATCCTGTTGTAATTTCATGAAGATATGGGGGGTGGAGTGTTCAACTCATAAGCAGAAGCACCTGCGCTGAGATAGGCAGATGCTGACGCAGCTGTAATTTCATGAGAAGTTTGGACAGAGAGAGATGAACCAGATGAACCAGATGAGGACTGTTGCTCCAAAGAGGAAAGGAGAAAAACCTCAATTCCTAGAGATGCTTCCAGAGATAGTCTTAAAGATGAAGATGACCCTTTGCTCCCAGGGAAGGAGAAGGGCCTCTGTTTTTTTTTGTTTCTGAACAGCTCAACCTTAAAATTGTACCCCAGAAAACTTTCAAGAGTGGACCCTCGAAAGCAGTTGCGGGAAAAGCTGCAAGTCGGGGGAAGGGACTCACATCGTAAGCAGAGAGACTCCTCTTCCTGAATGGACTGAACAATATTTGGAAGTGGGTGGCTGTCTCGGTGTGATACTGTTTTCATAGCACGAGCAAGAAGAGACTTCTCTTTCTAAATGGACTGAACAAGGTTATTATGGAAGTGGTAAACAGACTGAACATCTTAAGGGTTGTCTTTACATTGTCAGTGGGAGAAGGGAGGAAGGTGGGGGGAGGAGGAGAGTTCTAAAGGTGGTATAATTTTTTTTTCCTTTTCTTCTTTTAGGTCTGTTAATAAACTTCTTTATATTCATTCAAGTTGGTGCCTGCTTTGCATTTCTCCTAATTCTTATCTCACAGAAGATAAACAGTAATGAGTATTTTAGACCAAACCACTACACTAAATTGGTGTTTCCGCCCGGTTACAAACCCAACCCGCGACACACACAAAAAGGGGACCGTCTATACTGATTCAAAGTACATACCTTTGGAAAGATCTGGGAAGAAAGGGGTTTACTAAATTCAAAGGGGAAAGAACTGATACATGAAGGCCTGATTTCAGAAGTGTTGGAAGCATTAAAATTGCCTGAAGAAATAGCCGTAGTGCATATCAAAGGACACCAAGAAGGGATGACCCCAGAAATAAGAGGGAATAACCTAGCAGACCAAGAAGCCAAAGATGCAGCAGAAAATGGGACTGAACCAATTCTGTTAATCCTGACCCCAGAAAGGGGAGAATTGGAAATCCCCAAATTTAGTAAAGAAGAAGAAAAAGAATTATTTAAGATAGGGGGAGAACAAGATCAATCTGGAAAACGGAAACTTCCTGATGGGAGACAGTTACTTAATAAGCCACTCACTAAGAGAATATTAGAAGATATGCATCAAAAAACTCATTGGGGTACTCAAGCTAGCTTGTGTGATCATTTTCTAAAAAATTATGGGTGTATTGGAATCTTTGGGGTAGCAAAACAAATAACTGGGAACTGTAGAACTTGCCAAAGAGTGACTAGGAAAATAATGAGAAAAACAACATTAGGAGGCCGTGAGTTAGCTCTGCGACCATTCCAAAGTATCCAAGTAGATTTCACTAAACTTCCTCAAGTACAGAGATGGAAGTTCCTATTAGTAATAGCAGACCACCTAACTTGTTGGGTAGAAGCAGTTCCTGCTACTAGAGCTACAGCTAACATAGTATGCAAAACCCTTCTGGAACAAATTATTCCCAGATATGGAATGGTTAATAAAATAAACTCAGGTAGAAGAACACATTTTACATCCAAAGTCTTACAACAAATAACTCAAGCCTTGGGAATAAAATGGGAATTACATACCCCCTGGCACCCACAAAGTTCAGGCCAAGTAGAAAGAGTGAACCAGACTTTGAAAAAAACTTTAACAAAATTAATGATTGAAACTCAAATGTCATGGGTAAAATGCTTACCTTTGGCTCTGTTGAGAGGCTGAACACAGCCCAGGTCAGACCTGGGAGTGTCTCCTTATGAGATGATGTTCGGATTACCCTTCCTTACTGCTCAACATGAAACAGCCACTTATGAAGTAGGAGAAGTAAGTGTCAAAAAATATGTCACCGCAATTGCCAGAACACTTGAAAATTTGCGGCTGAAAGGAATGATCCCTCAAACCACAGCTTTGGAGTTCAAAATTCATAATATCCATTCAGGGGAATGGGTACTAGTAAAAACATGGAAAGAACAATCTTTGACTCCACAATGGGAGGGTCCTTTTCAGGTACTGCTGATGACTGAGGCCGCAATCCAGACCAAGGAACGAGGGTAGATCCATGCCAGCAGAATCAAAGGACCTGTAAAAGAACCTGAAGAGTGGACTGTAATATCCAAACCAGGTGATACCAAATTGATTCTTAAACGGAGACCAGGTGGCAATGAGCTAGAACAATCTAAATAATCCAAGGGATATGCAAAGAATCACACCTAACTGAGAAGTAAAAGCCAAATTTATATCAGTGGCCCCTGGACAAATTCTGGGACATCGTGGAGAAGAATATTCTCACTTCAAACAGGAAGGGTTGGGACTGGATCAAACAGGGAACTCTCATGTTCTGATTCTAGCCTGTGATTTGTATTAAGAAGGCGGAGAATCACAACTTCCATCAGTGCCACATCATATACCCTGTTTGAATCATTCTAACACGGGGCATGCCAACCACGTCAAATATAAGTAATTAATCTAGAGGGAAATTGGCATTTCACACCGTCGACACCCTAGTTGTAAAGGGTGTCAAGCACAAAATCAATACCCTATCCAGACAAAATCATAAGCAACAAAAGCAATAACTTTGCTCTGCAGATGGGAATTACTAGTGCCTGTTGAATGGGAAACACCTAAGATACGATAAGATACTACAGTTAAAAAGGTGCCAAAAGAAATTTGCCTAAAAGCTACAAAGGAAGTGACAAGGAAATAGAGGGCAAGACCGGGTCGGCCACTGTACTCGCCACCGAGAAGATCCAATACACCTGCTATGGGTTGCAACCTCATAGGCAAGGGAGGTGGGAGTATAAGCCATGCCGGACCTCTGTTATTCCTTCTTTTGTCACTTCTCCTGGTCCCTTTTGGGACACCGGCAAGACCATGTTACAAATGCTATCGAAAGCTCTACATGGAAAGACACCGGGGCTTCTTTCTTATTACTCATACCCATACCAACAGTCACTGTTATGACTCATCCAAATTAGGTATTTGCATGCATAAAGGAGAAAAATATTGGATTACAGAAAATTTAGGAACAAGTGGAAACAGACTAAGAAGCAATTGTCCAAAAGGAGAAAAATAGATTTGCTCCACAGCTGCCACCAGGGGAACAGTCCAAGATTTGGTAAAAGAGCAAGTGGTAAGTAAAGATACAAAGCCAGCACAGCAACCTCGCCCTATATTCACCTCACCACGCCAGGACCTGTATGCAAAGCTCAAACAACAAAGAGGAAAAAACCCCAAGGTTAGGAAAAAACCTGTTTGTGGAATTGGGGGAGAGGATAGGTAAAGAACTTAACATAACCAACTGTTGGGTCTGTGGAGGAGCTTTAATGACAGAAGAATGGCCACGGAAAGGTAGCAGCGTAGGCCCGGTAGAACTCCTTAAATGGAACCGGACAAATATAAGAGGGGGGAACCGACCTGAGGGGTGGATTTTAAGTTCAACAGTGATAGGGGAAGAATGCCTCTGGCGAACTGGGATAAACTTTCTTAATGAAGTAGGAAACACTCCCTGTAAAAGCTATAAAGTGAGTAACAAAACTTCAAGGTGGTGGGTCCCAGAAAAACCAACTTGGTATTGAGCCCAGAAAAAAGGAAAAGACTGTGTATATGATCATGAAGTTGGACTCTTTCAGTGTAATGACACGAGGAAAAATCCTTATTTTGGAATCCCAGAAATAGCCAAATTTGGGGAGAATATAAATCAACAAGAAGGTGATTATTGGAAAGCACCAGATGGCTTCTTTTGGATATGTGGGAAAAGGGCATCCCCAAGACTCCCTTCACATTGGAAAGGGAGTTGTACACTAAGAATCATTCAACCAGGGTTTTTCCTTTTCCCAGAACCAGTGGGAGATCAATTAGGTATACCTCTCTATGAAGACTTCAAAAGAAAGAAAAGAGATTTAATTGGAGGATTCCAAAAATGGAAAGATGAGGAATGGCCCCCTGAACGAATATTAGAAACAGATGGGCCAGCTACCTAAGCACAAGATGGAAGCTGGGGATATCAGACCCCAATTTACATGCTGAATCGTATCATCAGACTCCAAGCTCTTGTAGAAATCATAACCAATGAAACAGCTGGGGCTATGGAATTAATAGTCAGCCAGCAACGCCAAACCAGAGCTGCAATACATCAAAATAGGCTGGCTTTAGACTATTTACTGGCCGAAGAAGGCGGTGTGTGCAGGAAGTTCAATACATCGGACTGTTGTTTAAAAATTGATGACAATGGGGATGCCGTTCTAGATATGGCCAACCAAATCAGAAAAATAGCCCATGTACCAGTCCAAAAATGGGAATCAATGATGTCTGCTAACTGGTGGGATGGCATATTGGGGAAAGAATGGTGGAAGAAGCTAGGTTTCTTCCTCTTATGTGCTACAGCTAGTCTAATATTTCTCCCTTGCTTGATCCCCTGCTTTATTCGGCTAATCACCAGCATAGTTCAAGGCATGCAAGTTGTGGCAATGCCTACTGACCCAAAGTTGGCTATGTCTGGAACAGCACAAAAAATTATGGTATTAAAAAGACAAAGTGATATAAAAGACCCTCTTGAAGAAGCCAAATTGATCTGTGAAAAGAACGAACAGACATTAGAAGCCAAGAAAAAAGAATTATTGCTCAAGCCAAATGATTTATAAAATAGAAAAGGGGGGATTGTTATAAACATATATTATATTAGCTTCTCGCAAAGTATAAAGTAGATATTATATAACGTTAGAAATGCTTTCTGCTGTGTGGATGTAGTTTTCTCTCTTTTTAGCAAGAATGTTAGCAAGTGTGAGCACGTAAGATAACCTCCAAACGAACAGAGGATGAGGCCCTAATCAACACTTTGTCTAGGGAGCAAAAGGGCCCAAAGGCTACTCCGCCCGGAGAACGGGCGGCCAGGAGAGTCCGGGAGATTTTATCACCACTCTGCCCGGAGAGACGAAGAGGCCCAAAGCTGCAATCAGCCCTGACTGTCTGGAGAATTAAGAAATCCACCCTACCATCGACTCTTGCCTAGCGGGCCCAACCCCAAGAATCAAGAGAAATAAAACCACAAGGCAGAAGACTAGGCACGCTCTAAAAAGGCGGAACCAAGGAGTGGCCATGCAGAACAGCTCCAGGAAAAGTTTTAATATGAATAAAGAACAGACAGTAAAAACGGTATAAAAAGGACTGACCTCTGGCATCAGGTGTGCTCTTGGCAGAGCGCCAAGGCAACTGGCTGTTACCCCGTTGCTTTATTTGATGTGTCTCTTATTGTCTTTATATTAAACCCCTTTAAATTCTCACAGGAGAGTGAACTTCGTTTTTCACAGAGAGAAGTTGTTCCCCCTGACAGCTAAGCTCCAACTACGGTGTCGCTTACGTCCTTCCCAGGACGGGCGGGAAAACGCCTCGGCGCAGCGCAGCGCTGGCCGGGAGCGGCCGGCACGGCACCGAGCGCGCTCCCCACTCCCTCCCGCCCGCGCCGCTGCGGAGACCCCGGGTTCGCCGGAATCGGCCACATGCTGCACGGAGGGCAGCGCGGCAAAGGCGGCCTCCCCTCGTCGCCCGGGGAAGGCCGGCCTCGGATCCCCGCTCTCTCCACCGGCACGGGCAGTGCCAGCAGCCTCTCGCTGTGGTCGCCGCTGGCCGAAAGCCTCGCCGCGCACCGCCCGGCCGGCCCCGCCGCTCCGCGGGGTCACACGGCACCTGCCGTGGGCGGCCGCCGAGCGACAGGAAGCAGAAGCGCTCACCGCCGCGCCGCTCGCCGCCCCGCCCGGGCGCTCCTCTCCTCGCGCTACCACGATGGCGCCGGCCCGCCCCGCCTTCCCCGTCGCCTGCGGCGCAACGCGGCTGCTCCGAGCCACGCAGCACGCGTGCGGCCGGGCCCTGCCGAGCTGCCGGCGGAGCCGGGGCACAGCCCGGGCGGGAGAGCTTCCGGCGAGGCTGGGCGGGCGGCGAGCGCGGCCGAGCGTGAGCGCGCCAGGCGGGCGGCGGGCGGCGGCGCGATGGAGAGCTAGATGGAGGCGGCAGCACCGCGCGGCATAAAATAGCTGATCGTCCGGCAGCCGCCCGCTCCGCAGCCCCTCGGCTGCTGTCGAGAAGGGCCCCGGCCCTGGCCGCGCCGGTGGCGAGGCGGCTCTGCAGCCCGCGGGCAGCCCTGGCGGGGCAGGGGAGCACTGCGGGCAGCCCCGGGGCCGCGCAGCCGTCTGCAACGCGCGGTGGGAGCCGCTGGGAACTATTTTACACGTCCCGGGGGGCTGGAGAAGAGCACGGAGGCCACGCGGCAGGTCGCTGCCGTTAGGGAAAATTAATCCACGATGCCTGAGGTTTATATCCGAAAAGGAGACAGAGGAGTCCTGCAACATTCTTCGACTACAGGGAGAGTCCATGGGGCTTTTCCCATGGCGTCTGTCAAACGGTTGCGGGATGCAGCCCCCTTTTGATGCCAAGTTCCCGGCCACAGCACCCTCTTCCTTTTCCCCACTGGCTGAGGTATTCGGGAGATACAGACTTCCGGAACTGCCTACTCTATGCGCCCCCCTCTAATATGCACCCCCCTCTTGGCATCGAGAAGAAAGAAAAGAACCCCATTCCTAATGCTCTTAAGTCTTTGTTGCCTTGCTCTAGGTTCAGGAATTTAACACGGCCTTGATTAATCAACAGTCTCTGATGATTAGTAACAGTTCTAGAGAACTCCTAGTTTCTTCTGTTACTTCACTAGCCATAACTTCCTAGCCTTGTCTACAGGCCGATTCACACGGTCTCTTTGTAAAGACTCATCCATCTCATTCCTTTTAATCCCTCCTCTTTTTATTTGCTCTGTATTTGTCTTTACAAACCTTAATTACCATGGATTTAATTTTTTCTTCTGGAGTCTTCTTGGGTTTTGCTATTATTTGCAGTGACATCCTTTTCTGTCCTTTTGTAGTCATTTCTGGATCAGGTAGGCATGGCTGCTAGCGGCATCCCCTTGAGCACCTGCTGAAAGAGCTGCAGCCAGCATGGTGTCACACATGGTAAAAAGATGAGAGTTGCGATAGCATATAAGAGGAGAAATCGTATTCATTTAGCCCAGAGCTGGCCAGTTAACCATGAAAACATGTCCCATCCCCATCCTTTCAACATTTGGACAGGTCCACGAGCTGACGTTATTTCCTTTGTTATTTGTTTGACCACTTTTCCGCTGTCATCTGCTTGCAAACAGCAGCTCGAGTCATTTAATTTCCCACAAACTCCTCCTTCTTCTGCTAACAGATAATCTAATACCATCCAATGTTGAATTACCGCTTTCCTCATTTAAGTGGGTTGCTCAGCAAAAAGGTCAAGCGCTGTGGCTGGCTGGTTGGTAATTATTTCTGAGACAGCTTGTAACCTAATTATCTCCTTCAAATGATAAATGGGTTCCCAGGCATCTGGGATTAATTCCTTAGGTTTCCAAGGGGCTGGTCCATCGTGTTGGGTAACTTGTTCTGTTGGCCGTTCATCATTTCCCCGTTTTGGGGTGCTCCCTCCAGCCAGGGCTGCATCAGCTGACTGCTTTTCTCTAATTAAATCATCACAGATTTTGATTCCTAAGCGATTTCCCAGAACTTGTAGTAGCAAAAAGAACAACAGTCTACTAAATATACCATATCCCTGACCAGTTTGGAGGTAACCTGAGCTAAGCATGTTGGCCACAAATCCAATACTGTCCTTTCAAAGCCCGTGTTCCATTAGCAAAGGAACCTACCCATGGTCATCAATTGGTGGCTCAAAATACAGCAGGATTCCCGGGCCTAACGGTCCTCCAACAAGAGTTGCCCCACCATAAGGGTCCCAGCATTTGCATTTCCAAGCTCCCGCACAGGGTTCCCACCTACATTTACATCTGCAAGCTGCTTGGTTGGATTTGGAGCAGAACTCACTAAAAGGCTTTGAGTTCCAATCCGGTGTGGCCATTCCCACTGATAATCACAAACAACATGTCTTCTACTTGTGGAATTTTTGTGGGGACTGCTCAAAAACAGGTGGTCAAAAAAACCCCTTGTCCCTCCCCATTGCTTTACAGGCTTCCAAATATTTTTGGTAAGTGTGATAAGAACGCCTTACGCAGCTACTGTTAGTGAGCCGAACAGGTATTTGATTGCATTTGCCTTGATATTTGGAACAATTGGAAGGAGGGCAATTGGGGGTCCAAACCCAGTTGTTCAAGCCCAGAGGGAAAGTCAATTGACAATTGCCTTTTCCTACATAGACACGCCCTATCCTATTAGGCAATAAGTGCCTGTTGGAGAAGAATGAAGTGGCCGTGAACTTCCTTCTTTGGCCCCAAATCCCATCCCACTGTGGCCCTCACATTGACCCACCATTTAGGTTCAGCTGGGCTAGCCAACTATGGCCACTCTTCAGATCCTCCTGGCCTTCCACAGAGCCAGCAATTGCTAAGGTTAAAAACTTTTGCTACTTCTTCTCCTAAGGCTGCAAATTGATTCTCCCACTCCTGGCCTAAACTCAGCTGACCATATCAAAGTAGAATTAGTAAGGAAAATGTTTTAATAATGTCATCTAATTAGCTAGTCTAATTTTCCCGTTGTCTTCTGCAGCACCTGTGGCAATTGAAGACACAGAAACCACTTAACGTAACAAAATGGCCACAAGTATTAGCCCCCAAGTGAGTGGAGATTCTAGAGGAGGGATGCCTTTACAGTCTATTTCAGCAGACGGTCTGAAGGTAGGACTGCGGGGCTTCTTCCGATGTCGAAGCACTGCCTACTGCTCCGGCCCACTCCTGCAGAGTGTCAGTCACGGCCTCCCGGCCTTCTCCTCCAGCTGAGATGTGCAAATCTCTGAGGCTTCAGAGACCTTGACCCGAGAGTGACGGGTTCACCTGTGTTCAGCTTACTTGACGGCTGTTTTCTGTCGTCAGTGACACTTGGAATGGGCCACGCCATTTCACCAGCACTGGCGCTTCTTTCTACTCCTTAATTAGGACTCAATCTCCTGGTTGGATGTTAAAAGCAGCAAAGTCCAAAGGCCGGGCTTGCGCCAGCTGAGTTTCCTGTTGAAGGGGTTTCACAAGAAGCAGGATCCTGGCCACAGATGGTTTTAAAAATGCATCACTTGCCTCTACCCCTCCCACTGGGTGGAGACTTACCAGGAGGGCAATTGCAAACAACGATTGAAAGGGAGATAACTGAATCTCTCTTCTGGGTTGGGCCCTCATTCTCACCAAAGCCAATGTCCAAAGCCCTACCCATGGCATCTTGGTTTCTATTACCAGCTTCAAAAGGTGTTTATTTCTCTCTTCATTGTTTTCTACCCGAGCCGAGCTCTGGGGGTGCCAGGGCCTATGGAGGTTCCATTGTGTTCCTAAAGAAGCCAAAACCCCTTGAAGGATCTTTCCTGCAAAATGAGTTCCCCTATCTGAATCTATTGCTTTTACAATGCTGTATCTTGGAATGATTTGTTCCAAAAATGCCTTAAGAACTGATCCTGTCATTACTGAAGTAGTTGGAAATACTTCTGGCCACCTTGCTAGCTGACATACGATTACCAGAAGATATTAAGCCTTGCCACTTGGGGCATCTCCGGAAAATCCACCTGGCATCTTTGGAAGGGCCATGCAGCCCAAGGCCTCCCTCCTCTAGCAAGTTACTTTGTAACTTGGCTGTTGGCTTTAGCACAGATCAAGCAACCTTCAACAGCTCCTTTTGCCAGTCTAAAAAGACCCCCAGCAACATACATCATGAGATAGGCTTCTGCCAATCCTCAGGAAGTGCAAGAACTCTCTTAATGGAGTTGCTTTAATATTGGTAGGGCCAAAGGTTCTGGTATCTCTTGTTTGCCATCCCTTGGAAACCAATTCTTGCCTTTTTTCTCTGCCACACGACTTTTAACTGTATGTCAAACTGCTGTGGTAGAAAAGACAGCTTCCTGGGCAGTGATGGAGTCACGGGGAGCAAAGGGGGCATCTTGGAGAGTTCTGGCAGAAGTGTGGCTTTCTGAGTTTCTTCATCCACCAAAAAGGAGACAGAGGAGTCCTGTAACATTCTTCAACTCCAGGGAGAGGCCATGGGGCTTTTGCCATGGAGTCTCTCAAATGATTGCGGGAAGCAGCCCCCTTCTGATGTTAAGTTCCTGGCAACAGCACCCTCTGAGGTACTCGGGAATTACAGACTTCCGGAACTGCCTACTCTATGCCCCCCTCTAATATGCACTCCCCTTTTGGAATGGAAAAGGAAGAAAACCAAACTATTCCTAATGCTGGGAAGTCTTTGCTGCCTTGCTCTAGGTTCGGGAATTTAGCAGGGCCTTGGCTGAGCAACAGTCTCTGTTGATTAGTAACAGTTTCTAGAACGAATACTTTCTTCTGTTACTTCCCCCCCTGTAAATTCCTAGCCTTGTCTAAGGAGAGATTCACACGGTCTCTTTGTAAAGACACATCTATCTTACTCCTTTCACTCCCACACCTTCCTTGCGGTGGAACGGCTCTCCCCGGCACAGCACCTGGCACAAAACCCCCGTATACGCACACACACACCTGCACTTACCCTGCACTCCACTGCACACACACACACACACACACCTCCCGCACACTAACACCCCCTCCACATCCCCACCATGCTACTTGCAGTGGCCCCGCCCCTGCCATCCCCACCGGCTGGCAGCACCCACTCCTCGCATGCTTCCCCATGCCTTGCATTTCCTTGCTGCCCCCTCTGTAGCCTTCCCTCAACCTGCCTTTTCTCCCCTGCCTTGCACTGACTTGCTCACCCATCCCCCACCTGACTTCCTTTCACATTCGTCTAGGTCTGGCCTCATCTTTCCTTTTCCTTCTAGGACCCTCATTGCCTTGCCTCGCCTCGCAAAGCCACCACTTGCCTTGCCTTGCCCTTGAACCCCTCCCTTGCCTTGCATGACCTTGCTCACCCCTCCCCCACCTGGAATTCAACACCCCTTTTCAATGACATTTCTGGGCCTTGCCCTGCCCTTTCTGCTCCTCCGAGGAATCTCAAAGCTCTCAAGCATCTCCGGTGTTTCAGGATCCCATGAGAGGAAGACCAGGGGAGGACGCATGTTGCCACACTCATCTCTGTGGGCAGCCTTTGTCTGGGAGCAATCCTTGCATGTCTTGAACCTTGGAGGGGCAATTCACATTTTGCCCTTGAGCTCGGGGACCAGAAAGAGAGTTCTTTTGCATACAAGGGAAAGCAGGTAGCTCAAGTCTTTTAGGTACAGAGGAGAGATGACCCACGCGGGATCAAGGCCACACAGAGCACTTGGTCCTGGCCACTTTTGTGTACCAGCAGTCCTTGAATGTACTTCTCACCTGCCTTGCCTGGCCTTGCCTTGGCAACACAACAGTTGCCTTGCCTTGCCCTGCTAGCCCTCTGGAGCCTTGCATTCCTTTGCACGGCCATGCCCAGCACATGACCTGCCTACTGTTTTCCTCCAGGGCCTTGGCTTGCTGAGCCCTTCCTGTTTCTGCCTGGCCTTCCCATCAGTGGCCCTTCCTTCCTACAGCCAGCCTTGCCTCTAACTTCTGGACCTTCTCTTGCCTACCACTCCATTTGCTTTCCCCTCACTGCTCTGGCCTTGCCTACCTCTCCCTTGACTTGCCCACAATTGCCTGCACTCGGTTTGCAGCGCCTTGCCTGCATGGAAGGCAAGGGAAAGAGTGGTAGGCCGGGCAAAGCAAAGCCAGCAAGTTGTAGGCAGTGCGAGGCAAGGCAGACGTAGGCAAAGGAAGCAGAGCAAGGGTACCTTAAGAAGAACTAGACAAGGCAAGGCCAAGAGACTCGGAGTGCCTTTCCTTGGGAAGGCAAGGACATAGTGCCAGTGTTGCTGGAGCAGATGTTAAGGTACTGTGGGGAGGAATAGTCCAGCAAGACATTTCTCTTCTGGCCCCTGTGCGTGTGGGGGCAATTGTTGGACATATTCAATACTGGAGGCGGATCAGTCGCTGGATGTGTTGTATTTTGGAGGAGGGGATGCCGTTTCTTTGGAGATGGGCTTGTAGTTGCTCTCTTTGGCAAGGAAGGCAGGTTTGGATGTGCACATCAGGTACTCCTAGGGATTTTAAAGGCTTTTCCCAACAGGCAGAGCTCTCTCTGGGTTCGAGCTGTTGAGCTGTCGGTGGGAATGCAAAGGCCAAGCTCTTAAGCTATTTGTCCTGGTGCCTTCAGTGTGTGAGCAGTCCCTGGTGCCGTTGCCTTTGGATCCTGACTCTGGGAGAGGGAAGGCTTAGGATGGTACCTAGAGCTGAGAAGGAGAGTGCTGAGAACAGCGTGTGTGCTGCTAGTTTGAGGGGTGCAGGTGAAGTTGTAGGCAGCAAGATCTTCCTCAGCTGGCACTGTTTTGAGCCCTGTTTTTGCCAGATGGTTTCAAGCTGGTGGGCGGAATCTGCGAGAGGGAAAAGATTTGTTTGGGCCAAAGAGGTGTGGTGTAAAGAAGAGTGTGCTCTTGGAAGGGGAAGATGAGGGCAACCTTTTTGTCCTGACACCGTTGATTTGAGTGCAGGGCCGTTTGCAAGTTGCCTCTGTCTGCCCTTGGGGTGGTTTCGAGCTGGGCCAGGTGCTTGGCCTTCTTTTGCAAGTCTGCAGCGCCGTCGTGTGGTTGTTTCCATGAGCGTTCACAGTGCCCGGCAAAAAGCGCTTGGCTGGCGCGGCCCCAGTCGTGTGGAAGCAGTTGGTGGAAGAGCTCCGCTGTGCATCCTGCCTCTTGGAGACATAAAAGGATGTAACCCTGCGCGTAGCGGGGAAGCAAGACGAATCTTTTCATTGTTGGCTGAGCAGTTTCTAAGTCGCAAAAGTAAAGGCAGTTTCAGCACGGCCTCTTTCTTTCAGAACCTTTTCTGTGCCATCATGAACATGCTCAACATGCCACTCGCACCCGCTGAACTGCATCAAAGGCCCTGGAGATAGGCGCTTTCCTTCAAGCTCTCTGTAGCATCGTACCCTCCACCTCTGGCGGATCCCAAAGCCCTTCCAAACATCCAGCAGCTGCACGCAGAGAACAAGTGCTAGAACAAGGCGTTGGCCTTCCTAGTCCTTTTAAAGTCTGTGAACTAGGCGAAACATTCCAGTGAGCAGCACTTTCCTTCGCAACTATATCTAGAGCATCATCACATTCTCTCCAAGTGGGTAAGTCCACCCTTGCAGCGCAGCGTTTGCAGCCACAGTTCGGACTGAGAGATAGGCCAGGTGAGAAAGCATTTCTTGACTATCCCTCTTCTCTGGAAGACTTGATACTCGCAGCGCGACCACGTCCACACACCTTCAGTGTGGCCAGGTTCAAGCAGCTAGAGCTCCCAGAGATGGGAGAGTCAGGAGAGAAGACGTTCCAAAAGTACCGTGTACTTACAGCAGCATTAAAACTGTGCACAGCAGTCTGCAGCACTGTAGACTGCGGCTTCTCCGACAGACGAGCCATCCCATTGTTGCCTCTCGCAGCCTGCTTGCTAGCTGCTCTCCTGAAGAAAAGAACTAGAAGAAAAAGCCAATGCTGGGCTGCACCTTCCCCTTGCCTTACGTAAAGCCACCTAAACTCCCCGCTGCACTCTCTACTTCCCCTCTCCTTGGAAGCGACCACTGTGTTTGCTGCATCTCGAAGCCTAAAGTTAAGCGCCAGTGGTTTTGGGGATGGTTGGAAGAGGGATAAGTAGTAGCACAAGGAAGTAGTTGTCGTTGAACTTCCTCCTTCTCAATGCTAACGTGAATTGGGCAGGCAGGCGAGTGCTAGCCACGCTCCTTTCTCAGTTTGTACGCTGCGGACACGAGTCCGGTGCTCTGCGCCTTCGTTCGGCCTCTTTAGTACCCATGTCGCTCTTTCATTCAGCCGGAGTCGAAGCGTCGTCTACTTCTCGCCCAGAGAGCACGGTGCCGGCAGCGAAATGCCCCAGCCGACTGCTTCTGCCGACACACGCCTGGTCGATGCACTTTCCCTCGCAGCGACATACAGCAGCACTTTCGGTCTTTCTTGTCGTCCAAATGGAAAGGGAAAGATTCTCTGCTATGTCCCGCCCAGAGAACAGTTTTAGGTCAACCAGCACGCCCAGAGCTTGCCCTCGACGCGTGGAAACTTGTGTTTGCACCACATTCAAGTGGTAGCCGTCTTTCCTTTACAGGCTGCAGAACGCCGTCAGATCCCGGTGCTCTCTGCACCTGCCTTCTCAGTTCCAATACCGCCGCGCACAATACAGCTTTGCAGGAAGCAAACACGCGGATAGTCATGTCGCTCAGAAGAACGTGCCAGGACGAAAAGATGTTCTTCCTTTCTCCTCGTCGCCCATATTGTGGTGCTGTATTAAAAGCCTTGGCCAGCGAAAGGCTAATCCAGCAAGTGTTTCTCACCTGATGCATTTCGCTGAGGGAGAGCTGAGGAAAATCCTTGCACAGCTCACTGCGGATGCGTGCAGTACACATGCTGAAGAGCGGCAAAACTCAAAGCCATCGCTGGGCTTCAGTTCTGTCCAGACGGCAGAAGGCGAAGAACGAAGCAGCTGGGCATCGCGTTAACGTACTCAGTGGACCGAATTTCAAATGTTCAGCCAAGAGCTGCTTCACAAGCAGATTCAGCTGAGAATGCTCTGGCTGCTTCACAAAGTAAGGCGTAGCCGTTGCACTCTATCACACTATCAGGCCAGAAGAAGTTTCTTACACCTTCAATGCTGCAGAGTCCATGCAGCTGGAGCACACGCAGTAGGACGCGTCCAGATAGACGGCGTTCTTCAAGTACCCCCCTCCTCCAAGCAGCCTTGAAACTGAGCACAACACACTGCGGCTCGGGAGCTTCCTTCTCAGATAGACGTGCCGTCACGTTATTCACTCTCGCAGCTCCGTTGCCCACTAGCAGCAGGTGCTACCAAAGCAAAATGCTCCAGAAGTAAAAAGCACTGCTGAGCAAACCTTTTCCTTTGCCTCACGTAAAGCACTGTAAACTGTCCGCTGCACTCTTTATTTCCATTCTCCGCTGCATCTACCACTGTCATCTCTGCATCTCGAAGCATAAAGCTCGGCACAATTCTTCCCAGGGAAAGCTGGAAGAGAAATAGGTAGCAGCACAAGTAGCTGCAAGTGGAACTTTTGTTTTCAACTGCTAACGTGAATCCGCAAAGAAGCGAGCGGCAGCCACGCTTCTTCTTGCAGCCTGTGCGATGCGCACACCAGCTCGGTGCTCTGCGCCCTCATTCGTATGCTCTTCGTACCATGTCGCGCTTTTCATTCTGCCGGAGTCGAAGCGTCGTCTACTTCTCGCCCGGAGAGCACGGTGCCGGAAGAGAAATGCCCCAGCCGACTGCCCTTCCGAAACACACCAGGGCTATGCACTTTTCTCGCAGCGACATACAGCAGCACTTTCGGTCTTTTCTTGTCGTCCAAATGTAAAGGGAAAGATTCTCAGCAATGTCGGGCACAGAGAACAGTTTTAGGTCAACAAGCACGCCCAGAGCTTGCCCGCGACTCGTGGAAACTTGTGTTTGCACACATTCCAGTGGCAGCCCTCTTTCCTTTACAGCCTGCAGAGCGCCGTCAGATCGCGGTGCCCTCTGCACCTGCCTTCTCCCTTCCAAGTACCACTGCGCACAATACAGCCTTGCAGGAAGCAAAGGCGCGGATAGTCGTCTCGCAGAGAAGAACGTGCAAAGACGAAAAGATGTTCTTCTTTGCTCCTTCTCGTCGCCCAGATTGTGGTGCTGTACTGAAAGCCATGGCCAGCGAAAGGCTAATCCAGCAAGTGTTTCTCACCTGATGCATTTCGCTGAGGGAGAGCTGAGGAAAATCCTTGCACAGCACACTGCGGATGCGTGCAGTACACATGCTGAAGAGCGGCAAAACTCAAAGCCATCGCTGGGCTTCAGTTCTGTCCAGACCGCAGAAGGCGAAGAACGAAGCAGCTGGGCACCGCGTTAACGTACTCAGTGGACCGAATTTCAAATGTCCAGCCAAAAGCTGCTTCATAAGCAGATTCAGCTGAGAATGCTCTGGCTGGTTCACAAAGTAAGGCGTAGCCGTTGCACTCTATCACACTATCAGGCCAGAAGAAGTTTCTTACACCTTCAATGCTGCAGAGTCCATGCAGCTGGAGCACACCAAGAAGGACGCGTCCAGATAGACGGCGTTCTTCAAGTACCCCCCTCCTCCAAGCAGCCTTGAAACTGAGCACAACACACTGCGGCTCGGGAGCTTCCTTCTCAGATAGACGTGCCGTCACGTTATTCACTCTCGCAGCTCCGTTGCCCACTTGCAGCAGCTGCTACCAAAGCAAAATGCTCCAGAAGTAAAAAGCACTGCCGGGCTGTACTTTCGCCTTGCCGCACGTGAAGCACCATAAACTGTCCGCTGTACTCTTTATTTCCCTTCTCCGCCGCATCTACCACTGTCATCTCTGCATCTCGAAGCATAAAGCTCGGCACAATTCTTCCCAGGGAAAGCTGGAAGAGAAATAGGTAGCAGCACAAGTAGCTGCAAGTGGAACTTTTGTTTTCAACTGCTAACGTGAATCCGCAAAGAAGCGAGCGGCAGCCACGCTTCTTCTTGCAGCCTGTGCGATGCGCACACCAGCTCGGTGCTCTGCGCCCTCATTCGTATGCTCTTCGTACCATGTCGCGCTTTTCATTCTGCCGGAGTCGAAGCGTCGTCTACTTCTCGCCTGAGAGCACGGTGCCGGCAGAGAAACGCTCCGGGCTTCTGCCTCTGCCGAAACACGCCTGGGCTATCCCTCTCAGCGTTAAGTAGCACAAAATGCTGTCTGCGTTGTGGTCTTAATCTTAAGGGAAAGATTCTCGGCTTCGGCTAGCACAGAGAACTTTGCTGGGACAATACATGTGTTTTATTATCCTTTCCCGCAAGAAGACTATGGTGCTTCTTTGGAACTGTTGGCCAGTGTAAGGCTAATCCAGCAAGTGCTTCTCTCCTGACACATTTCTCTGAGCGAGAGCTTCGGCGGACAGTTGGGCTCTGCGAAGCAGAAAGTCTGTGCTTGCACGTAGCGCTGAGGAGAATCTGTGCACAGCGCGCTCTGGATGCGTGCAGTACACACACTAAAGAGAGCCAAAGCTCAATGTCTCAGTTCTGTCCAGCGCCGGAAATTGAGAAGAACGCAGCCCCAGAGCTCTGGGCTGGAGTGTGCGATGGTTATGAGCTGTGCCGCTCTTCTGCGTGTCTACTGCACGCATCCATAGTGTACAGTGCAAGGATTTTCCTCAGCTCTCGCTCAGCGAAATGCATTAGAAGGGAAGCACATGCTAGATTAGCCATTCGTTAGCCCACGCTTTCAGTAGAGCACCACAATCTGGGCGACGAGGAAAAGCAAAGAAGAACATCTTTTCGTCTTTGCACGATCTTCTCTGCGAGACATCTCTCCACGTCTTTGCTTCCTGCAAGGCTGTAAGGTGCGCGGTGGTACTTGGAAGGGAGAAGGCAGGTGCAGAGAGCACCGCGATCTGACGGCGCTCTGCAGGCTGTAAAGGAAAGAAAGCTACCACTTGAATGTGGTGCAAATACCAATTTCCACGCGTCGCGGGTAAGCTCCGGGTAAGCTTGGTGACCTAAAACTGGGCGCTGAGTGAGACGTAACCGAGAAGCTTTCCCTTTGCATTCCGGCTCCAACGCAAACAGAATGTGATGCTACTTAGCGCTGCGAAGGAAAGTGCATAGCCCTGGTGTGTTTGGGAAGAATCAGCAGCCTGGAGCGTTTTTCTGGAGCCTTTCTCCGCTGGCACCGTGCTCTCTGGGCGAGAAGTAGACGACGCTTCGACTCCGGCAGAATGAAAGCGCGACATGGTACGAAGAGCATTAAAGAATGAGGGCAGAGGGCCGAGCTGGTGTGTGCATCGCACAGGCTGCAAGAGGAAGCCTGGCTGTCACTCGCTTGTTTCCGGATTCATGTTAGCGTTTTAAAACAGAAAGTTCCACTTGCAGCTACTTGTGCTGCTGCCTATTTCTCTTCCAGCGTTCCCTGGGAGGAATTGTGCCGAGCTTTATGCTTCGAGATGCAGAGATAACAGTGGTAGATGCGGCGGAGAATGGAAATACAGAGCACAGCGGACAGTTTATGGTGCTTTACGTGAGGCAAGGGAAAGCGCAGCCCGGCAGTGCTTTTTACTTCTGGAGCATTTTGCTTTGGTAGCAGCTGCTGCAAGTGGGCAACGGAGCTGCGAGAGTGAATAACGTGACGGCACGTCTATCTGAGAAGGAAGCTCCCGAGCCGCAGTGTGTTGTGCTCAGTTTCAAGGCTGCTTGGAGGAGGGGGGTACTTGAAGACCGCCTTCTATCTCGACGCGTCCTACTGCGTGTGCTCCAGCTGCATGGACGCTGCAGCATTGAAGGTGTAGGATACTGCTTCTGGCCAGGTAGTGTGATGAATGGAAACGGCTGCGCCTTACTTTGTGAAGCAGCCAGAGCATTCTCAGCTGAATCTGCTTATGAAGCAGCTTTTGGCTGGACATTTGAAATTCGGTCCACTGAGTACGTTAACGCGGTGCCCAGTTGCTTCGTTCTTTGCCTTCTGCGGTCTGGACAAAACTGGAGCCCAGCGATGGCTTTGCGTTTTGGCGCTCTTCAGCGCGAACACTGCACGCATCCACAGTGTGCTGTGCACGGATTTTCCTCAGCTCGACGTACAATCATTTTCTTGCTGTTTCCAGAGTCTAAACTCTTCGTGAAACTCTCGCTCAGCGAGATGCGTCAGGAATGAGGCACTTGCTGGATGAGCTTTTCGCTAGCCAAGACTTTCAATACAGCACCACAATTCAGGCAAGAAGCAGGAGAAAGGAAGATCATCTTTTCGTCCTTCCACGTTCTTCTCTGCGAGATGACTACCCGTGTCTTTGCTTCCTGCAAGGCTGTAAGGGGCGCGGTAGTACTTAGAACTGAGAAGGCAGGTGCAGAGAGCACGGCGGTCTGACGGTGCTCTGCAGGCTGTAAAGGAAAGACGGCAACCACTTGAATGTGGTGCAAACACAAGTTTCCACGCGTCGCGGGTAAGCTCCGGGTAAGCTTGTTGACCTAAAACTGTGCGAGACGGAGCTGAGACTCTTTCCCTTTACATTTGGACGACAAGAAAGACCGAAAGTGCTGCTGTATGTCGCTGCGAGGGAAAGTGCATAGACCAGGCGCGTGTCGGCAGAAGCAGTCGGCTGGGGCATTTCGCTGCCGGCACCGTGCTCTCTGGGCGAGAAGTAGACGACGCTTCGACTCCGGCTGAATGAAAGAGCGACATGGGTACTAAAGAGGCCGAACGAAGGCGCAGAGCACCGGGCTGGTGTCCGCAGCGCACAAACTGAAAAAGGAGCATGGCTGGCACTCGCCTGCCTGCCCAATTCACGTTAGCATTGAGAAGGAGGAAGTTCAACGACAACTACTTCCTTGTGCTACTACTTATCCCTCTTCCAACCATCCCCAAAACCACTGGCGCTTAACTTTAGGCTTCGAGATGCAGCAAACACAGTGGTCGCTTCCAAGGAGAGGGGAAGTAGAGAGTGCAGCGGGGAGTTTAGGTGGCTTTACGTAAGGCAAGGGGAAGGTGCAGCCCAGCACTGGCTTTTTCTTCTAGTTCTTTTCTTCAGGAGAGCAGCTAGCAAGCAGGCTGCGAGAGGCAACAATGGGATGGCTCGTCTGTCGGAGAAGCCGCAGTCTACAGTGCTGCAGACTGCTGTGCACAGTTTTAATGCTGCTGTAAGTACACGGTACTTTTGGAACGTCTTCTCTCCTGACTCTCCCATCTCTGGGAGCTCTAGCTGCTTGAACCTGGCCACACTGAAGGTGTGTGGACGTGGTCGCGCTGCGAGTATCAAGTCTTCCAGAGAAGAGGGATAGTCAAGAAATGCTTTCTCACCTGGCCTATCTCTCAGTCCGAACTGTGGCTGCAAACGCTGCGCTGCAAGGGTGGACTTACCCACTTGGAGAGAATGTGATGATGCTCTAGATATAGTTGCGAAGGAAAGTGCTGCTCACTGGAATGTTTCGCCTAGTTCACAGACTTTAAAAGGACTAGGAAGGCCAACGCCTTGTTCTAGCACTTGTTCTCTGCGTGCAGCTGCTGGATGTTTGGAAGGGCTTTGGGATCCGCCAGAGGTGGAGGGTAGGATGCTACAGAGAGCTTGAAGGAAAGCGCCTATCTCCAGGGCCTTTGATGCAGTTCAGCGGGTGCGAGTGGCATGTTGAGCATGTTCATGATGGCACAGAAAAGGTTCTGAAAGAAAGAGGCCGTGCTGAAACTGCCTTTACTTTTGCGACTTAGAAACTGCTCAGCCAACAATGAAAAGATTCGTCTTGCTTCCCCGCTACGCGCAGGGTTACATCCTTTTATGTCTCCAAGAGGCAGCATGCACAGCGGAGCTCTTCCACCAACTGCTTCCACACGACTGGGGCCGCGCCAGCCAAGCGCTTTTTGCCGGGCACTGTCAGCGCTCATGGAAACAACCACACGACGGCGCTGCAGACTTGCAAAAGAAGGCCAAGCACCTGGCCCAGCTCGAAACCACCCCAAGGGCAGACAGAGGCAACTTGCAAACGGCCCTGCACTCAAATCAACGGTGTCAGGACAAAAAGGTTGCCCTCATCTTCCCCTTCCAAGAGCACACTCTTCTTTACACCACACCTCTTTGGCCCAAACAAATCTTTTCCCTCTCGCAGATTCCGCCCACCAGCTTGAAACCATCTGGCAAAAACAGGGCTCAAAACAGTGCCAGCTGAGGAAGATCTTGCTGCCTACAACTTCACCTGCACCCCTCAAACTAGCAGCATACACGCTGTTCTCAGCACTCTCCTTCTCAGCTCTAGGTACCATCCTAAGCCTTCCCTCTCCCAGAGTCAGGATCCAAAGGCAACGGCACCAGGGACTGCTCACACACTGAAGGCACCAGGACAAATAGCTTAAGAGCTTGGCCTTTGCATTCCCACCGACAGCTCAACAGCTCGAACCCAGAGAGAGCTCTGCCTGTTGGGAAAAGCCTTTAAAATCCCTAGGAGTACCTGATGTGCACATCCAAACCTGCCTTCCTTGCCAAAGAGAGCAACTACAAGCCCATCTCCAAAGAAACGGCATCCCCTCCTCCAAAATACAACACATCCAGCGACTGATCCACCTCCAGTATTGAATATGTCCAACAATTGCCCCCACACGCACAGGGGCCAGAAGAGAAATGTCTTGCTGGACTATTCCTCCCCACAGTACCTTAACATCTGCTCCAGCAACACTGGCACTATGTCCTTGCCTTCCCAAGGAAAGGCACTCCGAGTCTCTTGGCCTTGCCTTGTCTAGTTCTTCTTAAGGTACCCTTGCTCTGCTTCCTTTGCCTACGTCTGCCTTGCCTCGCACTGCCTACAACTTGCTGGCTTTGCTTTGCCCGGCCTACCACTCTTTCCCTTGCCTTCCATGCAGGCAAGGCGCTGCAAACCGAGTGCAGGCAATTGTGGGCAAGTCAAGGGAGAGGTAGGCAAGGCCAGAGCAGTGAGGGGAAAGCAAATGGAGTGGTAGGCAAGAGAAGGTCCAGAAGTTAGAGGCAAGGCTGGCTGTAGGAAGGAAGGGCCACTGATGGGAAGGCCAGGCAGAAACAGGAAGGGCTCAGCAAGCCAAGGCCCTGGAGGAAAACAGTAGGCAGGTCATGTGCTGGGCATGGCCGTGCAAAGGAATGCAAGGCTCCAGAGGGCTAGCAGGGCAAGGCAAGGCAACTGTTGTGTTGCCAAGGCAAGGCCAGGCAAGGCAGGTGAGAAGTACATTCAAGGACTGCTGGTACACAAAAGTGGCCAGGACCAAGTGCTCTGTGTGGCCTTGATCCCGCGTGGGTCATCTCTCCTCTGTACCTAAAAGACTTGAGCTACCTGCTTTCCCTTGTATGCAAAAGAACTCTCTTTCTGGTCCCCGAGCTCAAGGGCAAAATGTGAATTGCCCCTCCAAGGTTCAAGACATGCAAGGATTGCTCCCAGACAAAGGCTGCCCACAGAGATGAGTGTGGCAACATGCGTCCTCCCCTGGTCTTCCTCTCATGGGATCCTGAAACACCGGAGATGCTTGAGAGCTTTGAGATTCCTCGGAGGAGCAGAAAGGGCAGGGCAAGGCCCAGAAATGTCATTGAAAAGGGGTGTTGAATTCCAGGTGGGGGAGGGGTGAGCAAGGTCATGCAAGGCAAGGGAGGGGTTCAAGGGCAAGGCAAGGCAAGTGGTGGCTTTGCGAGGCGAGGCAAGGCAATGAGGGTCCTAGAAGGAAAAGGAAAGATGAGGCCAGACCTAGACGAATGTGAAAGGAAGTCAGGTGGGGGATGGGTGAGCAAGTCAGTGCAAGGCAGGGGAGAAAAGGCAGGTTGAGGGAAGGCTACAGAGGGGGCAGCAAGGAAATGCAAGGCATGGGGAAGCATGCGAGGAGTGGGTGCTGCCAGCCGGTGGGGATGGCAGGGGCGGGGCCACTGCAAGTAGCATGGTGGGGATGTGGAGGGGGTGTTAGTGTGCGGGAGGTGTGTGTGTGTGTGTGTGTGCAGTGGAGTGCAGGGTAAGTGCAGGTGTGTGTGTGCGTATACGGGGGTTTTGTGCCAGGTGCTGTGCCGGGGAGAGCCGTTCCACCGCAAGGAAGGTGTGGGAGTGAAAGGAGTAAGATAGATGTGTCTTTACAAAGAGACCGTGTGAATCTCTCCTTAGACAAGGCTAGGAATTTACAGGGAGGGAAGTAACAGAAGAAAGTATTCGTTCTAGAAACTGTTACTAATCAACAGAGACTGTTGCTCAGCCAAGGCCCTGCTAAATTCCCGAACCTAGAGCAAGGCAGCAAAGACTTCCCAGCATTAGGAATAGTTTGGTTTTCTTCCTTTTCCATTCCAAAAGGGGAGTGCATATTAGAGGGGGGCATAGAGTAGGCAGTTCCGGAAGTCTGTAATTCCCGAGTACCTCAGAGGGTGCTGTTGCCAGGAACTTAACATCAGAAGGGGGCTGCTTCCCGCAATCATTTGAGAGACTCCATGGCAAAAGCCCCATGGCCTCTCCCTGGAGTTGAAGAATGTTACAGGACTCCTCTGTCTCCTTTTTGGTGGATGAAGAAACTCAGAAAGCCACACTTCTGCCAGAACTCTCCAAGATGCCCCCTTTGCTCCCCGTGACTCCATCACTGCCCAGGAAGCTGTCTTTTCTACCACAGCAGTTTGACATACAGTTAAAAGTCGTGTGGCAGAGAAAAAAGGCAAGAATTGGTTTCCAAGGGATGGCAAACAAGAGATACCAGAACCTTTGGCCCTACCAATATTAAAGCAACTCCATTAAGAGAGTCCTTGCACTTCCTGAGGATTGGCAGAAGCCTATCTCATGATGTATGTTGCTGGGGGTCTTTTTAGACTGGCAAAAGGAGCTGTTGAAGGTTGCTTGATCTGTGCTAAAGCCAACAGCCAAGTTACAAAGTAACTTGCTAGAGGAGGGAGGCCTTGGGCTGCATGGCCCTTCCAAAGATGCCAGGTGGATTTTCCGGAGATGCCCCAAGTGGCAAGGCTTAATATCTTCTGGTAATCGTATGTCAGCTAGCAAGGTGGCCAGAAGTATTTCCAACTACTTCAGTAATGACGGGATCAGTTCTTAAGGCATTTTTGGAACAAATCATTCCAAGATACAGCATTGTAAAAGCAATAGATTCAGATAGGGGAACTCATTTTGCAGGAAAGATCCTTCAAGGGGTTTTGGCTTCTTTAGGAACACATTGGAACCTCCATAGGCCCTGGCACCCCCAGAGCTCGGCTCGGGTAGAAAACAATGAAGAGAGAAATAAACACCTTTTGAAGCTGGTAATAGAAACCAAGATGCCATGGGTAGGGCTTTGGACATTGGCTTTGGTGAGAATGAGGGCCCAACCCAGAAGAGAGATTCAGTTATCTCCCTTTCAATCGTTGTTTGCAATTGCCCTCCTGGTAAGTCTCCACCCAGTGGGGGGGGTAGAGGCAAGTGATGCATTTTTAAAACCATCTGTGGCCAGGATCCTGCTTCTTGTGAAACCCCTTCAACAGGAAGCTCAGCTGGCGCAAGCCCGGCCTTTGGACTTTGCTGCTTTTAACATCCAACCAGGAGATTGAGTCCTAGTTAAGGAGTAGAAAGAAGCGCCAGTGCTGGTGAAATGGTGTGGCCCATTCCAAGTGTCACTGACGACAGAAACAGCCGTCAAGTAAGCTGAACACAGGTGAACCCATCACTCTCGGGTCAAGGTCTCTGAAGCCTCAGAGATTTGCACATCTCAGCTGGAGGAGAAGGCCGGGAGGCCGTGACTGACACTCTGCAGGAGTGGGCCGGAGCAGTAGGCAGTGCTTCGACATCGGAAGAAGCCCCGCAGTCCTACCTTCAGACCGTCTGCTGAAATAGACTGTAAAGGCATCCCTCCTCTAGAATCTCCACTCACTTGGGGGCTAATACTTGTGGCCATTTTGTTACGTTAAGTGGTTTCTGTGTCTTCAATTGCCACAGGTGCTGCAGAAGACAACGGGAAAATTAGACTAGCTAATTAGATGACACTATTAAAACATTTTCCTTACTAATTCTACTTTGATATGGTCAGCTGAGTTTAGGCCAGGAGTGGGAGAATCAATTTGCAGCCTTAGGAGAAGAAGTAGCAAAAGTTTTTAACCTTAGCAATTGCTGGCTCTGTGGAAGGCCAGGAGGATCTGAAGAGTGGCCATAGTTGGCTAGCCCAGCTGAACCTAAATGGTGGGTCAATGTGAGGGCCACAGTGGGATGGGATTTGGGGCCAAAGAAGGAAGTTCATGGCCACTTCATTCTTCTCCAACAGGCACTTATTGCCTAAATAGGATAGGGCGTGTCTTTGTAGGAAAAGGCAATTGTCAATTGACTTTCCCTCTGGGCTTGAACAACTGAGTTTGGACCCCCAATTGCCCTCCTTCCAATTGTTCCAAATATCAAGGCAAATGCAATCAAATACCTGTTCGGCTCACTAACAGTAGCTGCGTAAGGCGTTCTTATCACACTTACCAAAAATATTTGGAAGCCTGTAAAGCAATGGGGAGGGACAAGGGGTTTTTTTGACCACCTGTTTTTGAGCAGTCCCCACAAAAATTCCACAAGTAGAAGACATGTTGTTTGTGATTATCAGTGGGAATGGCCACACCGGATTGGAACTCAAAGCCTTTTAGTGAGTTCTGCTCCAAATCCAACCAAGCAGCTTGCAGATGTAAATGTAGGTAGGAACCCTGTGCAGGAGCTTGGAAATGCAAATGCTGGGACCCTTATGGTGGGGCAACTCTTGTTGGAGGACCGTTAGGCCCGGGAATCCTGCTGTATTTTGAGCCACCAATTGATGACCATGGGTAGGTTCCTTTGCTAATGGAACATGGGCTTTGAAAGGACAGTATTGGATTTGTGGCCAACATGCTTAGCTCAGGTTACCTCCAAACTGGTCAGGGATATGGTATATTTAGTAGACTGTTGTTCTTTTTGCTACTACAAGTTCTGGGAAATCGCTTAGGAATCAAAATCTGTGATGATTTAATTAGAGAAAAGCAGTCAGCTGATGCAGCCCTGGCTGGAGGGAGCACCCCAAAACGGGGAAATGATGAACGGCCAACAGAACAAGTTACCCAACACGATGGACCAGCCCCTTGGAAACCTAAGGAATTAATCCCAGATGCCTGGGAACCCATTTATCATTTGAAGGAGATAATTAGGTTACAAGCTGTCTCAGAAATAATTACCAACCAGCCAGCCACAGCGCTTGACCTTTTTGCTGAGCAACCCACTTAAATGAGGAAAGCGGTAATTCAACATTGGATGGTATTAGATTATCTGTTAGCAGAAGAAGGAGGAGTTTGTGGGAAATTAAATGACTCGAGCTGCTGTTTGCAAGCAGATGACAGCGGAAAAGTGGTCAAACAAATAACAAAGGAAATAACGTCAGCTCGTGGACCTGTCCAAATGTTGAAAGGATGGGGATGGGACATGTTTTCATGGTTAACTGGCCAGCTCTGGGCTAAATGAATACGATTCCTCCTCTTATATGCTATCGCAATTCTCATCTTTTTACCATGTGTGACACCATGCTGGCTGCAGCTCTTTCAGCAGGTGCTCAAGGGGATGCCGCTAGCAGCCATGCCTACCTGATCCAGAAATGACTACAAAAGGACAGAAAAGGATGTCACTGCAAATAATAGCAAAACCCAAGAAGACTCCAGAAGAAAAAATTAAATCCATGGTAATTAAGGTTTGTAAAGGCAAATACAGAGCAAATAAAAAGAGGAGGGATTAAAAGGAATGAGATGGATGAGTCTTTACAAAGAGACCGTGTGAATCGGCCTGTAGACAAGGCTAGGAAGTTATGGCTAGTGAAGTAACAGAAGAAACTAGGAGTTCTCTAGAACTGTTACTAATCATCAGAGACTGGTGATTAATCAAGGCCGTGTTAAATTCCTGAACCTAGAGCAAGGCAACAAAGACTTAAGAGCATTAGGAATGGGGTTCTTTTCTTTCTTCTCGATGCCAAGAGGGGGGTGCATATTAGAGGGGGGCGCATAGAGTAGGCAGTTCCGGAAGTCTGTATCTCCCGAATACCTCAGCCAGTGGGGAAAAGGAAGAGGGTGCTGTGGCCGGGAACTTGGCATCAAAAGGGGGCTGCATCCCGCAACCGTTTGACAGACGCCATGGGAAAAGCCCCATGGACTCTCCCTGTAGTCGAAGAATGTTGCAGGACTCCTCTGTCTCCTTTTCGGATATAAACCTCAGGCATCGTGGATTAATTTTCCCCAACGGCAGCGACCTGCCGCGTGGTCTCCGTGCTCCTCTCCAGCCCCCCGGGACGTGTAAAATAGTTCCCAGCGGCTCCCACCGCGCGTTGCAGACGGCTGCGCGGCCCCGGGGCTGCCCGCAGTGCTCCCCTGCCCCGCCAGGGCTGCCCGCGGGCTGCGGAGCCGCCTCGCCACCGGCGCGGCCAGGGCCGGGGCCCTTCTCGACAGCAGCCGAGGGGCTGCGGAGCGGGCGGCTGCCGGACGATCAGCTATTTTATGCCGCGCGGTGCTGCCGCCTCCATCTAGCTCTCCATCGCGCCGCCGCCCGCCGCCCGCCTGGGCGCGCTCACGCTCGGCCGCGCTCGCCGCCCGCCCAGCCTCGCCGGAAGCTCTCCCGCCCGGGCTGTGCCCCGGCTCCGCCGGCAGCTCGGCAGGGCCCGGCCGCACGCGTGCTGCGTGGCTCGGAGCAGCCGCGTTGCGCCGCAGGCGACGGGGAAGGCGGGGCGGGCCGGCGCCATCGTGGTAGCGCGAGGAGAGGAGCGCCCGGGCGGGGCGGCGAGCGGCGCGGCGGTGAGCGCTTCTGCTTCCTGTCGCTCGGCGGCCGCCCACGGCAGGTGCCGTGTGACCCCGCGGAGCGGCGGGGCCGGCCGGGCGGTGCGCGGCGAGGCTTTCGGCCAGCGGCGGCCACAGCGAGAGGCTGCTGGCACTGCCCGTGCCGGTGGAGAGAGCGGGGATCCGAGGCCGGCCTTCCCCGGGCGACGAGGGGAGGCCGCCTTTGCCGCGCTGCCCTCCGTGCAGCATGTGGCCGATTCCGGCGAACCCGGGGTCTCCGCAGCGGCGCGGGCGGGAGGGAAGTGGGGAGCGCGCTCGGTGCCGTGCCGGCCGCTCCCGGCCAGCGCTGCACTGCGCCGAGGCGTTTTCCCGCCCGTCCTGGGAAGGACATAAGCGACACCGTAGTTGGAGCTTAGCTGTCAGGGGGTACAACTTCCCTCCATTGGCGACCTCCTTTTCCCTCTGATTCAGCTACCTTGTGGTAGGTGCGATGGTGCTGAAGAAGGGTGGCGGCTTGGCACAGTTGCTGTCATAGGTGGTGCGAGAGCTCCACGCAAGGAGCTTTGAGTGGCATGTGTGAGGGTAGGAGGGTACGGCACCCATAGCTGAAGGCAAAAAAGGTCAGGGCATGTCATCAGCCGCAGTCGTGCTAAGTTGTTCATCTTTGCAAACTGCTTGCCGAGTTGTTCCTTTCTTAGGTAATGGGGTTTTGTATCAACCAGAACTGCAAATGGTCAGTATTTGCAGACAAGGTTACTTGGACTGTTGTTGAAGTGAGTGTAGCAGTTTCTATGGCATTCTGCAAAAAAAGTGACAGGTCTCCCTGTGTTCCCCAGTTCTTAACAAAGATGAAGTTAACAAACCCCTGAAAAGAGGTTTTGCAAAACTTCAGGGATATTTTCCTACTAGTACTGTAGAGACAACCGTAGTCACCTTGTCTTTCCAAAAGTGAAGGTTCCCTATTTTTGTCCAAGAGCATCAAGTGCTTTTGATCAGCGTTTGTGTGCATGCATTAGCCTCGTTCTTGCTCTTCCTTGGAGAACTTTTACAATACTCACATGATCTGTGTAGGCTGCAGACTGCAGTGGTGAACTTCAAGGCTTCCAGCAGAAGGGAGATGCTATCCACATTTTGGATTCTCCTTAGTCTGAACCTTCAACGTCCAAGGCTTCACTTTTCAAGCAGTTGGAAGAGCTCCAAATTAAGACATGAACAGGTCTTAATTGACCTTGCCACCGCCTCAGTTAGTCAAGTAATGCTGTGCATTGGATTTGACTAGTGCAACATGTGCTTAAAATATGTAGAGTAACTCCTCGATTACCCTCTCAGAAGGGTTGGAATGGAGAACAAGGAGTTCCCAAGACAAATATTTGGTGTACGAGGAGTAGAATTTAGGAGTTGATTGCAGAGCACTGCATGCACAAATGTCTAAGGAGAATCCATCTTTTGATGTCCCATCTATGCTTGTTCTCATTTGAAATCCTGCACATTCTGCAGGCTGGTTTTGTTAGGCTTGGGGCTGGGGAAGGAGTGATGGTGGGGGAGGAGTGGGTGTTGGTTTTGGGTTATTTTTTTGTTTCCAGAATAGTGTACACAGAACTTGTGCCCAAAACCAGCAGTAGGAAACAATGCAGGTATAAAAGAAGGTCACAGAAATGTCAGATAATACGAATCTGAAAGCGCTTCAGTATTTTACTCAGGAGTTTCACTCTAACAAGGTGATTTTCCTTCACAGAAATGTAGTGGCAGGCTTATGCCATGCTAGAAGTGATGACCTTTCTCTGCCCCAAATTGAGCAGCAAAAGGTTTTGGCTCTTAATTTGAACCCCTGAGCCAGCTGTGTTTCAGGCTGCAGAAGCTGCAGCTGTTGTGGCAGACGCGGGGTGCAGCCCTGCCTGCCAGTTCCGAGCTGGCCTGCGCTGGTGGCAGCCGTCAGCGCCCGGGGTCCCCTGTGCCACCCATGCCAGGGCTCTGCCTGCCTGCCTCGCAGCCCTGGTAGCCTCAGGGAAACATCGCACTACTCCATCTGCTTTAAAAACAAACAAGCAAACAAAAAGCTCCCTGTAAATATATGTAGAAGTCTTGAAACTAATTCTCAGCGCTTGCTCGGAGTTTGTTGATGGAGCAAATGGATTTTGGATAAACTGCTATTGCTAGTACTACTTAGGTTCCTAAACTTCAGAAGGGAGGCTATGGTGGTCACGTACCCCTGAGGAATGTTGGGAACAGTAAGACAGCTCAGTCATTTCAAGGTGGCCAGAAAATGGGTGTGGCAGTGGAGTGGACACTCTGTGAGTAGGTAGCCTTAAGTCATGTAACGACATGCACTTCAGTGGGAATTTTGCATCAACACCAAGAGATTGTGTCATGATGTGTTGCGTAACAACAAATTGGGCCAAAATTCTGCTGATTTTGACCAAGGTGGATGGGCCACCTTCACTTAAGCTGGCAAAGGGACATAAGTCAATGATGTTTGAAAAACAGCCATGAAACATAGCCCCTTTAGTTTGTTGCTCTGTTGCAAGTCTGCAAAGCTCTGTTGACAGGTCATTGGAAGTAGCTGTTGGAATCTAAGTGCAGTTGGACGCTTTGTCAGTCAGCATCAGCAGGAGGCTTAACGGTTTAGGTTGAGAGGTGGTGCATGGTTTTTTTTCAGAGGAATGGCCCAGTGAAGAGCAGTGTTCACTGCCATGACTACCGTTGTAGCCTTCAAGAGCAATGGTTCATTCAGAGAGAACTTCCTTGGTTCTGCTGGTTTGGTTTCGCAGCTGGAGCAAAGGTACAGCACTGGAAGCAATTCCTAGGGCAGAAGCGGGAGATATCCGAAGCTCTGGACTTCGTTGCCTAAGTGAGCGTAGTCTAATTGGAAGAGTGGTGAGCATCAGTGATATCAGATTTTTTACAAGTTCTTAATTCTGTCAAAACAAGAAAGAAGGAGAGTGATGAAGATGAAATCCTTTCCTCTTCAATCTGCCTACGCAACAACTTCAGCTGTAGTTGTAATGTGTATTCACCTATTTTGAATTGCCCAAAACCAGGCCTAGAGATGCTTCAGAGTCAGAGAAGCGGGTATTTGCTTTATTCGGCGCTGGGTGCATGGGGGATCACTCCTCCTAACACACACACACAGAGCACTCCATACAGTCCAGCATTATGTGTAAAATTTATGAACATTCATCACAATTCTTGGGATAGGAGTGGTTCTAGAAATTACTTCTCGGAAGTCATTAATATCATTAGCATACGTGCCATGCATGCGCTGTGTACGCTGATGGGCGCACTGAGGAAGGCTCCTCTTCTTCCTCGAGGGTCTTTCTGATGAAGATCAGTAGTCTTTGTCACAATGCACTTTTTACCTTTCTTTCTGGAGCATGCGCAGTTCTTCGGTGGCTGATGCAGCGATCTCTGTGCCGGTTTTCAAAAGATCCTGTTCCTCTTATCTTGACAAGATTAAGGCGAATCCTGCTGCTTAGGTTTTGTGATTAACATTTGCTGTCTCTTAGTAGTTCACTCGTGTTTACATGAGTTAACTATGGATCAACCCCCTTCTCAATTTTAGCACTGAAAGGATATTAGAGTCATTTAAAGAGATGTCTCCTATGGAGTACTATAAAACTGCCATAATGGTAAGACGTTTTCATACAGTAGTTTTAGCACAGAAGTAATATATGTACAATCTTGGATGTTTCATCCTGCTGGCTCAGGAGCCAGTATTGAGCTTTTCTCCTTTAAATCCAGTCTTAGAGCTCTGCAAGGATCACTGCAGCATGACGTTGTGACAAGGGGATGCTGATTCATGCATAAACCTTTGACGCTTTCCTTCTATCTTCAAGCAGCTTTGAAAACCAGTGATTATCTGGCATGTTGCGACTTGAGAGTCATGGTAAAGGTTTCACCAAACACTTTGTAATATCAGGCTACAGCTTTCATTCCTAAGGAAAGAGCATTGAGCAGATTGCTGGCAAAATGCTGAAAGAATGAGCCAAAACCAAAATCCTTTAATGGGAAAGATGGAAAAAATTTAGATGTGTTTATTTGAACTAAAAATAATGTGGACCAAGCCTAAATGTATTTCACACTAAATTCTTAGAACTGATTTTAAGGGAAGAAGTGAGAAAGATGAATTCCCAAGCGGAATTTTCAGCAGCATAATATTGAGCATTTATTAGTAGAACAAAGGCATATCACAGTGCAGGAGCACTTAGCAATATTGCTAGAGGCGTGGCTCCATTCATTTTACTGTGAACTTTAGTACTTCTTTAAACATAGTCCTTAAGCCCAGAAAGTCATTTACACTTCACTCAACTTTCCCCCCTCCGTCTCTGCCCCCTTGCGCCAGCACACGCCAGCACACTGCCACCTCGGTCCTCTGAGTAGCTCCAGAATTGAAGGCAGGCACCCCCCTCCGGTGCCTCCTCAGTCTCCAACCTAATTTGTAGTTGATGGGTTCTTTGGGAGGTGTGAGTTTTGATGAGATAACAGACTTCCTGGGATGCATGCGGTTTATCTTCTTTGTTTCTTGAAGATGTCTTGGTTTCCACCTCTGTAATTTCTCAACTTAAAGGACATTTATTATCATGTGTTTCTTCCTACGTTTCCCAACATGTTACCACTCATTCGAAGTTACAATTTACTCTAGTCTTGTTTTTACTTACCTATATTTTACCTTAACACTATTTCTACATAGTACATTCTCACTTCTAAATGTTAAAGTGATAGATGCGAAAGACAAAATTTATCGTTCACTCATTTATCACAGGAGGAATGTGTTAGCTGCTTGTGTTGCAGTTCACTTGTAATTGTGGTCTATTACCGCAGGCCTGGGCCCTAGGGTGTATCACTGTGTCCCGCAGCCATAGGGAGGAGGAGGAGAGAAGATCCAGCAGGCAGGAATTGTGCACCAAGATTTATTCATTTAATTATTTCACAAACTCTTTTACAGACTTTTTTCTTCATAGTCTAATTGGACAAAGGATCAGCCCCCCCCCTTGGGGTGATTGGCTAAAATCCTAAACCATCCATTGTCAAAATATTTTTCTACTAGACCATAAACCAGACTTTTCAAGGTTGCAGGTGGCTTGGTTGTTTACATACTCTGCTACCTCTTCTGTGAGAGAGAAAAGTCTCTCACAGACTTAGAAAATAGCAAGAAAATCCTCGCTAGCAGCATTTTGGTATCTACAATTCCCCCTTTTTGTTTGATAAGATAACAACTCCACTATTAATCCTAAATAGAAATTTACATCAGTTATTAATTCTAAATATGTCCTTAAGGCTTTAACGATCTGACTCCATAACAAGAAATTTAAAGTTCAGTCTCTGCTTGTGGAAGGACCATCCCAGTCTCTGCTTGTAGAAGGACCATCTGCCTGATGGTCAACATCTTGGTCATCATCAGAAGAGTCTGATGGCTGATGATCTACATTCTGGTGGCCACTTGGATGGTTGGTGTTCTGGTCATCATTTGGAGGTTGCCTGTTCTGCCTCTGGTGCCGTAGGGCAGGGCGAACACATTTTGCAGCTAGCCACCGTACCCCAGTATCTGTAGAAACGCAAGCATAGCCACGACCCCAAACCATAAGTTCCCGCAGGCCTTCCCACTGGTTAGTGAGTAAATTCCACACCCAGACTTTTGCCCAGGGCAGTTGTCTCTTGCCTGCAGATTGCAATGAGAGAAAGTGATTCAGAAGAACAGGATTCTTTGAATTTTGTGGTACCGTAAGGTGATTAATTGTATACGAGCTTTTGCTAGTCGGCTTCAGTAACCAAATTCAAAGGTTCCTGTGAGAATCGTTGAAAAGCCATGATAACAGCCCTTAATTCAACTAACTAAGCAGAGTCTGACTCGGATTGGTGTGTTAATCAACCACTGCAAAGGCAGTGTAGGATACTGTGCACCTTTGCGCACAGTGACCCCTGCTAAAAATTTGTCCCGATCCGTATGCCCCAGGCTGCCAACACATCCCGTCCCCAAAGGTTAAGGGAAGTGGTAGTAACATAAGGCCTAATTGTAGCTGTGTGCCCCTCTGAGTCCTTCACCGTCACAGGCCGTTCGCTTCAATAGCTCTGTGTGGTTCATCCTCATCCTGTGATGGCCGATCCCACTGGGGGTAAAGGCCATGAGGGAGGCCACGCAGAGAAGGAGATGATAGTTACATCAGCACCAGTATCAATCAAACCTTGAAGCTGAGTCCAGGGCGGACGGGCGTTCGGCAGGATCAGGGTACACGTCATCTGTGGCCTTTGGTCAGAGATGTCTGCAGTCCAGAAGGCCTGCAGAAGTCCTGTAGATCCACTGCCGTTATCTTTGTGAGTTTGTTGTTCTATCCTGGGGACACAAGACTTAAAAGGCACTAATTTAGCAAGGCAGGTCTTTTCAGGAATAGTTACAGGGGGTTTTCAAATTCCCTATAAAACTGAGGACAAGGCTCCGAGGAGCGGATTCCCATCAATCCGACCTCATCCTCATCCTATCGCATTAAACCTGTTAGAAGCCAGACCTGAACAGCCCCTCTCTTCCTTTGTCTCTGAGCTAACGTGAGCCGACATCAACGGCTCCTGCCGTGTTTCCCTCTGCAAAGAAGCCAGCTAGCTAGCCCAGCAAGCTCTTTTCCTGATCCCGAAGTCGCTTCAGCGACGCGTGGAGGTAACGCAGCTGGACTGTCTCTGACCAGGGGCACGCCAGAGTCAGTGCCTCGAGCACCAAACGCTGCGTTATTGGACATTGAAGGTTCAGGCTAAGGAGAATCCAAAACGTGGACAGCATCTCCCTTCTGCTGGAAGCCTTGAAGTTCACCACTGCAGTCTGCAGCCTACACAGATCATGTGAGTATTGTAAAAGTTCTCCAAGGAAGAGCAAGAACGAGGCTAATACATGCACACAAACGCTGATCAAAAGCACTTGATGCTCTTGGACAAAAATAGGGAACCTTCACTTTTGGAAAGACAAGGTGACTATGGTTGTCTCTACAGTACTAGTAGGAAAATATCCCTGAAGTTTTGCAAAACCTCTTTTCAGGGGTTTGTTAACTTCATCTTTGTTAAGAACTGGGGAACACAGGGAGACCTGTCACTTTTTTTGCAGAATGCCATAGAAACTGCTACACTCACTTCAACAACAGTCCAAGTAACCTTCTCTGCAAATACTGACCATTTGCAGTTCTGGTTGATACAAGCCCCCATTACCTAAGAAAGGAACAACTCGGCAAGCAGTTTGCATAGATGAACAACTTAGCACGACTGCGGCTGATGACATGCCCTGACCTTTTTTGCCTTCAGCTATGGGTGCCGTACCCTCCTACCCTCACACATGCCACTCAAAGATCCACCTGTGACAGCAACTGTGCCAAGCCGCCACCCTTCTTCAGCACCATCGCACCTACCACAAGGTAGCTGAATCAGAGGGAAAAGGAGGTCGCCAATGGAGGTGTTATAAACATATATTATATTGGCTTCTCGCAAAGTATAAAGTAGATATTATATAATGTTAGAAATGCTTTTTGCTGTGTGGATGTAGTTTTCTTTTTAGCAAGAATGTTAGCAAGTGTGAGCACGTAAGATAACCTCCAAACGAACAGAGGATGAGGCCCGAAAAGCTGCTAATCAGCACTTTGTCTAGGGAGCAAAAGGGCCCAAAGGCTACTCCGCCCGGAGAACAGGCGGCCAGGAGAGTCCAAGAGCCGTTATCACCACTCTGCCCGGAGAGACGAAGAGGCCCAAAGCTGCAATCAGCCCTGTCTGTCTGGAGAATTAAGAAATCCACCCTACCATCGACTCTTGCCTAGCGGGCCCAACCCCAAGAATCAAGAGAAATAAAACCACAAGGCAGAAGACTACGCATGCTCTAAAAAGGCGGAACCAAGGAGTGGCCATGCAGAACAGCTCCAGGAAAAGTTTTAATATGAATAAAGAACAGACAGTAAAAATGGTATAAAAAAGACTCACCTCTGGCATCAGGTGTGCTCTTGGCAGAGCACCAAGGCACCCGGCCATTACCCCGTTGCTTTATTTGATGTGTCTCTTATTGTCTTTATATTAAACCCTTTAAATTCTCACAGGAGAGTGAACCTCGTTTTTCACAATTAAGGGCTCGTCCCGGAGCTACACCTCGCCTCTGAAAAGCGTGGGAGGATTCAAGAAGCAAGGGTAAGGCGCCTCCTGCCCAAGTTGGCAGGACCTTTGCTTAGCATCCTCTGGCGTGATTTGGTGGCAGCAGGGCAACACCCGGAGGACAAGAAAGACACAAAAATAAAGCAAATGAAAGAGCGCTCTCGACAAAAATCCCACAGACACTGGAAAAGAAACAGGACTGGGAAGTATTGTCCAAAGAAAAAGGGGGTGGTTACGGGAGATGAGCGTGTGTGAATGAGACGTGGGCTGGTTGCCCCCAGATCTGCGAAGTGAGTGTGGCAGTCTCTGAGTGCTGCCGTTCCGTCTTGTTCACGAGAACAGCGGCCAGCGAGGAGACAAAGCGAGAGATAAGCGGAGTGAAAGAATCTCCGGGGGTGACTGGGACGGGGTCCCAGAGAAGGGGTTGCAAAGTGGGAGCTACCCCCCCATATGCTGGGTTGAGGAAAACTCCAAGAGCACCCAGGGCCTAAAAGTACCCCAAGAGAGGTTGGGGTTTGGATGCTAGCAATGCTGGGTTGAGGGAAATCCAAGAGCACCCAGAATCCTAAGGATTATATCATACCCATGGGTGGATACTAACAAGTGACTTGAAAGAGGTACCTTATTATTCTGTTGTGAGTAGGAATGAGTGAGTGAACAAATATTAAAAAAGAGTGAATGTGTGAATGAAAAACTGTGTAATTCGAAGTTAACTTTGTTTTTGGGGAAGGTGGGCTCTAATAAATTTTTTGGTGTTTTTTGTACTGTGAAAGGGTGGGTAGTATTTTACAGCAGTGAAGATTGGTGTTTTAAAGGAATGAATTAGTATTTCAAAGGGGGGGATAAATTGGTATTTTGAGTAATAGAGAAGTCCTGGGAAAATGGGACAACAACCTAGTAAATTAAGTTCAAATTATAAAAGGGTGCCAGAGGATATACCCCGAGACAGTCCCCTCGGGGTCAAACTCGCAAACTGGGAAACTGATCCTTCTACAAAAGGAAAAGAGAAAGTAAAAATGATTCAATTCTGCATGAAAGAGTGGGTAAAAAAGGAAATCAGATCTGATCATGTGTACTGGCCAAAATACGGGTCTGATGAGGCATGGATTTGCCAGGCTCTAAATGTATTTGTAAATTCAAAAGAGCCATCTCACCCTGAGGAGAGAGAATATGCTTCTTGCTGGACAGGAATTACAAAACCTCTGGGAACCAAAGTCTTCAAAATATCAGAAACCGCAGAGGAAAAGCAAACAGAAGAGAAAAAAGGCTGAGACCCTTTAGAAGTATTGCCTCCGCCGCCAGCACCAGAAGCTGCCCTCCTCCCCCTGGCTCCAGCGCTTCCCCCGCCAGCCCCCCCTCCGCCCGCACCGGGGGCCTTTCCCCCGGCAGCCCTCCCGCCCCAATGGAGCTGGGGGGGAGCCCTGCCCCCGCCCATGCCGGGGATCCCACCCTTCCCATATATCTCGGGAATCCCAGCACCCTCAATTGCATCAAGGGAAAGGTCACACGTCCCGGCTTCAGCCCCTACCTCTCCTGCCTTGAGAAACCCGGCTTTAGCCCCGGTGCCCGCCTCCTGTGCTCCGGAATATCTGGCTTCACTGCCATACCCCACCCCCACCCTCTGCACCACAGAATATTCAGCTTCAGCGCCAGACTTTGAATCTGCCCCTCCTCCCCAGGGGAGTTCGGTGCTTTCTTCCCAAATCAACCCTCTTCTTAACGAAGGAGCACCATACCAGAATACAGGAGGTGCCATTAAGGCTCCGAGGCAGCCCAACAAGCCCTCCATTGCTAAACAAACAGAGGGAAGCCGAGAAATTCATTTCTTTCCGTTAAGAGAAGTACCTACGGGAGGAGGGGGAAGCGGCTTTGTGAGTGCTCCTCTAACCTCTACAGAGGTTAGGAATTTCAAAAAAGAAATTAAAGGATTATTAGAAGACCCCATAGGTACAGCTGAAATGTTGGACCAGTTCTTAGGTCCCAACATTTTCACTTGGGAAGAAATGCAATCAATAATGAAAATAATATTCTCCCAAGAAGAAAGAGAAATGATTAGAATTGCTGGAATAAAAATTTGGGGAAAAGAAAACCAACAAGGTCCACCCGGGGATCAGAAAATGCCCATTACACCTCCTAACTGGAACCAAAATGATGAAGCTGGGAGGGGACATATGAATGATTATTGTAATTTGATAATCAAGGGAATAAAAGAGGGGGCACTCTGAGGACAAAATGTCAGAAAGGCCTTTGAGGGGCAGCAAGGGAAGGAAGAAACCCTGACTGAGTGGCTGGAGAGGCTCCGAAAGAATATGAAACAATATTCTGGGAGAGACCCGGAGTCCCTAGCAGGGCAAGCCCTGCTAAGAGTTCACTTTGTCACTCATGCCTGGCCAGATATTAGAAAAAAATTGGAAAAAATAGAAGATTGGTATGAGAAACCTTTACAAGACCTAGTAAGGGAAGCTCAAAAGATATATATGTTCGGAGGGATGAAGAAAAAGCCAAAGTGGGAGCAAAGATCATGATAGCCACTATGCGAGAGAGTACCTTCCAAAAAAAATCTAAAGCCCTCAGGTAACACTCCTAAACATTCCAGATTTAGAAATGGTGGAAAAGAGAAAAATAAAACCTCAGCACAATCAAGATTCCAAGAACAACCCAGGGATGCCTGTTTCTATTGCAAGGAAGAAGGGCATTATCAAAGAGAATGCCCCCACCTGAGGAGGGATCTGAAAAGATTTCAAGAGACACACAGAGAAGAAAAATAGGGAAATCATGGGCTCTATTTTTGGGGGGATAAATACCATCTGGAGCCTTTGATAACTTTAAAAGTAGGCCCCGAAGAGGAAGTATTGGAATTTATAGTTGACACTGGGGCAGAAAAGACTTGTGTGATGAATATTCCAAAAGGGTGGGATGTAAGTAATGATATGGTAAAAGTAACAGGAGCAAAGGGGGAAGGATTTAAGGTCCCTGTCATTAAAGATGTGGTTATTGAAGGGGAAACAAAAATAGGGATAGGGGATGCTTTGTTAGCTCCTGAGGCTGGCAGCAATTTATTGGGAAGGGATTTACAAATCCAACTGGGGATTGGAGTCATACCAGAAGAAGGGAAAATGACGGCCAAAGTGTTTAAACTTAGCCAAGCAGATGGAAGCAAAATTAACAGAGAGGTTTGGGCTAGGGAAGGGAATAGGGGTGGACTAGATCTTGACCCCATAAGGGTCACAATTGAAAAAGAAGAAGGTCCCATTTGTGTACATCAGTACCCTATATCTTTAGAAGGGAGAAAAGGCTTAAAACCAGTGATAGAAGAATTAATAAAGGATGGGACACTAGAACCTTGTAAATCCCCTCATAATAGCCCTATTCTCCCAGTAAAGAAATCTGATGGAAATTATAAATTAGTGCAAGATTTAAGAGAAGTAAACAAAAGAACACGGGCCTGCTACCCTATGGTTCCTAATCCCTGCACTCTTTTAAGCAAAATTCCACCTCAACATCAGTGGTTTAGTGTGGTAGATCTTAAAAATGCCTTTTGGGCCTGCCCACTGGCAGAGGAAAGCCGAAATATTTTTGCCTTTGAATGGGAAGATCCAAACACAGGGAAAAAGAACCAGTTGAGGTGGACTAAACTGCCACAGGGCTATTGTGAGGCCCCAAATTTATTTGGGCAAGCCTTGGGAGAAATACTACAAACCTTCCCCACTCCCCCAGGAATACAATTTATCCAATATGGAGATGACCTTCTAATATCAGGAGAAGATGAAATGAAAGTTAAAGGAGCTACCATAAAGCTTCTAAATTTTCTTGGGAAAAAGGGACTAAAGGCATCAAAAAGGAAATTACAGTTTGTGGAATCAGAAGTAAAATATCTCGGCCACCTGATAAGCAAAGGTAGCTGACAACTAAGTCCTGAAACAATTACAGGGATTTTATCCCTCCCTCCTCCCTCTTCAAAAAAGGAGGTTAGGAGACTGCTGGGGCTACTGGGATATTGCAGATTATGGATTGAAAGATATACACAAGCAGTAAAATTTTTATATGAAAAATTAACAGGGGGAGACAATATACAATGGACCAAAGATGATGATGATAATAAATTAGAAAAACTGAAGTTGAAACTAGCCTCGGTACCAGCCCTAAGCTTACCCTCACTAGAAAAACCCTTTCATTTATATGTGAATGCAGAAAATGGAGTAGCTCATGGTGTATTAGTCCAGGAATGGGGAGGGGTGAGAAGACCAATAGCTTATTTAGCTAAACTATTGGACCCAGTAAGCCGTGGCTGGCCAGTATGCATTCAAGCCATAGCAGCTACCGCTATTTTGGTGGAGGAGAGCCGTAAGCTCACCTTTGGAAGTAAACTGATTGTATACACACCCCATGCGGTCCGAAATGTGCTAAATCAAAAAGCTGAAAAATGGTTAACAGACTCCAGGCTATTAAAATATGAAGCAATTCTGATTGACAGTAATGATCTAACTATAGAAGCAAGCAAAAGCCTCAATCCGGCCCAATTCCTGTATGGAGAACCAAAAGATGACCTGGCACATGATTGCTTAGAAATTACTCAATACCAAACAAAAGTTCGAGAAGATCTAGCTGAACAAGCCCTCTTAGAAGAGGAAAGAATATATGTGGATGGTTCATCCAGATGCTTGCAAGGAAAAAGAATGTCAAGATATGCCTTAGTCGATGGGATAAATATGCAGGCCATCGAAAAAGGAAAACTACCTTCAAATTGGTCGGCGCAGTCTTGTGAATTATACGCTCTAAAGAGAGCACTGGAGCATTTAGCACACTGTCATAGGTTAGCAAGCATAGTCCCGGAAGGGATATCCTTGCTAAGGGGTGCTTACAGCTTCCTCTGGGACCTGATAGAACCTATCAGCTGGCCAGTTTGAATATGGACAATTCTTTAAGCCACTTAAAGTTGTGACCGCCTCTGTGATCCACACTTAAGAACAGCAAACTCCCACCCCAGCTCTCTCTCGTTTCCGGCACTGGGACAGGTGGCTGCAGGCCCCGTGCAGGGGCCAGCAGGCCCGGCCAGGCCCTGCTTGGGCCAGGCCGGGCCGGGCCACAGCCAGCCTGGAGCCATGGGCCTGTTCCAGCCGTGGAACCCCCCCCACTGCCTTGCCGTGGGCAGCCGGAGCGGCTCGGAACCCCCCCTCTCCACTGCGGCCGAGATTCAGCAAAGCGGCACCTCTGTCCGGCAGAGGTCAGGTGACCAACTGCGATAAGCCACATTCCAGCTACAAGGCCGAGGTGAGATTAACCCTTTTATTGCTGTGAAGAGCTGAAAACCTGAGGGAAGAGAGAGAGGAGATGCTTAAAGCTGAAAGTCTGTCGTGAAGCTATGATATATCAGAGTATCCTGTTGTAATTTCATGAAGATATGGGGGGTGGAGTGTTCAACTCATAAGCAGAAGCACCTGCGCTGAGATAGGCAGATGCTGACGCAGCTGTAATTTCATGAGAAGTTTGGACAGAGAGAGATGAACCAGATGAACCAGATGAGGACTGTTGCTCCAAAGAGGAAAGGAGAAAAACCTCAATTCCTAGAGATGCTTCCAGAGATAGTCTTAAAGATGAAGATGACCCTTTGCTCCCAGGGAAGGAGAAGGGCCTCTGTTTTTTTTTGTTTCTGAACAGCTCAACCTTAAAATTGTACCCCAGAAAACTTTCAAGAGTGGACCCTCGAAAGCAGTTGCGGGAAAAGCTGCAAGTCGGGGGAAGGGACTCACATCGTAAGCAGAGAGACTCCTCTTCCTGAATGGACTGAACAATATTTGGAAGTGGGTGGCTGTCTCGGTGTGATACTGTTTTCATAGCACGAGCAAGAAGAGACTTCTCTTTCTAAATGGACTGAACAAGGTTATTATGGAAGTGGTAAACAGACTGAACATCTTAAGGGTTGTCTTTACATTGTCAGTGGGAGAAGGGAGGAAGGTGGGGGGAGGAGGAGAGTTCTAAAGGTGGTATAATTTTTTTTTCCTTTTCTTCTTTTAGGTCTGTTAATAAACTTCTTTATATTCATTCAAGTTGGTGCCTGCTTTGCATTTCTCCTAATTCTTATCTCACAGAAGATAAACAGTAATGAGTATTTTAGACCAAACCACTACACTAAATTGGTGTTTCCGCCCGGTTACAAACCCAACCCGCGACACACACAAAAAGGGGACCGTCTATACTGATTCAAAGTACATACCTTTGGAAAGATCTGGGAAGAAAGGGGTTTACTAAATTCAAAGGGGAAAGAACTGATACATGAAGGCCTGATTTCAGAAGTGTTGGAAGCATTAAAATTGCCTGAAGAAATAGCCGTAGTGCATATCAAAGGACACCAAAAAGGGATGACCCCAGAAATAAGAGGGAATAACCTAGCAGACCAAGAAGCCAAAGATGCAGCAGAAAATGGGACTGAACCAATTCTGTTAATCCTGACCCCAGAAAGGGGAGAATTGGAAATCCCCAAATTTAGTAAAGAAGAAGAAAAAGAATTATTTAAGATAGGGGGAGAACAAGATCAATCTGGAAAACGGAAACTTCCTGATGGGAGACAGTTACTTAATAAGCCACTCACTAAGAGAATATTAGAAGATATGCATCAAAAAACTCATTGGGGTACTCAAGCTAGCTTGTGTGATCATTTTCTAAAAAATTATGGGTGTATTGGAATCTTTGGGGTAGCAAAACAAATAACTGGGAACTGTAGAACTTGCCAAAGAGTGACTAGGAAAATAATGAGAAAAACAACATTAGGAGGCCGTGAGTTAGCTCTGCGACCATTCCAAAGTATCCAAGTAGATTTCACTAAACTTCCTCAAGTACAGAGATGGAAGTTCCTATTAGTAATAGCAGACCACCTAACTTGTTGGGTAGAAGCAGTTCCTGCTACTAGAGCTACAGCTAACATAGTATGCAAAACCCTTCTGGAACAAATTATTCCCAGATATGGAATGGTTAATAAAATAAACTCAGGTAGAAGAACACATTTTACATCCAAAGTCTTACAACAAATAACTCAAGCCTTGGGAATAAAATGGGAATTACATACCCCCTGGCACCCACAAAGTTCAGGCCAAGTAGAAAGAGTGAACCAGACTTTGAAAAAAACTTTAACAAAATTAATGATTGAAACTCAAATGTCATGGGTAAAATGCTTACCTTTGGCTCTGTTGAGAGGCTGAACACAGCCCAGGTCAGACCTGGGAGTGTCTCCTTATGAGATGATGTTCGGATTACCCTTCCTTACTGCTCAACATGAAACAGCCACTTATGAAGTAGGAGAAGTAAGTGTCAAAAAATATGTCACCGCAATTGCCAGAACACTTGAAAATTTGCGGCTGAAAGGAATGATCCCTCAAACCACAGCTTTGGAGTTCAAAATTCATAATATCCATTCAGGGGAATGGGTACTAGTAAAAACATGGAAAGAACAATCTTTGACTCCACAATGGGAGGGTCCTTTTCAGGTACTGCTGATGACTGAGGCCGCAATCCAGACCAAGGAACGAGGGTAGATCCATGCCAGCAGAATCAAAGGACCTGTAAAAGAACCTGAAGAGTGGACTGTAATATCCAAACCAGGTGATACCAAATTGATTCTTAAACGGAGACCAGGTGGCAATGAGCTAGAACAATCTAAATAATCCAAGGGATATGCAAAGAATCACACCTAACTGAGAAGTAAAAGCCAAATTTATATCAGTGGCCCCTGGACAAATTCTGGGACATCGTGGAGAAGAATATTCTCACTTCAAACAGGAAGGGTTGGGACTGGATCAAACAGGGAACTCTCATGTTCTGATTCTAGCCTGTGATTTGTATTAAGAAGGCGGAGAATCACAACTTCCATCAGTGCCACATCATATACCCTGTTTGAATCATTCTAACACGGGGCATGCCAACCACGTCAAATATAAGTAATTAATCTAGAGGGAAATTGGCATTTCACACCGTCGACACCCTAGTTGTAAAGGGTGTCAAGCACAAAATCAATACCCTATCCAGACAAAATCATAAGCAACAAAAGCAATAACTTTGCTCTGCAGATGGGAATTACTAGTGCCTGTTGAATGGGAAACACCTAAGATACGATAAGATACTACAGTTAAAAAGGTGCCAAAAGAAATTTGCCTAAAAGCTACAAAGGAAGTGACAAGGAAATAGAGGGCAAGACCGGGTCGGCCACTGTACTCGCCACCGAGAAGATCCAATACACCTGCTATGGGTTGCAACCTCATAGGCAAGGGAGGTGGGAGTATAAGCCATGCCGGACCTCTGTTATTCCTTCTTTTGTCACTTCTCCTGGTCCCTTTTGGGACACCGGCAAGACCATGTTACAAATGCTATCGAAAGCTCTACATGGAAAGACACCGGGGCTTCTTTCTTATTACTCATACCCATACCAACAGTCACTGTTATGACTCATCCAAATTAGGTATTTGCATGCATAAAGGAGAAAAATATTGGATTACAGAAAATTTAGGAACAAGTGGAAACAGACTAAGAAGCAATTGTCCAAAAGGAGAAAAATAGATTTGCTCCACAGCTGCCACCAGGGGAACAGTCCAAGATTTGGTAAAAGAGCAAGTGGTAAGTAAAGATACAAAGCCAGCACAGCAACCTCGCCCTATATTCACCTCACCACGCCAGGACCTGTATGCAAAGCTCAAACAACAAAGAGGAAAAAACCCCAAGGTTAGGAAAAAACCTGTTTGTGGAATTGGGGGAGAGGATAGGTAAAGAACTTAACATAACCAACTGTTGGGTCTGTGGAGGAGCTTTAATGACAGAAGAATGGCCACGGAAAGGTAGCAGCGTAGGCCCGGTAGAACTCCTTAAATGGAACCGGACAAATATAAGAGGGGGGAACCGACCTGAGGGGTGGATTTTAAGTTCAACAGTGATAGGGGAAGAATGCCTCTGGCGAACTGGGATAAACTTTCTTAATGAAGTAGGAAACACTCCCTGTAAAAGCTATAAAGTGAGTAACAAAACTTCAAGGTGGTGGGTCCCAGAAAAACCAACTTGGTATTGAGCCCAGAAAAAAGGAAAAGACTGTGTATATGATCATGAAGTTGGACTCTTTCAGTGTAATGACACGAGGAAAAATCCTTATTTTGGAATCCCAGAAATAGCCAAATTTGGGGAGAATATAAATCAACAAGAAGGTGATTATTGGAAAGCACCAGATGGCTTCTTTTGGATATGTGGGAAAAGGGCATCCCCAAGACTCCCTTCACATTGGAAAGGGAGTTGTACACTAAGAATCATTCAACCAGGGTTTTTCCTTTTCCCAGAACCAGTGGGAGATCAATTAGGTATACCTCTCTATGAAGACTTCAAAAGAAAGAAAAGAGATTTAATTGGAGGATTCCAAAAATGGAAAGATGAGGAATGGCCCCCTGAACGAATATTAGAAACAGATGGGCCAGCTACCTAAGCACAAGATGGAAGCTGGGGATATCAGACCCCAATTTACATGCTGAATCGTATCATCAGACTCCAAGCTCTTGTAGAAATCATAACCAATGAAACAGCTGGGGCTATGGAATTAATAGTCAGCCAGCAACGCCAAACCAGAGCTGCAATACATCAAAATAGGCTGGCTTTAGACTATTTACTGGCCGAAGAAGGCGGTGTGTGCAGGAAGTTCAATACATCGGACTGTTGTTTAAAAATTGATGACAATGGGGATGCCGTTCTAGATATGGCCAACCAAATCAGAAAAATAGCCCATGTACCAGTCCAAAAATGGGAATCAATGATGTCTGCTAACTGGTGGGATGGCATATTGGGGAAAGAATGGTGGAAGAAGCTAGGTTTCTTCCTCTTATGTGCTACAGCTAGTCTAATATTTCTCCCTTGCTTGATCCCCTGCTTTATTCGGCTAATCACCAGCATAGTTCAAGGCATGCAAGTTGTGGCAATGCCTACTGACCCAAAGTTGGCTATGTCTGGAACAGCACAAAAAATTATGGTATTAAAAAGACAAAGTGATATAAAAGACCCTCTTGAAGAAGCCAAATTGATCTGTGAAAAGAACGAACAGACATTAGAAGCCAAGAAAAAAGAATTATTGCTCAAGCCAAATGATTTATAAAATAGAAAAGGGGGGATTGTTATAAACATATATTATATTAGCTTCTCGCAAAGTATAAAGTAGATATTATATAACGTTAGAAATGCTTTCTGCTGTGTGGATGTAGTTTTCTCTCTTTTTAGCAAGAATGTTAGCAAGTGTGAGCACGTAAGATAACCTCCAAACGAACAGAGGATGAGGCCCGAAAAGCTGCTAATCAACACTTTGTCTAGGGAGCAAAAGGGCCCAAAGGCTACTCCGCCCGGAGAACGGGCGGCCAGGAGAGTCCGGGAGATTTTATCACCACTCTGCCCGGAGAGACGAAGAGGCCCAAAGCTGCAATCAGCCCTGACTGTCTGGAGAATTAAGAAATCCACCCTACCATCGACTCTTGCCTAGCGGGCCCAACCCCAAGAATCAAGAGAAATAAAACCACAAGGCAGAAGACTAGGCACGCTCTAAAAAGGCGGAACCAAGGAGTGGCCATGCAGAACAGCTCCAGGAAAAGTTTTAATATGAATAAAGAACAGACAGTAAAAACGGTATAAAAAGGACTGACCTCTGGCATCAGGTGTGCTCTTGGCAGAGCGCCAAGGCAACTGGCTGTTACCCCGTTGCTTTATTTGATGTGTCTCTTATTGTCTTTATATTAAACCCCTTTAAATTCTCACAGGAGAGTGAACTTCGTTTTTCACAGAGAGAAGTTGTTCCCCCTGACAGCTAAGCTCCAACTACGGTGTCGCTTACGTCCTTCCCAGGACGGGCGGGAAAACGCCTCGGCGCAGCGCAGCGCTGGCCGGGAGCGGCCGGCACGGCACCGAGCGCGCTCCCCACTCCCTCCCGCCCGCGCCGCTGCGGAGACCCCGGGTTCGCCGGAATCGGCCACATGCTGCACGGAGGGCAGCGCGGCAAAGGCGGCCTCCCCTCGTCGCCCGGGGAAGGCCGGCCTCGGATCCCCGCTCTCTCCACCGGCACGGGCAGTGCCAGCAGCCTCTCGCTGTGGTCGCCGCTGGCCGAAAGCCTCGCCGCGCACCGCCCGGCCGGCCCCGCCGCTCCGCGGGGTCACACGGCACCTGCCGTGGGCGGCCGCCGAGCGACAGGAAGCAGAAGCGCTCACCGCCGCGCCGCTCGCCGCCCCGCCCGGGCGCTCCTCTCCTCGCGCTACCACGATGGCGCCGGCCCGCCCCGCCTTCCCCGTCGCCTGCGGCGCAACGCGGCTGCTCCGAGCCACGCAGCACGCGTGCGGCCGGGCCCTGCCGAGCTGCCGGCGGAGCCGGGGCACAGCCCGGGCGGGAGAGCTTCCGGCGAGGCTGGGCGGGCGGCGAGCGCGGCCGAGCGTGAGCGCGCCAGGCGGGCGGCGGGCGGCGGCGCGATGGAGAGCTAGATGAAGGCGGCAGCACCGCGCGGCATAAAATAGCTGATCGTCCGGCAGCCGCCCGCTCCGCAGCCCCTCGGCTGCTGTCGAGAAGGGCCCCGGCCCTGGCCGCGCCGGTGGCGAGGCGGCTCCGCAGCCCGCGGGCAGCCCTGGCGGGGCAGGGGAGCACTGCGGGCAGCCCCGGGGCCGCGCAGCCGTCTGCAACGCGCGGTGGGAGCCGCTGGGAACTATTTTACACGTCCCGGGGGGCTGGAGAAGAGCACGGAGGCCACGCGGCAGGTCGCTGCCGTTAGGGAAAATTAATCCACGATGCCTGAGGTTTATATCCGAAAAGGAGACAGAGGAGTCCTGCAACATTCTTCGACTACAGGGAGAGTCCATGGGGCTTTTCCCATGGCGTCTGTCAAACGGTTGCGGGATGCAGCCCCCTTTTGATGCCAAGTTCCCGGCCACAGCACCCTCTTCCTTTTCCCCACTGGCTGAGGTATTCGGGAGATACAGACTTCCGGAACTGCCTACTCTATGCGCCCCCCTCTAATATGCACCCCCCTCTTGGCATCGAGAAGAAAGAAAAGAACCCCATTCCTAATGCTCTTAAGTCTTTGTTGCCTTGCTCTAGGTTCAGGAATTTAACACGGCCTTGATTAATCAACAGTCTCTGATGATTAGTAACAGTTCTAGAGAACTCCTAGTTTCTTCTGTTACTTCACTAGCCATAACTTCCTAGCCTTGTCTACAGGCCGATTCACACGGTCTCTTTGTAAAGACTCATCCATCTCATTCCTTTTAATCCCTCCTCTTTTTATTTGCTCTGTATTTGTCTTTACAAACCTTAATTACCATGGATTTAATTTTTTCTTCTGGAGTCTTCTTGGGTTTTGCTATTATTTGCAGTGACATCCTTTTCTGTCCTTTTGTAGTCATTTCTGGATCAGGTAGGCATGGCTGCTAGCGGCATCCCCTTGAGCACCTGCTGAAAGAGCTGCAGCCAGCATGGTGTCACACATGGTAAAAAGATGAGAGTTGCGATAGCATATAAGAGGAGAAATCGTATTCATTTAGCCCAGAGCTGGCCAGTTAACCATGAAAACATGTCCCATCCCCATCCTTTCAACATTTGGACAGGTCCACGAGCTGACGTTATTTCCTTTGTTATTTGTTTGACCACTTTTCCGCTGTCATCTGCTTGCAAACAGCAGCTCGAGTCATTTAATTTCCCACAAACTCCTCCTTCTTCTGCTAACAGATAATCTAATACCATCCAATGTTGAATTACCGCTTTCCTCATTTAAGTGGGTTGCTCAGCAAAAAGGTCAAGCGCTGTGGCTGGCTGGTTGGTAATTATTTCTGAGACAGCTTGTAACCTAATTATCTCCTTCAAATGATAAATGGGTTCCCAGGCATCTGGGATTAATTCCTTAGGTTTCCAAGGGGCTGGTCCATCGTGTTGGGTAACTTGTTCTGTTGGCCGTTCATCATTTCCCCGTTTTGGGGTGCTCCCTCCAGCCAGGGCTGCATCAGCTGACTGCTTTTCTCTAATTAAATCATCACAGATTTTGATTCCTAAGCGATTTCCCAGAACTTGTAGTAGCAAAAAGAACAACAGTCTACTAAATATACCATATCCCTGACCAGTTTGGAGGTAACCTGAGCTAAGCATGTTGGCCACAAATCCAATACTGTCCTTTCAAAGCCCATGTTCCATTAGCAAAGGAACCTACCCATGGTCATCAATTGGTGGCTCAAAATACAGCAGGATTCCCGGGCCTAACGGTCCTCCAACAAGAGTTGCCCCACCATAAGGGTCCCAGCATTTGCATTTCCAAGCTCCCGCACAGGGTTCCCACCTACATTTACATCTGCAAGCTGCTTGGTTGGATTTGGAGCAGAACTCACTAAAAGGCTTTGAGTTCCAATCCGGTGTGGCCATTCCCACTGATAATCACAAACAACATGTCTTCTACTTGTGGAATTTTTGTGGGGACTGCTCAAAAACAGGTGGTCAAAAAAACCCCTTGTCCCTCCCCATTGCTTTACAGGCTTCCAAATATTTTTGGTAAGTGTGATAAGAACGCCTTACGCAGCTACTGTTAGTGAGCCGAACAGGTATTTGATTGCATTTGCCTTGATATTTGGAACAATTGGAAGGAGGGCAATTGGGGGTCCAAACCCAGTTGTTCAAGCCCAGAGGGAAAGTCAATTGACAATTGCCTTTTCCTACATAGACACGCCCTATCCTATTAGGCAATAAGTGCCTGTTGGAGAAGAATGAAGTGGCCGTGAACTTCCTTCTTTGGCCCCAAATCCCATCCCACTGTGGCCCTCACATTGACCCACCATTTAGGTTCAGCTGGGCTAGCCAACTATGGCCACTCTTCAGATCCTCCTGGCCTTCCACAGAGCCAGCAATTGCTAAGGTTAAAAACTTTTGCTACTTCTTCTCCTAAGGCTGCAAATTGATTCTCCCACTCCTGGCCTAAACTCAGCTGACCATATCAAAGTAGAATTAGTAAGGAAAATGTTTTAATAATGTCATCTAATTAGCTAGTCTAATTTTCCCGTTGTCTTCTGCAGCACCTGTGGCAATTGAAGACACAGAAACCACTTAACGTAACAAAATGGCCACAAGTATTAGCCCCCAAGTGAGTGGAGATTCTAGAGGAGGGATGCCTTTACAGTCTATTTCAGCAGACGGTCTGAAGGTAGGACTGCGGGGCTTCTTCCGATGTCGAAGCACTGCCTACTGCTCCGGCCCACTCCTGCAGAGTGTCAGTCACGGCCTCCCGGCCTTCTCCTCCAGCTGAGATGTGCAAATCTCTGAGGCTTCAGAGACCTTGACCCGAGAGTGACGGGTTCACCTGTGTTCAGCTTACTTGACGGCTGTTTTCTGTCGTCAGTGACACTTGGAATGGGCCACGCCATTTCACCAGCACTGGCGCTTCTTTCTACTCCTTAATTAGGACTCAATCTCCTGGTTGGATGTTAAAAGCAGCAAAGTCCAAAGGCCGGGCTTGCGCCAGCTGAGTTTCCTGTTGAAGGGGTTTCACAAGAAGCAGGATCCTGGCCACAGATGGTTTTAAAAATGCATCACTTGCCTCTACCCCTCCCACTGGGTGGAGACTTACCAGGAGGGCAATTGCAAACAACGATTGAAAGGGAGATAACTGAATCTCTCTTCTGGGTTGGGCCCTCATTCTCACCAAAGCCAATGTCCAAAGCCCTACCCATGGCATCTTGGTTTCTATTACCAGCTTCAAAAGGTGTTTATTTCTCTCTTCATTGTTTTCTACCCGAGCCGAGCTCTGGGGGTGCCAGGGCCTATGGAGGTTCCATTGTGTTCCTAAAGAAGCCAAAACCCCTTGAAGGATCTTTCCTGCAAAATGAGTTCCCCTATCTGAATCTATTGCTTTTACAATGCTGTATCTTGGAATGATTTGTTCCAAAAATGCCTTAAGAACTGATCCTGTCATTACTGAAGTAGTTGGAAATACTTCTGGCCACCTTGCTAGCTGACATACGATTACCAGAAGATATTAAGCCTTGCCACTTGGGGCATCTCCGGAAAATCCACCTGGCATCTTTGGAAGGGCCATGCAGCCCAAGGCCTCCCTCCTCTAGCAAGTTACTTTGTAACTTGGCTGTTGGCTTTAGCACAGATCAAGCAACCTTCAACAGCTCCTTTTGCCAGTCTAAAAAGACCCCCAGCAACATACATCATGAGATAGGCTTCTGCCAATCCTCAGGAAGTGCAAGAACTCTCTTAATGGAGTTGCTTTAATATTGGTAGGGCCAAAGGTTCTGGTATCTCTTGTTTGCCATCCCTTGGAAACCAATTCTTGCCTTTTTTCTCTGCCACACGACTTTTAACTGTATGTCAAACTGCTGTGGTAGAAAAGACAGCTTCCTGGGCAGTGATGGAGTCACGGGGAGCAAAGGGGGCATCTTGGAGAGTTCTGGCAGAAGTGTGGCTTTCTGAGTTTCTTCATCCACCAAAAAGGAGACAGAGGAGTCCTGTAACATTCTTCAACTCCAGGGAGAGGCCATGGGGCTTTTGCCATGGAGTCTCTCAAATGATTGCGGGAAGCAGCCCCCTTCTGATGTTAAGTTCCTGGCAACAGCACCCTCTGAGGTACTCGGGAATTACAGACTTCCGGAACTGCCTACTCTATGCCCCCCTCTAATATGCACTCCCCTTTTGGAATGGAAAAGGAAGAAAACCAAACTATTCCTAATGCTGGGAAGTCTTTGCTGCCTTGCTCTAGGTTCGGGAATTTAGCAGGGCCTTGGCTGAGCAACAGTCTCTGTTGATTAGTAACAGTTTCTAGAACGAATACTTTCTTCTGTTACTTCCCCCCCTGTAAATTCCTAGCCTTGTCTAAGGAGAGATTCACACGGTCTCTTTGTAAAGACACATCTATCTTACTCCTTTCACTCCCACACCTTCCTTGCGGTGGAACGGCTCTCCCCGGCACAGCACCTGGCACAAAACCCCCGTATACGCACACACACACCTGCACTTACCCTGCACTCCACTGCACACACACACACACACACACCTCCCGCACACTAACACCCCCTCCACATCCCCACCATGCTACTTGCAGTGGCCCCGCCCCTGCCATCCCCACCGGCTGGCAGCACCCACTCCTCGCATGCTTCCCCATGCCTTGCATTTCCTTGCTGCCCCCTCTGTAGCCTTCCCTCAACCTGCCTTTTCTCCCCTGCCTTGCACTGACTTGCTCACCCATCCCCCACCTGACTTCCTTTCACATTCGTCTAGGTCTGGCCTCATCTTTCCTTTTCCTTCTAGGACCCTCATTGCCTTGCCTCGCCTCGCAAAGCCACCACTTGCCTTGCCTTGCCCTTGAACCCCTCCCTTGCCTTGCATGACCTTGCTCACCCCTCCCCCACCTGGAATTCAACACCCCTTTTCAATGACATTTCTGGGCCTTGCCCTGCCCTTTCTGCTCCTCCGAGGAATCTCAAAGCTCTCAAGCATCTCCGGTGTTTCAGGATCCCATGAGAGGAAGACCAGGGGAGGACGCATGTTGCCACACTCATCTCTGTGGGCAGCCTTTGTCTGGGAGCAATCCTTGCATGTCTTGAACCTTGGAGGGGCAATTCACATTTTGCCCTTGAGCTCGGGGACCAGAAAGAGAGTTCTTTTGCATACAAGGGAAAGCAGGTAGCTCAAGTCTTTTAGGTACAGAGGAGAGATGACCCACGCGGGATCAAGGCCACACAGAGCACTTGGTCCTGGCCACTTTTGTGTACCAGCAGTCCTTGAATGTACTTCTCACCTGCCTTGCCTGGCCTTGCCTTGGCAACACAACAGTTGCCTTGCCTTGCCCTGCTAGCCCTCTGGAGCCTTGCATTCCTTTGCAGGGCCATGCCCAGCACATGACCTGCCTACTGTTTTCCTCCAGGGCCTTGGCTTGCTGAGCCCTTCCTGTTTCTGCCTGGCCTTCCCATCAGTGGCCCTTCCTTCCTACAGCCAGCCTTGCCTCTAACTTCTGGACCTTCTCTTGCCTACCACTCCATTTGCTTTCCCCTCACTGCTCTGGCCTTGCCTACCTCTCCCTTGACTTGCCCACAATTGCCTGCACTCGGTTTGCAGCGCCTTGCCTGCATGGAAGGCAAGGGAAAGAGTGGTAGGCCGGGCAAAGCAAAGCCAGCAAGTTGTAGGCAGTGCGAGGCAAGGCAGACGTAGGCAAAGGAAGCAGAGCAAGGGTACCTTAAGAAGAACTAGACAAGGCAAGGCCAAGAGACTCGGAGTGCCTTTCCTTGGGAAGGCAAGGACATAGTGCCAGTGTTGCTGGAGCAGATGTTAAGGTACTGTGGGGAGGAATAGTCCAGCAAGACATTTCTCTTCTGGCCCCTGTGCGTGTGGGGGCAATTGTTGGACATATTCAATACTGGAGGCGGATCAGTCGCTGGATGTGTTGTATTTTGGAGGAGGGGATGCCGTTTCTTTGGAGATGGGCTTGTAGTTGCTCTCTTTGGCAAGGAAGGCAGGTTTGGATGTGCACATCAGGTACTCCTAGGGATTTTAAAGGCTTTTCCCAACAGGCAGAGCTCTCTCTGGGTTCGAGCTGTTGAGCTGTCGGTGGGAATGCAAAGGCCAAGCTCTTAAGCTATTTGTCCTGGTGCCTTCAGTGTGTGAGCAGTCCCTGGTGCCGTTGCCTTTGGATCCTGACTCTGGGAGAGGGAAGGCTTAGGATGGTACCTAGAGCTGAGAAGGAGAGTGCTGAGAACAGCGTGTGTGCTGCTAGTTTGAGGGGTGCAGGTGAAGTTGTAGGCAGCAAGATCTTCCTCAGCTGGCACTGTTTTGAGCCCTGTTTTTGCCAGATGGTTTCAAGCTGGTGGGCGGAATCTGCGAGAGGGAAAAGATTTGTTTGGGCCAAAGAGGTGTGGTGTAAAGAAGAGTGTGCTCTTGGAAGGGGAAGATGAGGGCAACCTTTTTGTCCTGACACCGTTGATTTGAGTGCAGGGCCGTTTGCAAGTTGCCTCTGTCTGCCCTTGGGGTGGTTTCGAGCTGGGCCAGGTGCTTGGCCTTCTTTTGCAAGTCTGCAGCGCCGTCGTGTGGTTGTTTCCATGAGCGTTCACAGTGCCCGGCAAAAAGCGCTTGGCTGGCGCGGCCCCAGTCGTGTGGAAGCAGTTGGTGGAAGAGCTCCGCTGTGCATCCTGCCTCTTGGAGACATAAAAGGATGTAACCCTGCGCGTAGCGGGGAAGCAAGACGAATCTTTTCATTGTTGGCTGAGCAGTTTCTAAGTCGCAAAAGTAAAGGCAGTTTCAGCACGGCCTCTTTCTTTCAGAACCTTTTCTGTGCCATCATGAACATGCTCAACATGCCACTCGCACCCGCTGAACTGCATCAAAGGCCCTGGAGATAGGCGCTTTCCTTCAAGCTCTCTGTAGCATCGTACCCTCCACCTCTGGCGGATCCCAAAGCCCTTCCAAACATCCAGCAGCTGCACGCAGAGAACAAGTGCTAGAACAAGGCGTTGGCCTTCCTAGTCCTTTTAAAGTCTGTGAACTAGGCGAAACATTCCAGTGAGCAGCACTTTCCTTCGCAACTATATCTAGAGCATCATCACATTCTCTCCAAGTGGGTAAGTCCACCCTTGCAGCGCAGCGTTTGCAGCCACAGTTCGGACTGAGAGATAGGCCAGGTGAGAAAGCATTTCTTGACTATCCCTCTTCTCTGGAAGACTTGATACTCGCAGCGCGACCACGTCCACACACCTTCAGTGTGGCCAGGTTCAAGCAGCTAGAGCTCCCAGAGATGGGAGAGTCAGGAGAGAAGACGTTCCAAAAGTACCGTGTACTTACAGCAGCATTAAAACTGTGCACAGCAGTCTGCAGCACTGTAGACTGCGGCTTCTCCGACAGACGAGCCATCCCATTGTTGCCTCTCGCAGCCTGCTTGCTAGCTGCTCTCCTGAAGAAAAGAACTAGAAGAAAAAGCCAATGCTGGGCTGCACCTTCCCCTTGCCTTACGTAAAGCCACCTAAACTCCCCGCTGCACTCTCTACTTCCCCTCTCCTTGGAAGCGACCACTGTGTTTGCTGCATCTCGAAGCCTAAAGTTAAGCGCCAGTGGTTTTGGGGATGGTTGGAAGAGGGATAAGTAGTAGCACAAGGAAGTAGTTGTCGTTGAACTTCCTCCTTCTCAATGCTAACGTGAATTGGGCAGGCAGGCGAGTGCTAGCCACGCTCCTTTCTCAGTTTGTACGCTGCGGACACGAGTCCGGTGCTCTGCGCCTTCGTTCGGCCTCTTTAGTACCCATGTCGCTCTTTCATTCAGCCGGAGTCGAAGCGTCGTCTACTTCTCGCCCAGAGAGCACGGTGCCGGCAGCGAAATGCCCCAGCCGACTGCTTCTGCCGACACACGCCTGGTCGATGCACTTTCCCTCGCAGCGACATACAGCAGCACTTTCGGTCTTTCTTGTCGTCCAAATGGAAAGGGAAAGATTCTCTGCTATGTCCCGCCCAGAGAACAGTTTTAGGTCAACCAGCACGCCCAGAGCTTGCCCTCGACGCGTGGAAACTTGTGTTTGCACCACATTCAAGTGGTAGCCGTCTTTCCTTTACAGGCTGCAGAACGCCGTCAGATCCCGGTGCTCTCTGCACCTGCCTTCTCAGTTCCAATACCGCCGCGCACAATACAGCTTTGCAGGAAGCAAACACGCGGATAGTCATGTCGCTCAGAAGAACGTGCCAGGACGAAAAGATGTTCTTCCTTTCTCCTCGTCGCCCATATTGTGGTGCTGTATTAAAAGCCTTGGCCAGCGAAAGGCTAATCCAGCAAGTGTTTCTCACCTGATGCATTTCGCTGAGGGAGAGCTGAGGAAAATCCTTGCACAGCTCACTGCGGATGCGTGCAGTACACATGCTGAAGAGCGGCAAAACTCAAAGCCATCGCTGGGCTTCAGTTCTGTCCAGACGGCAGAAGGCGAAGAACGAAGCAGCTGGGCATCGCGTTAACGTACTCAGTGGACCGAATTTCAAATGTTCAGCCAAGAGCTGCTTCACAAGCAGATTCAGCTGAGAATGCTCTGGCTGCTTCACAAAGTAAGGCGTAGCCGTTGCACTCTATCACACTATCAGGCCAGAAGAAGTTTCTTACACCTTCAATGCTGCAGAGTCCATGCAGCTGGAGCACACGCAGTAGGACGCGTCCAGATAGACGGCGTTCTTCAAGTACCCCCCTCCTCCAAGCAGCCTTGAAACTGAGCACAACACACTGCGGCTCGGGAGCTTCCTTCTCAGATAGACGTGCCGTCACGTTATTCACTCTCGCAGCTCCGTTGCCCACTAGCAGCAGGTGCTACCAAAGCAAAATGCTCCAGAAGTAAAAAGCACTGCTGAGCAAACCTTTTCCTTTGCCTCACGTAAAGCACTGTAAACTGTCCGCTGCACTCTTTATTTCCATTCTCCGCTGCATCTACCACTGTCATCTCTGCATCTCGAAGCATAAAGCTCGGCACAATTCTTCCCAGGGAAAGCTGGAAGAGAAATAGGTAGCAGCACAAGTAGCTGCAAGTGGAACTTTTGTTTTCAACTGCTAACGTGAATCCGCAAAGAAGCGAGCGGCAGCCACGCTTCTTCTTGCAGCCTGTGCGATGCGCACACCAGCTCGGTGCTCTGCGCCCTCATTCGTATGCTCTTCGTACCATGTCGCGCTTTTCATTCTGCCGGAGTCGAAGCGTCGTCTACTTCTCGCCCGGAGAGCACGGTGCCGGAAGAGAAATGCCCCAGCCGACTGCCCTTCCGAAACACACCAGGGCTATGCACTTTTCTCGCAGCGACATACAGCAGCACTTTCGGTCTTTTCTTGTCGTCCAAATGTAAAGGGAAAGATTCTCAGCAATGTCGGGCACAGAGAACAGTTTTAGGTCAACAAGCACGCCCAGAGCTTGCCCGCGACTCGTGGAAACTTGTGTTTGCACACATTCCAGTGGCAGCCCTCTTTCCTTTACAGCCTGCAGAGCGCCGTCAGATCGCGGTGCCCTCTGCACCTGCCTTCTCCCTTCCAAGTACCACTGCGCACAATACAGCCTTGCAGGAAGCAAAGGCGCGGATAGTCGTCTCGCAGAGAAGAACGTGCAAAGACGAAAAGATGTTCTTCTTTGCTCCTTCTCGTCGCCCAGATTGTGGTGCTGTACTGAAAGCCATGGCCAGCGAAAGGCTAATCCAGCAAGTGTTTCTCACCTGATGCATTTCGCTGAGGGAGAGCTGAGGAAAATCCTTGCACAGCACACTGCGGATGCGTGCAGTACACATGCTGAAGAGCGGCAAAACTCAAAGCCATCGCTGGGCTTCAGTTCTGTCCAGACCGCAGAAGGCGAAGAACGAAGCAGCTGGGCACCGCGTTAACGTACTCAGTGGACCGAATTTCAAATGTCCAGCCAAAAGCTGCTTCATAAGCAGATTCAGCTGAGAATGCTCTGGCTGGTTCACAAAGTAAGGCGTAGCCGTTGCACTCTATCACACTATCAGGCCAGAAGAAGTTTCTTACACCTTCAATGCTGCAGAGTCCATGCAGCTGGAGCACACCAAGAAGGACGCGTCCAGATAGACGGCGTTCTTCAAGTACCCCCCTCCTCCAAGCAGCCTTGAAACTGAGCACAACACACTGCGGCTCGGGAGCTTCCTTCTCAGATAGACGTGCCGTCACGTTATTCACTCTCGCAGCTCCGTTGCCCACTTGCAGCAGCTGCTACCAAAGCAAAATGCTCCAGAAGTAAAAAGCACTGCCGGGCTGTACTTTCGCCTTGCCGCACGTGAAGCACCATAAACTGTCCGCTGTACTCTTTATTTCCCTTCTCCGCCGCATCTACCACTGTCATCTCTGCATCTCGAAGCATAAAGCTCGGCACAATTCTTCCCAGGGAAAGCTGGAAGAGAAATAGGTAGCAGCACAAGTAGCTGCAAGTGGAACTTTTGTTTTCAACTGCTAACGTGAATCCGCAAAGAAGCGAGCGGCAGCCACGCTTCTTCTTGCAGCCTGTGCGATGCGCACACCAGCTCGGTGCTCTGCGCCCTCATTCGTATGCTCTTCGTACCATGTCGCGCTTTTCATTCTGCCGGAGTCGAAGCGTCGTCTACTTCTCGCCTGAGAGCACGGTGCCGGCAGAGAAACGCTCCGGGCTTCTGCCTCTGCCGAAACACGCCTGGGCTATCCCTCTCAGCGTTAAGTAGCACAAAATGCTGTCTGCGTTGTGGTCTTAATCTTAAGGGAAAGATTCTCGGCTTCGGCTAGCACAGAGAACTTTGCTGGGACAATACATGTGTTTTATTATCCTTTCCCGCAAGAAGACTATGGTGCTTCTTTGGAACTGTTGGCCAGTGTAAGGCTAATCCAGCAAGTGCTTCTCTCCTGACACATTTCTCTGAGCGAGAGCTTCGGCGGACAGTTGGGCTCTGCGAAGCAGAAAGTCTGTGCTTGCACGTAGCGCTGAGGAGAATCTGTGCACAGCGCGCTCTGGATGCGTGCAGTACACACACTAAAGAGAGCCAAAGCTCAATGTCTCAGTTCTGTCCAGCGCCGGAAATTGAGAAGAACGCAGCCCCAGAGCTCTGGGCTGGAGTGTGCGATGGTTATGAGCTGTGCCGCTCTTCTGCGTGTCTACTGCACGCATCCATAGTGTACAGTGCAAGGATTTTCCTCAGCTCTCGCTCAGCGAAATGCATTAGAAGGGAAGCACATGCTAGATTAGCCATTCGTTAGCCCACGCTTTCAGTAGAGCACCACAATCTGGGCGACGAGGAAAAGCAAAGAAGAACATCTTTTCGTCTTTGCACGATCTTCTCTGCGAGACATCTCTCCACGTCTTTGCTTCCTGCAAGGCTGTAAGGTGCGCGGTGGTACTTGGAAGGGAGAAGGCAGGTGCAGAGAGCACCGCGATCTGACGGCGCTCTGCAGGCTGTAAAGGAAAGAAAGCTACCACTTGAATGTGGTGCAAATACCAATTTCCACGCGTCGCGGGTAAGCTCCGGGTAAGCTTGGTGACCTAAAACTGGGCGCTGAGTGAGACGTAACCGAGAAGCTTTCCCTTTGCATTCCGGCTCCAACGCAAACAGAATGTGATGCTACTTAGCGCTGCGAAGGAAAGTGCATAGCCCTGGTGTGTTTGGGAAGAATCAGCAGCCTGGAGCGTTTTTCTGGAGCCTTTCTCCGCTGGCACCGTGCTCTCTGGGCGAGAAGTAGACGACGCTTCGACTCCGGCAGAATGAAAGCGCGACATGGTACGAAGAGCATTAAAGAATGAGGGCAGAGGGCCGAGCTGGTGTGTGCATCGCACAGGCTGCAAGAGGAAGCCTGGCTGTCACTCGCTTGTTTCCGGATTCACGTTAGCGTTTTAAAACAGAAAGTTCCACTTGCAGCTACTTGTGCTGCTGCCTATTTCTCTTCCAGCGTTCCCTGGGAGGAATTGTGCCGAGCTTTATGCTTCGAGATGCAGAGATAACAGTGGTAGATGCGGCGGAGAATGGAAATACAGAGCACAGCGGACAGTTTATGGTGCTTTACGTGAGGCAAGGGAAAGCGCAGCCCGGCAGTGCTTTTTACTTCTGGAGCATTTTGCTTTGGTAGCAGCTGCTGCAAGTGGGCAACGGAGCTGCGAGAGTGAATAACGTGACGGCACGTCTATCTGAGAAGGAAGCTCCCGAGCCGCAGTGTGTTGTGCTCAGTTTCAAGGCTGCTTGGAGGAGGGGGGTACTTGAAGACCGCCTTCTATCTCGACGCGTCCTACTGCGTGTGCTCCAGCTGCATGGACGCTGCAGCATTGAAGGTGTAGGATACTGCTTCTGGCCAGGTAGTGTGATGAATGGAAACGGCTGCGCCTTACTTTGTGAAGCAGCCAGAGCATTCTCAGCTGAATCTGCTTATGAAGCAGCTTTTGGCTGGACATTTGAAATTCGGTCCACTGAGTACGTTAACGCGGTGCCCAGTTGCTTCGTTCTTTGCCTTCTGCGGTCTGGACAAAACTGGAGCCCAGCGATGGCTTTGCGTTTTGGCGCTCTTCAGCGCGAACACTGCACGCATCCACAGTGTGCTGTGCACGGATTTTCCTCAGCTCGACGTACAATCATTTTCTTGCTGTTTCCAGAGTCTAAACTCTTCGTGGAACTCTCGCTCAGCGAGATGCGTCAGGAATGAGGCACTTGCTGGATGAGCTTTTCGCTAGCCAAGACTTTCAATACAGCACCACAATTCAGGCAAGAAGCAGGAGAAAGGAAGATCATCTTTTCGTCCTTCCACGTTCTTCTCTGCGAGATGACTACCCGTGTCTTTGCTTCCTGCAAGGCTGTAAGGGGCGCGGTAGTACTTAGAACTGAGAAGGCAGGTGCAGAGAGCACGGCGGTCTGACGGTGCTCTGCAGGCTGTAAAGGAAAGACGGCAACCACTTGAATGTGGTGCAAACACAAGTTTCCACGCGTCGCGGGTAAGCTCCGGGTAAGCTTGTTGACCTAAAACTGTGCGAGACGGAGCTGAGACTCTTTCCCTTTACATTTGGACGACAAGAAAGACCGAAAGTGCTGCTGTATGTCGCTGCGAGGGAAAGTGCATAGACCAGGCGCGTGTCGGCAGAAGCAGTCGGCTGGGGCATTTCGCTGCCGGCACCGTGCTCTCTGGGCGAGAAGTAGACGACGCTTCGACTCCGGCTGAATGAAAGAGCGACATGGGTACTAAAGAGGCCGAACGAAGGCGCAGAGCACCGGGCTGGTGTCCGCAGCGCACAAACTGAAAAAGGAGCATGGCTGGCACTCGCCTGCCTGCCCAATTCACGTTAGCATTGAGAAGGAGGAAGTTCAACGACAACTACTTCCTTGTGCTACTACTTATCCCTCTTCCAACCATCCCCAAAACCACTGGCGCTTAACTTTAGGCTTCGAGATGCAGCAAACACAGTGGTCGCTTCCAAGGAGAGGGGAAGTAGAGAGTGCAGCGGGGAGTTTAGGTGGCTTTACGTAAGGCAAGGGGAAGGTGCAGCCCAGCACTGGCTTTTTCTTCTAGTTCTTTTCTTCAGGAGAGCAGCTAGCAAGCAGGCTGCGAGAGGCAACAATGGGATGGCTCGTCTGTCGGAGAAGCCGCAGTCTACAGTGCTGCAGACTGCTGTGCACAGTTTTAATGCTGCTGTAAGTACACGGTACTTTTGGAACGTCTTCTCTCCTGACTCTCCCATCTCTGGGAGCTCTAGCTGCTTGAACCTGGCCACACTGAAGGTGTGTGGACGTGGTCGCGCTGCGAGTATCAAGTCTTCCAGAGAAGAGGGATAGTCAAGAAATGCTTTCTCACCTGGCCTATCTCTCAGTCCGAACTGTGGCTGCAAACGCTGCGCTGCAAGGGTGGACTTACCCACTTGGAGAGAATGTGATGATGCTCTAGATATAGTTGCGAAGGAAAGTGCTGCTCACTGGAATGTTTCGCCTAGTTCACAGACTTTAAAAGGACTAGGAAGGCCAACGCCTTGTTCTAGCACTTGTTCTCTGCGTGCAGCTGCTGGATGTTTGGAAGGGCTTTGGGATCCGCCAGAGGTGGAGGGTAGGATGCTACAGAGAGCTTGAAGGAAAGCGCCTATCTCCAGGGCCTTTGATGCAGTTCAGCGGGTGCGAGTGGCATGTTGAGCATGTTCATGATGGCACAGAAAAGGTTCTGAAAGAAAGAGGCCGTGCTGAAACTGCCTTTACTTTTGCGACTTAGAAACTGCTCAGCCAACAATGAAAAGATTCGTCTTGCTTCCCCGCTACGCGCAGGGTTACATCCTTTTATGTCTCCAAGAGGCAGCATGCACAGCGGAGCTCTTCCACCAACTGCTTCCACACGACTGGGGCCGCGCCAGCCAAGCGCTTTTTGCCGGGCACTGTCAGCGCTCATGGAAACAACCACACGACGGCGCTGCAGACTTGCAAAAGAAGGCCAAGCACCTGGCCCAGCTCGAAACCACCCCAAGGGCAGACAGAGGCAACTTGCAAACGGCCCTGCACTCAAATCAACGGTGTCAGGACAAAAAGGTTGCCCTCATCTTCCCCTTCCAAGAGCACACTCTTCTTTACACCACACCTCTTTGGCCCAAACAAATCTTTTCCCTCTCGCAGATTCCGCCCACCAGCTTGAAACCATCTGGCAAAAACAGGGCTCAAAACAGTGCCAGCTGAGGAAGATCTTGCTGCCTACAACTTCACCTGCACCCCTCAAACTAGCAGCATACACGCTGTTCTCAGCACTCTCCTTCTCAGCTCTAGGTACCATCCTAAGCCTTCCCTCTCCCAGAGTCAGGATCCAAAGGCAACGGCACCAGGGACTGCTCACACACTGAAGGCACCAGGACAAATAGCTTAAGAGCTTGGCCTTTGCATTCCCACCGACAGCTCAACAGCTCGAACCCAGAGAGAGCTCTGCCTGTTGGGAAAAGCCTTTAAAATCCCTAGGAGTACCTGATGTGCACATCCAAACCTGCCTTCCTTGCCAAAGAGAGCAACTACAAGCCCATCTCCAAAGAAACGGCATCCCCTCCTCCAAAATACAACACATCCAGCGACTGATCCACCTCCAGTATTGAATATGTCCAACAATTGCCCCCACACGCACAGGGGCCAGAAGAGAAATGTCTTGCTGGACTATTCCTCCCCACAGTACCTTAACATCTGCTCCAGCAACACTGGCACTATGTCCTTGCCTTCCCAAGGAAAGGCACTCCGAGTCTCTTGGCCTTGCCTTGTCTAGTTCTTCTTAAGGTACCCTTGCTCTGCTTCCTTTGCCTACGTCTGCCTTGCCTCGCACTGCCTACAACTTGCTGGCTTTGCTTTGCCCGGCCTACCACTCTTTCCCTTGCCTTCCATGCAGGCAAGGCGCTGCAAACCGAGTGCAGGCAATTGTGGGCAAGTCAAGGGAGAGGTAGGCAAGGCCAGAGCAGTGAGGGGAAAGCAAATGGAGTGGTAGGCAAGAGAAGGTCCAGAAGTTAGAGGCAAGGCTGGCTGTAGGAAGGAAGGGCCACTGATGGGAAGGCCAGGCAGAAACAGGAAGGGCTCAGCAAGCCAAGGCCCTGGAGGAAAACAGTAGGCAGGTCATGTGCTGGGCATGGCCGTGCAAAGGAATGCAAGGCTCCAGAGGGCTAGCAGGGCAAGGCAAGGCAACTGTTGTGTTGCCAAGGCAAGGCCAGGCAAGGCAGGTGAGAAGTACATTCAAGGACTGCTGGTACACAAAAGTGGCCAGGACCAAGTGCTCTGTGTGGCCTTGATCCCGCGTGGGTCATCTCTCCTCTGTACCTAAAAGACTTGAGCTACCTGCTTTCCCTTGTATGCAAAAGAACTCTCTTTCTGGTCCCCGAGCTCAAGGGCAAAATGTGAATTGCCCCTCCAAGGTTCAAGACATGCAAGGATTGCTCCCAGACAAAGGCTGCCCACAGAGATGAGTGTGGCAACATGCGTCCTCCCCTGGTCTTCCTCTCATGGGATCCTGAAACACCGGAGATGCTTGAGAGCTTTGAGATTCCTCGGAGGAGCAGAAAGGGCAGGGCAAGGCCCAGAAATGTCATTGAAAAGGGGTGTTGAATTCCAGGTGGGGGAGGGGTGAGCAAGGTCATGCAAGGCAAGGGAGGGGTTCAAGGGCAAGGCAAGGCAAGTGGTGGCTTTGCGAGGCGAGGCAAGGCAATGAGGGTCCTAGAAGGAAAAGGAAAGATGAGGCCAGACCTAGACGAATGTGAAAGGAAGTCAGGTGGGGGATGGGTGAGCAAGTCAGTGCAAGGCAGGGGAGAAAAGGCAGGTTGAGGGAAGGCTACAGAGGGGGCAGCAAGGAAATGCAAGGCATGGGGAAGCATGCGAGGAGTGGGTGCTGCCAGCCGGTGGGGATGGCAGGGGCGGGGCCACTGCAAGTAGCATGGTGGGGATGTGGAGGGGGTGTTAGTGTGCGGGAGGTGTGTGTGTGTGTGTGTGTGCAGTGGAGTGCAGGGTAAGTGCAGGTGTGTGTGTGCGTATACGGGGGTTTTGTGCCAGGTGCTGTGCCGGGGAGAGCCGTTCCACCGCAAGGAAGGTGTGGGAGTGAAAGGAGTAAGATAGATGTGTCTTTACAAAGAGACCGTGTGAATCTCTCCTTAGACAAGGCTAGGAATTTACAGGGAGGGAAGTAACAGAAGAAAGTATTCGTTCTAGAAACTGTTACTAATCAACAGAGACTGTTGCTCAGCCAAGGCCCTGCTAAATTCCCGAACCTAGAGCAAGGCAGCAAAGACTTCCCAGCATTAGGAATAGTTTGGTTTTCTTCCTTTTCCATTCCAAAAGGGGAGTGCATATTAGAGGGGGGCATAGAGTAGGCAGTTCCGGAAGTCTGTAATTCCCGAGTACCTCAGAGGGTGCTGTTGCCAGGAACTTAACATCAGAAGGGGGCTGCTTCCCGCAATCATTTGAGAGACTCCATGGCAAAAGCCCCATGGCCTCTCCCTGGAGTTGAAGAATGTTACAGGACTCCTCTGTCTCCTTTTTGGTGGATGAAGAAACTCAGAAAGCCACACTTCTGCCAGAACTCTCCAAGATGCCCCCTTTGCTCCCCGTGACTCCATCACTGCCCAGGAAGCTGTCTTTTCTACCACAGCAGTTTGACATACAGTTAAAAGTCGTGTGGCAGAGAAAAAAGGCAAGAATTGGTTTCCAAGGGATGGCAAACAAGAGATACCAGAACCTTTGGCCCTACCAATATTAAAGCAACTCCATTAAGAGAGTCCTTGCACTTCCTGAGGATTGGCAGAAGCCTATCTCATGATGTATGTTGCTGGGGGTCTTTTTAGACTGGCAAAAGGAGCTGTTGAAGGTTGCTTGATCTGTGCTAAAGCCAACAGCCAAGTTACAAAGTAACTTGCTAGAGGAGGGAGGCCTTGGGCTGCATGGCCCTTCCAAAGATGCCAGGTGGATTTTCCGGAGATGCCCCAAGTGGCAAGGCTTAATATCTTCTGGTAATCGTATGTCAGCTAGCAAGGTGGCCAGAAGTATTTCCAACTACTTCAGTAATGACGGGATCAGTTCTTAAGGCATTTTTGGAACAAATCATTCCAAGATACAGCATTGTAAAAGCAATAGATTCAGATAGGGGAACTCATTTTGCAGGAAAGATCCTTCAAGGGGTTTTGGCTTCTTTAGGAACACATTGGAACCTCCATAGGCCCTGGCACCCCCAGAGCTCGGCTCGGGTAGAAAACAATGAAGAGAGAAATAAACACCTTTTGAAGCTGGTAATAGAAACCAAGATGCCATGGGTAGGGCTTTGGACATTGGCTTTGGTGAGAATGAGGGCCCAACCCAGAAGAGAGATTCAGTTATCTCCCTTTCAATCGTTGTTTGCAATTGCCCTCCTGGTAAGTCTCCACCCAGTGGGGGGGGTAGAGGCAAGTGATGCATTTTTAAAACCATCTGTGGCCAGGATCCTGCTTCTTGTGAAACCCCTTCAACAGGAAGCTCAGCTGGCGCAAGCCCGGCCTTTGGACTTTGCTGCTTTTAACATCCAACCAGGAGATTGAGTCCTAGTTAAGGAGTAGAAAGAAGCGCCAGTGCTGGTGAAATGGTGTGGCCCATTCCAAGTGTCACTGACGACAGAAACAGCCGTCAAGTAAGCTGAACACAGGTGAACCCATCACTCTCGGGTCAAGGTCTCTGAAGCCTCAGAGATTTGCACATCTCAGCTGGAGGAGAAGGCCGGGAGGCCGTGACTGACACTCTGCAGGAGTGGGCCGGAGCAGTAGGCAGTGCTTCGACATCGGAAGAAGCCCCGCAGTCCTACCTTCAGACCGTCTGCTGAAATAGACTGTAAAGGCATCCCTCCTCTAGAATCTCCACTCACTTGGGGGCTAATACTTGTGGCCATTTTGTTACGTTAAGTGGTTTCTGTGTCTTCAATTGCCACAGGTGCTGCAGAAGACAACGGGAAAATTAGACTAGCTAATTAGATGACACTATTAAAACATTTTCCTTACTAATTCTACTTTGATATGGTCAGCTGAGTTTAGGCCAGGAGTGGGAGAATCAATTTGCAGCCTTAGGAGAAGAAGTAGCAAAAGTTTTTAACCTTAGCAATTGCTGGCTCTGTGGAAGGCCAGGAGGATCTGAAGAGTGGCCATAGTTGGCTAGCCCAGCTGAACCTAAATGGTGGGTCAATGTGAGGGCCACAGTGGGATGGGATTTGGGGCCAAAGAAGGAAGTTCATGGCCACTTCATTCTTCTCCAACAGGCACTTATTGCCTAAATAGGATAGGGCGTGTCTTTGTAGGAAAAGGCAATTGTCAATTGACTTTCCCTCTGGGCTTGAACAACTGAGTTTGGACCCCCAATTGCCCTCCTTCCAATTGTTCCAAATATCAAGGCAAATGCAATCAAATACCTGTTCGGCTCACTAACAGTAGCTGCGTAAGGCGTTCTTATCACACTTACCAAAAATATTTGGAAGCCTGTAAAGCAATGGGGAGGGACAAGGGGTTTTTTTGACCACCTGTTTTTGAGCAGTCCCCACAAAAATTCCACAAGTAGAAGACATGTTGTTTGTGATTATCAGTGGGAATGGCCACACCGGATTGGAACTCAAAGCCTTTTAGTGAGTTCTGCTCCAAATCCAACCAAGCAGCTTGCAGATGTAAATGTAGGTAGGAACCCTGTGCAGGAGCTTGGAAATGCAAATGCTGGGACCCTTATGGTGGGGCAACTCTTGTTGGAGGACCGTTAGGCCCGGGAATCCTGCTGTATTTTGAGCCACCAATTGATGACCATGGGTAGGTTCCTTTGCTAATGGAACATGGGCTTTGAAAGGACAGTATTGGATTTGTGGCCAACATGCTTAGCTCAGGTTACCTCCAAACTGGTCAGGGATATGGTATATTTAGTAGACTGTTGTTCTTTTTGCTACTACAAGTTCTGGGAAATCGCTTAGGAATCAAAATCTGTGATGATTTAATTAGAGAAAAGCAGTCAGCTGATGCAGCCCTGGCTGGAGGGAGCACCCCAAAACGGGGAAATGATGAACGGCCAACAGAACAAGTTACCCAACACGATGGACCAGCCCCTTGGAAACCTAAGGAATTAATCCCAGATGCCTGGGAACCCATTTATCATTTGAAGGAGATAATTAGGTTACAAGCTGTCTCAGAAATAATTACCAACCAGCCAGCCACAGCGCTTGACCTTTTTGCTGAGCAACCCACTTAAATGAGGAAAGCGGTAATTCAACATTGGATGGTATTAGATTATCTGTTAGCAGAAGAAGGAGGAGTTTGTGGGAAATTAAATGACTCGAGCTGCTGTTTGCAAGCAGATGACAGCGGAAAAGTGGTCAAACAAATAACAAAGGAAATAACGTCAGCTCGTGGACCTGTCCAAATGTTGAAAGGATGGGGATGGGACATGTTTTCATGGTTAACTGGCCAGCTCTGGGCTAAATGAATACGATTCCTCCTCTTATATGCTATCGCAATTCTCATCTTTTTACCATGTGTGACACCATGCTGGCTGCAGCTCTTTCAGCAGGTGCTCAAGGGGATGCCGCTAGCAGCCATGCCTACCTGATCCAGAAATGACTACAAAAGGACAGAAAAGGATGTCACTGCAAATAATAGCAAAACCCAAGAAGACTCCAGAAGAAAAAATTAAATCCATGGTAATTAAGGTTTGTAAAGGCAAATACAGAGCAAATAAAAAGAGGAGGGATTAAAAGGAATGAGATGGATGAGTCTTTACAAAGAGACCGTGTGAATCGGCCTGTAGACAAGGCTAGGAAGTTATGGCTAGTGAAGTAACAGAAGAAACTAGGAGTTCTCTAGAACTGTTACTAATCATCAGAGACTGGTGATTAATCAAGGCCGTGTTAAATTCCTGAACCTAGAGCAAGGCAACAAAGACTTAAGAGCATTAGGAATGGGGTTCTTTTCTTTCTTCTCGATGCCAAGAGGGGGGTGCATATTAGAGGGGGGCGCATAGAGTAGGCAGTTCCGGAAGTCTGTATCTCCCGAATACCTCAGCCAGTGGGGAAAAGGAAGAGGGTGCTGTGGCCGGGAACTTGGCATCAAAAGGGGGCTGCATCCCGCAACCGTTTGACAGACGCCATGGGAAAAGCCCCATGGACTCTCCCTGTAGTCGAAGAATGTTGCAGGACTCCTCTGTCTCCTTTTCGGATATAAACCTCAGGCATCGTGGATTAATTTTCCCTAACGGCAGCGACCTGCCGCGTGGTCTCCGTGCTCCTCTCCAGCCCCCCGGGACGTGTAAAATAGTTCCCAGCGGCTCCCACCGCGCGTTGCAGACGGCTGCGCGGCCCCGGGGCTGCCCGCAGTGCTCCCCTGCCCCGCCAGGGCTGCCCGCGGGCTGCGGAGCCGCCTCGCCACCGGCGCGGCCAGGGCCGGGGCCCTTCTCGACAGCAGCCGAGGGGCTGCGGAGCGGGCGGCTGCCGGACGATCAGCTATTTTATGCCGCGCGGTGCTGCCGCCTCCATCTAGCTCTCCATCGCGCCGCCGCCCGCCGCCCGCCTGGGCGCGCTCACGCTCGGCCGCGCTCGCCGCCCGCCCAGCCTCGCCGGAAGCTCTCCCGCCCGGGCTGTGCCCCGGCTCCGCCGGCAGCTCGGCAGGGCCCGGCCGCACGCGTGCTGCGTGGCTCGGAGCAGCCGCGTTGCGCCGCAGGCGACGGGGAAGGCGGGGCGGGCCGGCGCCATCGTGGTAGCGCGAGGAGAGGAGCGCCCGGGCGGGGCGGCGAGCGGCGCGGCGGTGAGCGCTTCTGCTTCCTGTCGCTCGGCGGCCGCCCACGGCAGGTGCCGTGTGACCCCGCGGAGCGGCGGGGCCGGCCGGGCGGTGCGCGGCGAGGCTTTCGGCCAGCGGCGGCCACAGCGAGAGGCTGCTGGCACTGCCCGTGCCGGTGGAGAGAGCGGGGATCCGAGGCCGGCCTTCCCCGGGCGACGAGGGGAGGCCGCCTTTGCCGCGCTGCCCTCCGTGCAGCATGTGGCCGATTCCGGCGAACCCGGGGTCTCCGCAGCGGCGCGGGCGGGAGGGAAGTGGGGAGCGCGCTCGGTGCCGTGCCGGCCGCTCCCGGCCAGCGCTGCACTGCGCCGAGGCGTTTTCCCGCCCGTCCTGGGAAGGACATAAGCGACACCGTAGTTGGAGCTTAGCTGTCAGGGGGTACAACTTCCCTCCATTGGCGACCTCCTTTTCCCTCTGATTCAGCTACCTTGTGGTAGGTGCGATGGTGCTGAAGAAGGGTGGCGGCTTGGCACAGTTGCTGTCATAGGTGGTGCGAGAGCTCCACGCAAGGAGCTTTGAGTGGCATGTGTGAGGGTAGGAGGGTACGGCACCCATAGCTGAAGGCAAAAAAGGTCAGGGCATGTCATCAGCCGCAGTCGTGCTAAGTTGTTCATCTTTGCAAACTGCTTGCCGAGTTGTTCCTTTCTTAGGTAATGGGGTTTTGTATCAACCAGAACTGCAAATGGTCAGTATTTGCAGACAAGGTTACTTGGACTGTTGTTGAAGTGAGTGTAGCAGTTTCTATGGCATTCTGCAAAAAAAGTGACAGGTCTCCCTGTGTTCCCCAGTTCTTAACAAAGATGAAGTTAACAAACCCCTGAAAAGAGGTTTTGCAAAACTTCAGGGATATTTTCCTACTAGTACTGTAGAGACAACCGTAGTCACCTTGTCTTTCCAAAAGTGAAGGTTCCCTATTTTTGTCCAAGAGCATCAAGTGCTTTTGATCAGCGTTTGTGTGCATGCATTAGCCTCGTTCTTGCTCTTCCTTGGAGAACTTTTACAATACTCACATGATCTGTGTAGGCTGCAGACTGCAGTGGTGAACTTCAAGGCTTCCAGCAGAAGGGAGATGCTATCCACATTTTGGATTCTCCTTAGTCTGAACCTTCAACGTCCAAGGCTTCACTTTTCAAGCAGTTGGAAGAGCTCCAAATTAAGACATGAACAGGTCTTAATTGACCTTGCCACCGCCTCAGTTAGTCAAGTAATGCTGTGCATTGGATTTGACTAGTGCAACATGTGCTTAAAATATGTAGAGTAACTCCTCGATTACCCTCTCAGAAGGGTTGGAATGGAGAACAAGGAGTTCCCAAGACAAATATTTGGTGTACGAGGAGTAGAATTTAGGAGTTGATTGCAGAGCACTGCATGCACAAATGTCTAAGGAGAATCCATCTTTTGATGTCCCATCTATGCTTGTTCTCATTTGAAATCCTGCACATTCTGCAGGCTGGTTTTGTTAGGCTTGGGGCTGGGGAAGGAGTGATGGTGGGGGAGGAGTGGGTGTTGGTTTTGGGTTATTTTTTTGTTTCCAGAATAGTGTACACAGAACTTGTGCCCAAAACCAGCAGTAGGAAACAATGCAGGTATAAAAGAAGGTCACAGAAATGTCAGATAATACGAATCTGAAAGCGCTTCAGTATTTTACTCAGGAGTTTCACTCTAACAAGGTGATTTTCCTTCACAGAAATGTAGTGGCAGGCTTATGCCATGCTAGAAGTGATGACCTTTCTCTGCCCCAAATTGAGCAGCAAAAGGTTTTGGCTCTTAATTTGAACCCCTGAGCCAGCTGTGTTTCAGGCTGCAGAAGCTGCAGCTGTTGTGGCAGACGCGGGGTGCAGCCCTGCCTGCCAGTTCCGAGCTGGCCTGCGCTGGTGGCAGCCGTCAGCGCCCGGGGTCCCCTGTGCCACCCATGCCAGGGCTCTGCCTGCCTGCCTCGCAGCCCTGGTAGCCTCAGGGAAACATCGCACTACTCCATCTGCTTTAAAAACAAACAAGCAAACAAAAAGCTCCCTGTAAATATATGTAGAAGTCTTGAAACTAATTCTCAGCGCTTGCTCGGAGTTTGTTGATGGAGCAAATGGATTTTGGATAAACTGCTATTGCTAGTACTACTTAGGTTCCTAAACTTCAGAAGGGAGGCTATGGTGGTCACGTACCCCTGAGGAATGTTGGGAACAGTAAGACAGCTCAGTCATTTCAAGGTGGCCAGAAAATGGGTGTGGCAGTGGAGTGGACACTCTGTGAGTAGGTAGCCTTAAGTCATGTAACGACATGCACTTCAGTGGGAATTTTGCATCAACACCAAGAGATTGTGTCATGATGTGTTGCGTAACAACAAATTGGGCCAAAATTCTGCTGATTTTGACCAAGGTGGATGGGCCACCTTCACTTAAGCTGGCAAAGGGACATAAGTCAATGATGTTTGAAAAACAGCCATGAAACATAGCCCCTTTAGTTTGTTGCTCTGTTGCAAGTCTGCAAAGCTCTGTTGACAGGTCATTGGAAGTAGCTGTTGGAATCTAAGTGCAGTTGGACGCTTTGTCAGTCAGCATCAGCAGGAGGCTTAACGGTTTAGGTTGAGAGGTGGTGCATGGTTTTTTTTCAGAGGAATGGCCCAGTGAAGAGCAGTGTTCACTGCCATGACTACCGTTGTAGCCTTCAAGAGCAATGGTTCATTCAGAGAGAACTTCCTTGGTTCTGCTGGTTTGGTTTCGCAGCTGGAGCAAAGGTACAGCACTGGAAGCAATTCCTAGGGCAGAAGCGGGAGATATCCGAAGCTCTGGACTTCGTTGCCTAAGTGAGCGTAGTCTAATTGGAAGAGTGGTGAGCATCAGTGATATCAGATTTTTTACAAGTTCTTAATTCTGTCAAAACAAGAAAGAAGGAGAGTGATGAAGATGAAATCCTTTCCTCTTCAATCTGCCTACGCAACAACTTCAGCTGTAGTTGTAATGTGTATTCACCTATTTTGAATTGCCCAAAACCAGGCCTAGAGATGCTTCAGAGTCAGAGAAGCGGGTATTTGCTTTATTCGGCGCTGGGTGCATGGGGGATCACTCCTCCTAACACACACACACAGAGCACTCCATACAGTCCAGCATTATGTGTAAAATTTATGAACATTCATCACAATTCTTGGGATAGGAGTGGTTCTAGAAATTACTTCTCGGAAGTCATTAATATCATTAGCATACGTGCCATGCATGCGCTGTGTACGCTGATGGGCGCACTGAGGAAGGCTCCTCTTCTTCCTCGAGGGTCTTTCTGATGAAGATCAGTAGTCTTTGTCACAATGCACTTTTTACCTTTCTTTCTGGAGCATGCGCAGTTCTTCGGTGGCTGATGCAGCGATCTCTGTGCCGGTTTTCAAAAGATCCTGTTCCTCTTATCTTGACAAGATTAAGGCGAATCCTGCTGCTTAGGTTTTGTGATTAACATTTGCTGTCTCTTAGTAGTTCACTCGTGTTTACATGAGTTAACTATGGATCAACCCCCTTCTCAATTTTAGCACTGAAAGGATATTAGAGTCATTTAAAGAGATGTCTCCTATGGAGTACTATAAAACTGCCATAATGGTAAGACGTTTTCATACAGTAGTTTTAGCACAGAAGTAATATATGTACAATCTTGGATGTTTCATCCTGCTGGCTCAGGAGCCAGTATTGAGCTTTTCTCCTTTAAATCCAGTCTTAGAGCTCTGCAAGGATCACTGCAGCATGACGTTGTGACAAGGGGATGCTGATTCATGCATAAACCTTTGACGCTTTCCTTCTATCTTCAAGCAGCTTTGAAAACCAGTGATTATCTGGCATGTTGCGACTTGAGAGTCATGGTAAAGGTTTCACCAAACACTTTGTAATATCAGGCTACAGCTTTCATTCCTAAGGAAAGAGCATTGAGCAGATTGCTGGCAAAATGCTGAAAGAATGAGCCAAAACCAAAATCCTTTAATGGGAAAGATGGAAAAAATTTAGATGTGTTTATTTGAACTAAAAATAATGTGGACCAAGCCTAAATGTATTTCACACTAAATTCTTAGAACTGATTTTAAGGGAAGAAGTGAGAAAGATGAATTCCCAAGCGGAATTTTCAGCAGCATAATATTGAGCATTTATTAGTAGAACAAAGGCATATCACAGTGCAGGAGCACTTAGCAATATTGCTAGAGGCGTGGCTCCATTCATTTTACTGTGAACTTTAGTACTTCTTTAAACATAGTCCTTAAGCCCAGAAAGTCATTTACACTTCACTCAACTTTCCCCCCTCCGTCTCTGCCCCCTTGCGCCAGCACACGCCAGCACACTGCCACCTCGGTCCTCTGAGTAGCTCCAGAATTGAAGGCAGGCACCCCCCTCCGGTGCCTCCTCAGTCTCCAACCTAATTTGTAGTTGATGGGTTCTTTGGGAGGTGTGAGTTTTGATGAGATAACAGACTTCCTGGGATGCATGCGGTTTATCTTCTTTGTTTCTTGAAGATGTCTTGGTTTCCACCTCTGTAATTTCTCAACTTAAAGGACATTTATTATCATGTGTTTCTTCCTACGTTTCCCAACATGTTACCACTCATTCGAAGTTACAATTTACTCTAGTCTTGTTTTTACTTACCTATATTTTACCTTAACACTATTTCTACATAGTACATTCTCACTTCTAAATGTTAAAGTGATAGATGCGAAAGACAAAATTTATCGTTCACTCATTTATCACAGGAGGAATGTGTTAGCTGCTTGTGTTGCAGTTCACTTGTAATTGTGGTCTATTACCGCAGGCCTGGGCCCTAGGGTGTATCACTGTGTCCCGCAGCCATAGGGAGGAGGAGGAGAGAAGATCCAGCAGGCAGGAATTGTGCACCAAGATTTATTCATTTAATTATTTCACAAACTCTTTTACAGACTTTTTTCTTCATAGTCTAATTGGACAAAGGATCAGCCCCCCCCCTTGGGGTGATTGGCTAAAATCCTAAACCATCCATTGTCAAAATATTTTTCTACTAGACCATAAACCAGACTTTTCAAGGTTGCAGGTGGCTTGGTTGTTTACATACTCTGCTACCTCTTCTGTGAGAGAGAAAAGTCTCTCACAGACTTAGAAAATAGCAAGAAAATCCTCGCTAGCAGCATTTTGGTATCTACAATTCCCCCTTTTTGTTTGATAAGATAACAACTCCACTATTAATCCTAAATAGAAATTTACATCAGTTATTAATTCTAAATATGTCCTTAAGGCTTTAACGATCTGACTCCATAACAAGAAATTTAAAGTTCAGTCTCTGCTTGTGGAAGGACCATCCCAGTCTCTGCTTGTAGAAGGACCATCTGCCTGATGGTCAACATCTTGGTCATCATCAGAAGAGTCTGATGGCTGATGATCTACATTCTGGTGGCCACTTGGATGGTTGGTGTTCTGGTCATCATTTGGAGGTTGCCTGTTCTGCCTCTGGTGCCGTAGGGCAGGGCGAACACATTTTGCAGCTAGCCACCGTACCCCAGTATCTGTAGAAACGCAAGCATAGCCACGACCCCAAACCATAAGTTCCCGCAGGCCTTCCCACTGGTTAGTGAGTAAATTCCACACCCAGACTTTTGCCCAGGGCAGTTGTCTCTTGCCTGCAGATTGCAATGAGAGAAAGTGATTCAGAAGAACAGGATTCTTTGAATTTTGTGGTACCGTAAGGTGATTAATTGTATACGAGCTTTTGCTAGTCGGCTTCAGTAACCAAATTCAAAGGTTCCTGTGAGAATCGTTGAAAAGCCATGATAACAGCCCTTAATTCAACTAACTAAGCAGAGTCTGACTCGGATTGGTGTGTTAATCAACCACTGCAAAGGCAGTGTAGGATACTGTGCACCTTTGCGCACAGTGACCCCTGCTAAAAATTTGTCCCGATCCGTATGCCCCAGGCTGCCAACACATCCCGTCCCCAAAGGTTAAGGGAAGTGGTAGTAACATAAGGCCTAATTGTAGCTGTGTGCCCCTCTGAGTCCTTCACCGTCACAGGCCGTTCGCTTCAATAGCTCTGTGTGGTTCATCCTCATCCTGTGATGGCCGATCCCACTGGGGGTAAAGGCCATGAGGGAGGCCACGCAGAGAAGGAGATGATAGTTACATCAGCACCAGTATCAATCAAACCTTGAAGCTGAGTCCAGGGCGGACGGGCGTTCGGCAGGATCAGGGTACACGTCATCTGTGGCCTTTGGTCAGAGATGTCTGCAGTCCAGAAGGCCTGCAGAAGTCCTGTAGATCCACTGCTGTTATCTTTGTGAGTTTGTTGTTCTATCCTGGGGACACAAGACTTAAAAGGCACTAATTTAGCAAGGCAGGTCTTTTCAGGAATAGTTACAGGGGGTTTTCAAATTCCCTATAAAACTGAGGACAAGGCTCCGAGGAGCGGATTCCCATCAATCCGACCTCATCCTCATCCTATCGCATTAAACCTGTTAGAAGCCAGACCTGAACAGCCCCTCTCTTCCTTTGTCTCTGAGCTAACGTGAGCCGACATCAACGGCTCCTGCCGTGTTTCCCTCTGCAAAGAAGCCAGCTAGCTAGCCCAGCAAGCTCTTTTCCTGATCCCGAAGTCGCTTCAGCGACGCGTGGAGGTAACGCAGCTGGACTGTCTCTGACCAGGGGCACGCCAGAGTCAGTGCCTCGAGCACCAAACGCTGCGTTATTGGACATTGAAGGTTCAGGCTAAGGAGAATCCAAAACGTGGACAGCATCTCCCTTCTGCTGGAAGCCTTGAAGTTCACCACTGCAGTCTGCAGCCTACACAGATCATGTGAGTATTGTAAAAGTTCTCCAAGGAAGAGCAAGAACGAGGCTAATACATGCACACAAACGCTGATCAAAAGCACTTGATGCTCTTGGACAAAAATAGGGAACCTTCACTTTTGGAAAGACAAGGTGACTATGGTTGTCTCTACAGTACTAGTAGGAAAATATCCCTGAAGTTTTGCAAAACCTCTTTTCAGGGGTTTGTTAACTTCATCTTTGTTAAGAACTGGGGAACACAGGGAGACCTGTCACTTTTTTTGCAGAATGCCATAGAAACTGCTACACTCACTTCAACAACAGTCCAAGTAACCTTCTCTGCAAATACTGACCATTTGCAGTTCTGGTTGATACAAGCCCCCATTACCTAAGAAAGGAACAACTCGGCAAGCAGTTTGCATAGATGAACAACTTAGCACGACTGCGGCTGATGACATGCCCTGACCTTTTTTGCCTTCAGCTATGGGTGCCGTACCCTCCTACCCTCACACATGCCACTCAAAGATCCACCTGTGACAGCAACTGTGCCAAGCCGCCACCCTTCTTCAGCACCATCGCACCTACCACAAGGTAGCTGAATCAGAGGGAAAAGGAGGTCGCCAATGGAGGTGTTATAAACATATATTATATTGGCTTCTCGCAAAGTATAAAGTAGATATTATATAATGTTAGAAATGCTTTTTGCTGTGTGGATGTAGTTTTCTTTTTAGCAAGAATGTTAGCAAGTGTGAGCACGTAAGATAACCTCCAAACGAACAGAGGATGAGGCCCGAAAAGCTGCTAATCAGCACTTTGTCTAGGGAGCAAAAGGGCCCAAAGGCTACTCCGCCCGGAGAACAGGCGGCCAGGAGAGTCCAAGAGCCGTTATCACCACTCTGCCCGGAGAGACGAAGAGGCCCAAAGCTGCAATCAGCCCTGTCTGTCTGGAGAATTAAGAAATCCACCCTACCATCGACTCTTGCCTAGCGGGCCCAACCCCAAGAATCAAGAGAAATAAAACCACAAGGCAGAAGACTACGCATGCTCTAAAAAGGCGGAACCAAGGAGTGGCCATGCAGAACAGCTCCAGGAAAAGTTTTAATATGAATAAAGAACAGACAGTAAAAATGGTATAAAAAAGACTCACCTCTGGCATCAGGTGTGCTCTTGGCAGAGCACCAAGGCACCCGGCCATTACCCCGTTGCTTTATTTGATGTGTCTCTTATTGTCTTTATATTAAACCCTTTAAATTCTCACAGGAGAGTGAACCTCGTTTTTCACAATTAAGGGCTCGTCCCGGAGCTACACCTCGCCTCTGAAAAGCGTGGGAGGATTCAAGAAGCAAGGGTAAGGCGCCTCCTGCCCAAGTTGGCAGGACCTTTGCTTAGCATCCTCTGGCGTGATTTGGTGGCAGCAGGGCAACACCCGGAGGACAAGAAAGACACAAAAATAAAGCAAATGAAAGAGCGCTCTCGACAAAAATCCCACAGACACTGGAAAAGAAACAGGACTGGGAAGTATTGTCCAAAGAAAAAGGGGGTGGTTACGGGAGATGAGCGTGTGTGAATGAGACGTGGGCTGGTTGCCCCCAGATCTGCGAAGTGAGTGTGGCAGTCTCTGAGTGCTGCCGTTCCGTCTTGTTCACGAGAACAGCGGCCAGCGAGGAGACAAAGCGAGAGATAAGCGGAGTGAAAGAATCTCCGGGGGTGACTGGGACGGGGTCCCAGAGAAGGGGTTGCAAAGTGGGAGCTACCCCCCCATATGCTGGGTTGAGGAAAACTCCAAGAGCACCCAGGGCCTAAAAGTACCCCAAGAGAGGTTGGGGTTTGGATGCTAGCAATGCTGGGTTGAGGGAAATCCAAGAGCACCCAGAATCCTAAGGATTATATCATACCCATGGGTGGATACTAACAAGTGACTTGAAAGAGGTACCTTATTATTCTGTTGTGAGTAGGAATGAGTGAGTGAACAAATATTAAAAAAGAGTGAATGTGTGAATGAAAAACTGTGTAATTCGAAGTTAACTTTGTTTTTGGGGAAGGTGGGCTCTAATAAATTTTTTGGTGTTTTTTGTACTGTGAAAGGGTGGGTAGTATTTTACAGCAGTGAAGATTGGTGTTTTAAAGGAATGAATTAGTATTTCAAAGGGGGGGATAAATTGGTATTTTGAGTAATAGAGAAGTCCTGGGAAAATGGGACAACAACCTAGTAAATTAAGTTCAAATTATAAAAGGGTGCCAGAGGATATACCCCGAGACAGTCCCCTCGGGGTCAAACTCGCAAACTGGGAAACTGATCCTTCTACAAAAGGAAAAGAGAAAGTAAAAATGATTCAATTCTGCATGAAAGAGTGGGTAAAAAAGGAAATCAGATCTGATCATGTGTACTGGCCAAAATACGGGTCTGATGAGGCATGGATTTGCCAGGCTCTAAATGTATTTGTAAATTCAAAAGAGCCATCTCACCCTGAGGAGAGAGAATATGCTTCTTGCTGGACAGGAATTACAAAACCTCTGGGAACCAAAGTCTTCAAAATATCAGAAACCGCAGAGGAAAAGCAAACAGAAGAGAAAAAAGGCTGAGACCCTTTAGAAGTATTGCCTCCGCCGCCAGCACCAGAAGCTGCCCTCCTCCCCCTGGCTCCAGCGCTTCCCCCGCCAGCCCCCCCTCCGCCCGCACCGGGGGCCTTTCCCCCGGCAGCCCTCCCGCCCCAATGGAGCTGGGGGGGAGCCCTGCCCCCGCCCATGCCGGGGATCCCACCCTTCCCATATATCTCGGGAATCCCAGCACCCTCAATTGCATCAAGGGAAAGGTCACACGTCCCGGCTTCAGCCCCTACCTCTCCTGCCTTGAGAAACCCGGCTTTAGCCCCGGTGCCCGCCTCCTGTGCTCCGGAATATCTGGCTTCACTGCCATACCCCACCCCCACCCTCTGCACCACAGAATATTCAGCTTCAGCGCCAGACTTTGAATCTGCCCCTCCTCCCCAGGGGAGTTCGGTGCTTTCTTCCCAAATCAACCCTCTTCTTAACGAAGGAGCACCATACCAGAATACAGGAGGTGCCATTAAGGCTCCGAGGCAGCCCAACAAGCCCTCCATTGCTAAACAAACAGAGGGAAGCCGAGAAATTCATTTCTTTCCGTTAAGAGAAGTACCTACGGGAGGAGGGGGAAGCGGCTTTGTGAGTGCTCCTCTAACCTCTACAGAGGTTAGGAATTTCAAAAAAGAAATTAAAGGATTATTAGAAGACCCCATAGGTACAGCTGAAATGTTGGACCAGTTCTTAGGTCCCAACATTTTCACTTGGGAAGAAATGCAATCAATAATGAAAATAATATTCTCCCAAGAAGAAAGAGAAATGATTAGAATTGCTGGAATAAAAATTTGGGGAAAAGAAAACCAACAAGGTCCACCCGGGGATCAGAAAATGCCCATTACACCTCCTAACTGGAACCAAAATGATGAAGCTGGGAGGGGACATATGAATGATTATTGTAATTTGATAATCAAGGGAATAAAAGAGGGGGCACTCTGAGGACAAAATGTCAGAAAGGCCTTTGAGGGGCAGCAAGGGAAGGAAGAAACCCTGACTGAGTGGCTGGAGAGGCTCCGAAAGAATATGAAACAATATTCTGGGAGAGACCCGGAGTCCCTAGCAGGGCAAGCCCTGCTAAGAGTTCACTTTGTCACTCATGCCTGGCCAGATATTAGAAAAAAATTGGAAAAAATAGAAGATTGGTATGAGAAACCTTTACAAGACCTAGTAAGGGAAGCTCAAAAGATATATATGTTCGGAGGGATGAAGAAAAAGCCAAAGTGGGAGCAAAGATCATGATAGCCACTATGCGAGAGAGTACCTTCCAAAAAAAATCTAAAGCCCTCAGGTAACACTCCTAAACATTCCAGATTTAGAAATGGTGGAAAAGAGAAAAATAAAACCTCAGCACAATCAAGATTCCAAGAACAACCCAGGGATGCCTGTTTCTATTGCAAGGAAGAAGGGCATTATCAAAGAGAATGCCCCCACCTGAGGAGGGATCTGAAAAGATTTCAAGAGACACACAGAGAAGAAAAATAGGGAAATCATGGGCTCTATTTTTGGGGGGATAAATACCATCTGGAGCCTTTGATAACTTTAAAAGTAGGCCCCGAAGAGGAAGTATTGGAATTTATAGTTGACACTGGGGCAGAAAAGACTTGTGTGATGAATATTCCAAAAGGGTGGGATGTAAGTAATGATATGGTAAAAGTAACAGGAGCAAAGGGGGAAGGATTTAAGGTCCCTGTCATTAAAGATGTGGTTATTGAAGGGGAAACAAAAATAGGGATAGGGGATGCTTTGTTAGCTCCTGAGGCTGGCAGCAATTTATTGGGAAGGGATTTACAAATCCAACTGGGGATTGGAGTCATACCAGAAGAAGGGAAAATGACGGCCAAAGTGTTTAAACTTAGCCAAGCAGATGAAAGCAAAATTAACAGAGAGGTTTGGGCTAGGGAAGGGAATAGGGGTGGACTAGATCTTGACCCCATAAGGGTCACAATTGAAAAAGAAGAAGGTCCCATTTGTGTACATCAGTACCCTATATCTTTAGAAGGGAGAAAAGGCTTAAAACCAGTGATAGAAGAATTAATAAAGGATGGGACACTAGAACCTTGTAAATCCCCTCATAATAGCCCTATTCTCCCAGTAAAGAAATCTGATGGAAATTATAAATTAGTGCAAGATTTAAGAGAAGTAAACAAAAGAACACGGGCCTGCTACCCTATGGTTCCTAATCCCTGCACTCTTTTAAGCAAAATTCCACCTCAACATCAGTGGTTTAGTGTGGTAGATCTTAAAAATGCCTTTTGGGCCTGCCCACTGGCAGAGGAAAGCCGAAATATTTTTGCCTTTGAATGGGAAGATCCAAACACAGGGAAAAAGAACCAGTTGAGGTGGACTAAACTGCCACAGGGCTATTGTGAGGCCCCAAATTTATTTGGGCAAGCCTTGGGAGAAATACTACAAACCTTCCCCACTCCCCCAGGAATACAATTTATCCAATATGGAGATGACCTTCTAATATCAGGAGAAGATGAAATGAAAGTTAAAGGAGCTACCATAAAGCTTCTAAATTTTCTTGGGAAAAAGGGACTAAAGGCATCAAAAAGGAAATTACAGTTTGTGGAATCAGAAGTAAAATATCTCGGCCACCTGATAAGCAAAGGTAGCTGACAACTAAGTCCTGAAACAATTACAGGGATTTTATCCCTCCCTCCTCCCTCTTCAAAAAAGGAGGTTAGGAGACTGCTGGGGCTACTGGGATATTGCAGATTATGGATTGAAAGATATACACAAGCAGTAAAATTTTTATATGAAAAATTAACAGGGGGAGACAATATACAATGGACCAAAGATGATGATGATAATAAATTAGAAAAACTGAAGTTGAAACTAGCCTCGGTACCAGCCCTAAGCTTACCCTCACTAGAAAAACCCTTTCATTTATATGTGAATGCAGAAAATGGAGTAGCTCATGGTGTATTAGTCCAGGAATGGGGAGGGGTGAGAAGACCAATAGCTTATTTAGCTAAACTATTGGACCCAGTAAGCCGTGGCTGGCCAGTATGCATTCAAGCCATAGCAGCTACCGCTATTTTGGTGGAGGAGAGCCGTAAGCTCACCTTTGGAAGTAAACTGATTGTATACACACCCCATGCGGTCCGAAATGTGCTAAATCAAAAAGCTGAAAAATGGTTAACAGACTCCAGGCTATTAAAATATGAAGCAATTCTGATTGACAGTAATGATCTAACTATAGAAGCAAGCAAAAGCCTCAATCCGGCCCAATTCCTGTATGGAGAACCAAAAGATGACCTGGCACATGATTGCTTAGAAATTACTCAATACCAAACAAAAGTTCGAGAAGATCTAGCTGAACAAGCCCTCTTAGAAGAGGAAAGAATATATGTGGATGGTTCATCCAGATGCTTGCAAGGAAAAAGAATGTCAAGATATGCCTTAGTCGATGGGATAAATATGCAGGCCATCGAAAAAGGAAAACTACCTTCAAATTGGTCGGCGCAGTCTTGTGAATTATACGCTCTAAAGAGAGCACTGGAGCATTTAGCACACTGTCATAGGTTAGCAAGCATAGTCCCGGAAGGGATATCCTTGCTAAGGGGTGCTTACAGCTTCCTCTGGGACCTGATAGAACCTATCAGCTGGCCAGTTTGAATATGGACAATTCTTTAAGCCACTTAAAGTTGTGACCGCCTCTGTGATCCACACTTAAGAACAGCAAACTCCCACCCCAGCTCTCTCTCGTTTCCGGCACTGGGACAGGTGGCTGCAGGCCCCGTGCAGGGGCCAGCAGGCCCGGCCAGGCCCTGCTTGGGCCAGGCCGGGCCGGGCCACAGCCAGCCTGGAGCCATGGGCCTGTTCCAGCCGTGGAACCCCCCCCACTGCCTTGCCGTGGGCAGCCGGAGCGGCTCGGAACCCCCCCTCTCCACTGCGGCCGAGATTCAGCAAAGCGGCACCTCTGTCCGGCAGAGGTCAGGTGACCAACTGCGATAAGCCACATTCCAGCTACAAGGCCGAGGTGAGATTAACCCTTTTATTGCTGTGAAGAGCTGAAAACCTGAGGGAAGAGAGAGAGGAGATGCTTAAAGCTGAAAGTCTGTCGTGAAGCTATGATATATCAGAGTATCCTGTTGTAATTTCATGAAGATATGGGGGGTGGAGTGTTCAACTCATAAGCAGAAGCACCTGCGCTGAGATAGGCAGATGCTGACGCAGCTGTAATTTCATGAGAAGTTTGGACAGAGAGAGATGAACCAGATGAACCAGATGAGGACTGTTGCTCCAAAGAGGAAAGGAGAAAAACCTCAATTCCTAGAGATGCTTCCAGAGATAGTCTTAAAGATGAAGATGACCCTTTGCTCCCAGGGAAGGAGAAGGGCCTCTGTTTTTTTTTGTTTCTGAACAGCTCAACCTTAAAATTGTACCCCAGAAAACTTTCAAGAGTGGACCCTCGAAAGCAGTTGCGGGAAAAGCTGCAAGTCGGGGGAAGGGACTCACATCGTAAGCAGAGAGACTCCTCTTCCTGAATGGACTGAACAATATTTGGAAGTGGGTGGCTGTCTCGGTGTGATACTGTTTTCATAGCACGAGCAAGAAGAGACTTCTCTTTCTAAATGGACTGAACAAGGTTATTATGGAAGTGGTAAACAGACTGAACATCTTAAGGGTTGTCTTTACATTGTCAGTGGGAGAAGGGAGGAAGGTGGGGGGAGGAGGAGAGTTCTAAAGGTGGTATAATTTTTTTTTCCTTTTCTTCTTTTAGGTCTGTTAATAAACTTCTTTATATTCATTCAAGTTGGTGCCTGCTTTGCATTTCTCCTAATTCTTATCTCACAGAAGATAAACAGTAATGAGTATTTTAGACCAAACCACTACACTAAATTGGTGTTTCCGCCCGGTTACAAACCCAACCCGCGACACACACAAAAAGGGGACCGTCTATACTGATTCAAAGTACATACCTTTGGAAAGATCTGGGAAGAAAGGGGTTTACTAAATTCAAAGGGGAAAGAACTGATACATGAAGGCCTGATTTCAGAAGTGTTGGAAGCATTAAAATTGCCTGAAGAAATAGCCGTAGTGCATATCAAAGGACACCAAAAAGGGATGACCCCAGAAATAAGAGGGAATAACCTAGCAGACCAAGAAGCCAAAGATGCAGCAGAAAATGGGACTGAACCAATTCTGTTAATCCTGACCCCAGAAAGGGGAGAATTGGAAATCCCCAAATTTAGTAAAGAAGAAGAAAAAGAATTATTTAAGATAGGGGGAGAACAAGATCAATCTGGAAAACGGAAACTTCCTGATGGGAGACAGTTACTTAATAAGCCACTCACTAAGAGAATATTAGAAGATATGCATCAAAAAACTCATTGGGGTACTCAAGCTAGCTTGTGTGATCATTTTCTAAAAAATTATGGGTGTATTGGAATCTTTGGGGTAGCAAAACAAATAACTGGGAACTGTAGAACTTGCCAAAGAGTGACTAGGAAAATAATGAGAAAAACAACATTAGGAGGCCGTGAGTTAGCTCTGCGACCATTCCAAAGTATCCAAGTAGATTTCACTAAACTTCCTCAAGTACAGAGATGGAAGTTCCTATTAGTAATAGCAGACCACCTAACTTGTTGGGTAGAAGCAGTTCCTGCTACTAGAGCTACAGCTAACATAGTATGCAAAACCCTTCTGGAACAAATTATTCCCAGATATGGAATGGTTAATAAAATAAACTCAGGTAGAAGAACACATTTTACATCCAAAGTCTTACAACAAATAACTCAAGCCTTGGGAATAAAATGGGAATTACATACCCCCTGGCACCCACAAAGTTCAGGCCAAGTAGAAAGAGTGAACCAGACTTTGAAAAAAACTTTAACAAAATTAATGATTGAAACTCAAATGTCATGGGTAAAATGCTTACCTTTGGCTCTGTTGAGAGGCTGAACACAGCCCAGGTCAGACCTGGGAGTGTCTCCTTATGAGATGATGTTCGGATTACCCTTCCTTACTGCTCAACATGAAACAGCCACTTATGAAGTAGGAGAAGTAAGTGTCAAAAAATATGTCACCGCAATTGCCAGAACACTTGAAAATTTGCGGCTGAAAGGAATGATCCCTCAAACCACAGCTTTGGAGTTCAAAATTCATAATATCCATTCAGGGGAATGGGTACTAGTAAAAACATGGAAAGAACAATCTTTGACTCCACAATGGGAGGGTCCTTTTCAGGTACTGCTGATGACTGAGGCCGCAATCCAGACCAAGGAACGAGGGTAGATCCATGCCAGCAGAATCAAAGGACCTGTAAAAGAACCTGAAGAGTGGACTGTAATATCCAAACCAGGTGATACCAAATTGATTCTTAAACGGAGACCAGGTGGCAATGAGCTAGAACAATCTAAATAATCCAAGGGATATGCAAAGAATCACACCTAACTGAGAAGTAAAAGCCAAATTTATATCAGTGGCCCCTGGACAAATTCTGGGACATCGTGGAGAAGAATATTCTCACTTCAAACAGGAAGGGTTGGGACTGGATCAAACAGGGAACTCTCATGTTCTGATTCTAGCCTGTGATTTGTATTAAGAAGGCGGAGAATCACAACTTCCATCAGTGCCACATCATATACCCTGTTTGAATCATTCTAACACGGGGCATGCCAACCACGTCAAATATAAGTAATTAATCTAGAGGGAAATTGGCATTTCACACCGTCGACACCCTAGTTGTAAAGGGTGTCAAGCACAAAATCAATACCCTATCCAGACAAAATCATAAGCAACAAAAGCAATAACTTTGCTCTGCAGATGGGAATTACTAGTGCCTGTTGAATGGGAAACACCTAAGATACGATAAGATACTACAGTTAAAAAGGTGCCAAAAGAAATTTGCCTAAAAGCTACAAAGGAAGTGACAAGGAAATAGAGGGCAAGACCGGGTCGGCCACTGTACTCGCCACCGAGAAGATCCAATACACCTGCTATGGGTTGCAACCTCATAGGCAAGGGAGGTGGGAGTATAAGCCATGCCGGACCTCTGTTATTCCTTCTTTTGTCACTTCTCCTGGTCCCTTTTGGGACACCGGCAAGACCATGTTACAAATGCTATCGAAAGCTCTACATGGAAAGACACCGGGGCTTCTTTCTTATTACTCATACCCATACCAACAGTCACTGTTATGACTCATCCAAATTAGGTATTTGCATGCATAAAGGAGAAAAATATTGGATTACAGAAAATTTAGGAACAAGTGGAAACAGACTAAGAAGCAATTGTCCAAAAGGAGAAAAATAGATTTGCTCCACAGCTGCCACCAGGGGAACAGTCCAAGATTTGGTAAAAGAGCAAGTGGTAAGTAAAGATACAAAGCCAGCACAGCAACCTCGCCCTATATTCACCTCACCACGCCAGGACCTGTATGCAAAGCTCAAACAACAAAGAGGAAAAAACCCCAAGGTTAGGAAAAAACCTGTTTGTGGAATTGGGGGAGAGGATAGGTAAAGAACTTAACATAACCAACTGTTGGGTCTGTGGAGGAGCTTTAATGACAGAAGAATGGCCACGGAAAGGTAGCAGCGTAGGCCCGGTAGAACTCCTTAAATGGAACCGGACAAATATAAGAGGGGGGAACCGACCTGAGGGGTGGATTTTAAGTTCAACAGTGATAGGGGAAGAATGCCTCTGGCGAACTGGGATAAACTTTCTTAATGAAGTAGGAAACACTCCCTGTAAAAGCTATAAAGTGAGTAACAAAACTTCAAGGTGGTGGGTCCCAGAAAAACCAACTTGGTATTGAGCCCAGAAAAAAGGAAAAGACTGTGTATATGATCATGAAGTTGGACTCTTTCAGTGTAATGACACGAGGAAAAATCCTTATTTTGGAATCCCAGAAATAGCCAAATTTGGGGAGAATATAAATCAACAAGAAGGTGATTATTGGAAAGCACCAGATGGCTTCTTTTGGATATGTGGGAAAAGGGCATCCCCAAGACTCCCTTCACATTGGAAAGGGAGTTGTACACTAAGAATCATTCAACCAGGGTTTTTCCTTTTCCCAGAACCAGTGGGAGATCAATTAGGTATACCTCTCTATGAAGACTTCAAAAGAAAGAAAAGAGATTTAATTGGAGGATTCCAAAAATGGAAAGATGAGGAATGGCCCCCTGAACGAATATTAGAAACAGATGGGCCAGCTACCTAAGCACAAGATGGAAGCTGGGGATATCAGACCCCAATTTACATGCTGAATCGTATCATCAGACTCCAAGCTCTTGTAGAAATCATAACCAATGAAACAGCTGGGGCTATGGAATTAATAGTCAGCCAGCAACGCCAAACCAGAGCTGCAATACATCAAAATAGGCTGGCTTTAGACTATTTACTGGCCGAAGAAGGCGGTGTGTGCAGGAAGTTCAATACATCGGACTGTTGTTTAAAAATTGATGACAATGGGGATGCCGTTCTAGATATGGCCAACCAAATCAGAAAAATAGCCCATGTACCAGTCCAAAAATGGGAATCAATGATGTCTGCTAACTGGTGGGATGGCATATTGGGGAAAGAATGGTGGAAGAAGCTAGGTTTCTTCCTCTTATGTGCTACAGCTAGTCTAATATTTCTCCCTTGCTTGATCCCCTGCTTTATTCGGCTAATCACCAGCATAGTTCAAGGCATGCAAGTTGTGGCAATGCCTACTGACCCAAAGTTGGCTATGTCTGGAACAGCACAAAAAATTATGGTATTAAAAAGACAAAGTGATATAAAAGACCCTCTTGAAGAAGCCAAATTGATCTGTGAAAAGAACGAACAGACATTAGAAGCCAAGAAAAAAGAATTATTGCTCAAGCCAAATGATTTATAAAATAGAAAAGGGGGGATTGTTATAAACATATATTATATTAGCTTCTCGCAAAGTATAAAGTAGATATTATATAACGTTAGAAATGCTTTCTGCTGTGTGGATGTAGTTTTCTCTCTTTTTAGCAAGAATGTTAGCAAGTGTGAGCACGTAAGATAACCTCCAAACGAACAGAGGATGAGGCCCGAAAAGCTGCTAATCAACACTTTGTCTAGGGAGCAAAAGGGCCCAAAGGCTACTCCGCCCGGAGAACGGGCGGCCAGGAGAGTCCGGGAGATTTTATCACCACTCTGCCCGGAGAGACGAAGAGGCCCAAAGCTGCAATCAGCCCTGACTGTCTGGAGAATTAAGAAATCCACCCTACCATCGACTCTTGCCTAGCGGGCCCAACCCCAAGAATCAAGAGAAATAAAACCACAAGGCAGAAGACTAGGCACGCTCTAAAAAGGCGGAACCAAGGAGTGGCCATGCAGAACAGCTCCAGGAAAAGTTTTAATATGAATAAAGAACAGACAGTAAAAACGGTATAAAAAGGACTGACCTCTGGCATCAGGTGTGCTCTTGGCAGAGCGCCAAGGCAACTGGCTGTTACCCCGTTGCTTTATTTGATGTGTCTCTTATTGTCTTTATATTAAACCCCTTTAAATTCTCACAGGAGAGTGAACTTCGTTTTTCACAGAGAGAAGTTGTTCCCCCTGACAGCTAAGCTCCAACTACGGTGTCGCTTACGTCCTTCCCAGGACGGGCGGGAAAACGCCTCGGCGCAGCGCAGCGCTGGCCGGGAGCGGCCGGCACGGCACCGAGCGCGCTCCCCACTCCCTCCCGCCCGCGCCGCTGCGGAGACCCCGGGTTCGCCGGAATCGGCCACATGCTGCACGGAGGGCAGCGCGGCAAAGGCGGCCTCCCCTCGTCGCCCGGGGAAGGCCGGCCTCGGATCCCCGCTCTCTCCACCGGCACGGGCAGTGCCAGCAGCCTCTCGCTGTGGTCGCCGCTGGCCGAAAGCCTCGCCGCGCACCGCCCGGCCGGCCCCGCCGCTCCGCGGGGTCACACGGCACCTGCCGTGGGCGGCCGCCGAGCGACAGGAAGCAGAAGCGCTCACCGCCGCGCCGCTCGCCGCCCCGCCCGGGCGCTCCTCTCCTCGCGCTACCACGATGGCGCCGGCCCGCCCCGCCTTCCCCGTCGCCTGCGGCGCAACGCGGCTGCTCCGAGCCACGCAGCACGCGTGCGGCCGGGCCCTGCCGAGCTGCCGGCGGAGCCGGGGCACAGCCCGGGCGGGAGAGCTTCCGGCGAGGCTGGGCGGGCGGCGAGCGCGGCCGAGCGTGAGCGCGCCAGGCGGGCGGCGGGCGGCGGCGCGATGGAGAGCTAGATGAAGGCGGCAGCACCGCGCGGCATAAAATAGCTGATCGTCCGGCAGCCGCCCGCTCCGCAGCCCCTCGGCTGCTGTCGAGAAGGGCCCCGGCCCTGGCCGCGCCGGTGGCGAGGCGGCTCCGCAGCCCGCGGGCAGCCCTGGCGGGGCAGGGGAGCACTGCGGGCAGCCCCGGGGCCGCGCAGCCGTCTGCAACGCGCGGTGGGAGCCGCTGGGAACTATTTTACACGTCCCGGGGGGCTGGAGAAGAGCACGGAGGCCACGCGGCAGGTCGCTGCCGTTAGGGAAAATTAATCCACGATGCCTGAGGTTTATATCCGAAAAGGAGACAGAGGAGTCCTGCAACATTCTTCGACTACAGGGAGAGTCCATGGGGCTTTTCCCATGGCGTCTGTCAAACGGTTGCGGGATGCAGCCCCCTTTTGATGCCAAGTTCCCGGCCACAGCACCCTCTTCCTTTTCCCCACTGGCTGAGGTATTCGGGAGATACAGACTTCCGGAACTGCCTACTCTATGCGCCCCCCTCTAATATGCACCCCCCTCTTGGCATCGAGAAGAAAGAAAAGAACCCCATTCCTAATGCTCTTAAGTCTTTGTTGCCTTGCTCTAGGTTCAGGAATTTAACACGGCCTTGATTAATCAACAGTCTCTGATGATTAGTAACAGTTCTAGAGAACTCCTAGTTTCTTCTGTTACTTCACTAGCCATAACTTCCTAGCCTTGTCTACAGGCCGATTCACACGGTCTCTTTGTAAAGACTCATCCATCTCATTCCTTTTAATCCCTCCTCTTTTTATTTGCTCTGTATTTGTCTTTACAAACCTTAATTACCATGGATTTAATTTTTTCTTCTGGAGTCTTCTTGGGTTTTGCTATTATTTGCAGTGACATCCTTTTCTGTCCTTTTGTAGTCATTTCTGGATCAGGTAGGCATGGCTGCTAGCGGCATCCCCTTGAGCACCTGCTGAAAGAGCTGCAGCCAGCATGGTGTCACACATGGTAAAAAGATGAGAGTTGCGATAGCATATAAGAGGAGAAATCGTATTCATTTAGCCCAGAGCTGGCCAGTTAACCATGAAAACATGTCCCATCCCCATCCTTTCAACATTTGGACAGGTCCACGAGCTGACGTTATTTCCTTTGTTATTTGTTTGACCACTTTTCCGCTGTCATCTGCTTGCAAACAGCAGCTCGAGTCATTTAATTTCCCACAAACTCCTCCTTCTTCTGCTAACAGATAATCTAATACCATCCAATGTTGAATTACCGCTTTCCTCATTTAAGTGGGTTGCTCAGCAAAAAGGTCAAGCGCTGTGGCTGGCTGGTTGGTAATTATTTCTGAGACAGCTTGTAACCTAATTATCTCCTTCAAATGATAAATGGGTTCCCAGGCATCTGGGATTAATTCCTTAGGTTTCCAAGGGGCTGGTCCATCGTGTTGGGTAACTTGTTCTGTTGGCCGTTCATCATTTCCCCGTTTTGGGGTGCTCCCTCCAGCCAGGGCTGCATCAGCTGACTGCTTTTCTCTAATTAAATCATCACAGATTTTGATTCCTAAGCGATTTCCCAGAACTTGTAGTAGCAAAAAGAACAACAGTCTACTAAATATACCATATCCCTGACCAGTTTGGAGGTAACCTGAGCTAAGCATGTTGGCCACAAATCCAATACTGTCCTTTCAAAGCCCGTGTTCCATTAGCAAAGGAACCTACCCATGGTCATCAATTGGTGGCTCAAAATACAGCAGGATTCCCGGGCCTAACGGTCCTCCAACAAGAGTTGCCCCACCATAAGGGTCCCAGCATTTGCATTTCCAAGCTCCCGCACAGGGTTCCCACCTACATTTACATCTGCAAGCTGCTTGGTTGGATTTGGAGCAGAACTCACTAAAAGGCTTTGAGTTCCAATCCGGTGTGGCCATTCCCACTGATAATCACAAACAACATGTCTTCTACTTGTGGAATTTTTGTGGGGACTGCTCAAAAACAGGTGGTCAAAAAAACCCCTTGTCCCTCCCCATTGCTTTACAGGCTTCCAAATATTTTTGGTAAGTGTGATAAGAACGCCTTACGCAGCTACTGTTAGTGAGCCGAACAGGTATTTGATTGCATTTGCCTTGATATTTGGAACAATTGGAAGGAGGGCAATTGGGGGTCCAAACCCAGTTGTTCAAGCCCAGAGGGAAAGTCAATTGACAATTGCCTTTTCCTACATAGACACGCCCTATCCTATTAGGCAATAAGTGCCTGTTGGAGAAGAATGAAGTGGCCGTGAACTTCCTTCTTTGGCCCCAAATCCCATCCCACTGTGGCCCTCACATTGACCCACCATTTAGGTTCAGCTGGGCTAGCCAACTATGGCCACTCTTCAGATCCTCCTGGCCTTCCACAGAGCCAGCAATTGCTAAGGTTAAAAACTTTTGCTACTTCTTCTCCTAAGGCTGCAAATTGATTCTCCCACTCCTGGCCTAAACTCAGCTGACCATATCAAAGTAGAATTAGTAAGGAAAATGTTTTAATAATGTCATCTAATTAGCTAGTCTAATTTTCCCGTTGTCTTCTGCAGCACCTGTGGCAATTGAAGACACAGAAACCACTTAACGTAACAAAATGGCCACAAGTATTAGCCCCCAAGTGAGTGGAGATTCTAGAGGAGGGATGCCTTTACAGTCTATTTCAGCAGACGGTCTGAAGGTAGGACTGCGGGGCTTCTTCCGATGTCGAAGCACTGCCTACTGCTCCGGCCCACTCCTGCAGAGTGTCAGTCACGGCCTCCCGGCCTTCTCCTCCAGCTGAGATGTGCAAATCTCTGAGGCTTCAGAGACCTTGACCCGAGAGTGACGGGTTCACCTGTGTTCAGCTTACTTGACGGCTGTTTTCTGTCGTCAGTGACACTTGGAATGGGCCACGCCATTTCACCAGCACTGGCGCTTCTTTCTACTCCTTAATTAGGACTCAATCTCCTGGTTGGATGTTAAAAGCAGCAAAGTCCAAAGGCCGGGCTTGCGCCAGCTGAGTTTCCTGTTGAAGGGGTTTCACAAGAAGCAGGATCCTGGCCACAGATGGTTTTAAAAATGCATCACTTGCCTCTACCCCTCCCACTGGGTGGAGACTTACCAGGAGGGCAATTGCAAACAACGATTGAAAGGGAGATAACTGAATCTCTCTTCTGGGTTGGGCCCTCATTCTCACCAAAGCCAATGTCCAAAGCCCTACCCATGGCATCTTGGTTTCTATTACCAGCTTCAAAAGGTGTTTATTTCTCTCTTCATTGTTTTCTACCCGAGCCGAGCTCTGGGGGTGCCAGGGCCTATGGAGGTTCCATTGTGTTCCTAAAGAAGCCAAAACCCCTTGAAGGATCTTTCCTGCAAAATGAGTTCCCCTATCTGAATCTATTGCTTTTACAATGCTGTATCTTGGAATGATTTGTTCCAAAAATGCCTTAAGAACTGATCCTGTCATTACTGAAGTAGTTGGAAATACTTCTGGCCACCTTGCTAGCTGACATACGATTACCAGAAGATATTAAGCCTTGCCACTTGGGGCATCTCCGGAAAATCCACCTGGCATCTTTGGAAGGGCCATGCAGCCCAAGGCCTCCCTCCTCTAGCAAGTTACTTTGTAACTTGGCTGTTGGCTTTAGCACAGATCAAGCAACCTTCAACAGCTCCTTTTGCCAGTCTAAAAAGACCCCCAGCAACATACATCATGAGATAGGCTTCTGCCAATCCTCAGGAAGTGCAAGAACTCTCTTAATGGAGTTGCTTTAATATTGGTAGGGCCAAAGGTTCTGGTATCTCTTGTTTGCCATCCCTTGGAAACCAATTCTTGCCTTTTTTCTCTGCCACACGACTTTTAACTGTATGTCAAACTGCTGTGGTAGAAAAGACAGCTTCCTGGGCAGTGATGGAGTCACGGGGAGCAAAGGGGGCATCTTGGAGAGTTCTGGCAGAAGTGTGGCTTTCTGAGTTTCTTCATCCACCAAAAAGGAGACAGAGGAGTCCTGTAACATTCTTCAACTCCAGGGAGAGGCCATGGGGCTTTTGCCATGGAGTCTCTCAAATGATTGCGGGAAGCAGCCCCCTTCTGATGTTAAGTTCCTGGCAACAGCACCCTCTGAGGTACTCGGGAATTACAGACTTCCGGAACTGCCTACTCTATGCCCCCCTCTAATATGCACTCCCCTTTTGGAATGGAAAAGGAAGAAAACCAAACTATTCCTAATGCTGGGAAGTCTTTGCTGCCTTGCTCTAGGTTCGGGAATTTAGCAGGGCCTTGGCTGAGCAACAGTCTCTGTTGATTAGTAACAGTTTCTAGAACGAATACTTTCTTCTGTTACTTCCCCCCCTGTAAATTCCTAGCCTTGTCTAAGGAGAGATTCACACGGTCTCTTTGTAAAGACACATCTATCTTACTCCTTTCACTCCCACACCTTCCTTGCGGTGGAACGGCTCTCCCCGGCACAGCACCTGGCACAAAACCCCCGTATACGCACACACACACCTGCACTTACCCTGCACTCCACTGCACACACACACACACACACACACCTCCCGCACACTAACACCCCCTCCACATCCCCACCATGCTACTTGCAGTGGCCCCGCCCCTGCCATCCCCACCGGCTGGCAGCACCCACTCCTCGCATGCTTCCCCATGCCTTGCATTTCCTTGCTGCCCCCTCTGTAGCCTTCCCTCAACCTGCCTTTTCTCCCCTGCCTTGCACTGACTTGCTCACCCATCCCCCACCTGACTTCCTTTCACATTCGTCTAGGTCTGGCCTCATCTTTCCTTTTCCTTCTAGGACCCTCATTGCCTTGCCTCGCCTCGCAAAGCCACCACTTGCCTTGCCTTGCCCTTGAACCCCTCCCTTGCCTTGCATGACCTTGCTCACCCCTCCCCCACCTGGAATTCAACACCCCTTTTCAATGACATTTCTGGGCCTTGCCCTGCCCTTTCTGCTCCTCCGAGGAATCTCAAAGCTCTCAAGCATCTCCGGTGTTTCAGGATCCCATGAGAGGAAGACCAGGGGAGGACGCATGTTGCCACACTCATCTCTGTGGGCAGCCTTTGTCTGGGAGCAATCCTTGCATGTCTTGAACCTTGGAGGGGCAATTCACATTTTGCCCTTGAGCTCGGGGACCAGAAAGAGAGTTCTTTTGCATACAAGGGAAAGCAGGTAGCTCAAGTCTTTTAGGTACAGAGGAGAGATGACCCACGCGGGATCAAGGCCACACAGAGCACTTGGTCCTGGCCACTTTTGTGTACCAGCAGTCCTTGAATGTACTTCTCACCTGCCTTGCCTGGCCTTGCCTTGGCAACACAACAGTTGCCTTGCCTTGCCCTGCTAGCCCTCTGGAGCCTTGCATTCCTTTGCAGGGCCATGCCCAGCACATGACCTGCCTACTGTTTTCCTCCAGGGCCTTGGCTTGCTGAGCCCTTCCTGTTTCTGCCTGGCCTTCCCATCAGTGGCCCTTCCTTCCTACAGCCAGCCTTGCCTCTAACTTCTGGACCTTCTCTTGCCTACCACTCCATTTGCTTTCCCCTCACTGCTCTGGCCTTGCCTACCTCTCCCTTGACTTGCCCACAATTGCCTGCACTCGGTTTGCAGCGCCTTGCCTGCATGGAAGGCAAGGGAAAGAGTGGTAGGCCGGGCAAAGCAAAGCCAGCAAGTTGTAGGCAGTGCGAGGCAAGGCAGACGTAGGCAAAGGAAGCAGAGCAAGGGTACCTTAAGAAGAACTAGACAAGGCAAGGCCAAGAGACTCGGAGTGCCTTTCCTTGGGAAGGCAAGGACATAGTGCCAGTGTTGCTGGAGCAGATGTTAAGGTACTGTGGGGAGGAATAGTCCAGCAAGACATTTCTCTTCTGGCCCCTGTGCGTGTGGGGGCAATTGTTGGACATATTCAATACTGGAGGCGGATCAGTCGCTGGATGTGTTGTATTTTGGAGGAGGGGATGCCGTTTCTTTGGAGATGGGCTTGTAGTTGCTCTCTTTGGCAAGGAAGGCAGGTTTGGATGTGCACATCAGGTACTCCTAGGGATTTTAAAGGCTTTTCCCAACAGGCAGAGCTCTCTCTGGGTTCGAGCTGTTGAGCTGTCGGTGGGAATGCAAAGGCCAAGCTCTTAAGCTATTTGTCCTGGTGCCTTCAGTGTGTGAGCAGTCCCTGGTGCCGTTGCCTTTGGATCCTGACTCTGGGAGAGGGAAGGCTTAGGATGGTACCTAGAGCTGAGAAGGAGAGTGCTGAGAACAGCGTGTGTGCTGCTAGTTTGAGGGGTGCAGGTGAAGTTGTAGGCAGCAAGATCTTCCTCAGCTGGCACTGTTTTGAGCCCTGTTTTTGCCAGATGGTTTCAAGCTGGTGGGCGGAATCTGCGAGAGGGAAAAGATTTGTTTGGGCCAAAGAGGTGTGGTGTAAAGAAGAGTGTGCTCTTGGAAGGGGAAGATGAGGGCAACCTTTTTGTCCTGACACCGTTGATTTGAGTGCAGGGCCGTTTGCAAGTTGCCTCTGTCTGCCCTTGGGGTGGTTTCGAGCTGGGCCAGGTGCTTGGCCTTCTTTTGCAAGTCTGCAGCGCCGTCGTGTGGTTGTTTCCATGAGCGTTCACAGTGCCCGGCAAAAAGCGCTTGGCTGGCGCGGCCCCAGTCGTGTGGAAGCAGTTGGTGGAAGAGCTCCGCTGTGCATCCTGCCTCTTGGAGACATAAAAGGATGTAACCCTGCGCGTAGCGGGGAAGCAAGACGAATCTTTTCATTGTTGGCTGAGCAGTTTCTAAGTCGCAAAAGTAAAGGCAGTTTCAGCACGGCCTCTTTCTTTCAGAACCTTTTCTGTGCCATCATGAACATGCTCAACATGCCACTCGCACCCGCTGAACTGCATCAAAGGCCCTGGAGATAGGCGCTTTCCTTCAAGCTCTCTGTAGCATCCTACCCTCCACCTCTGGCGGATCCCAAAGCCCTTCCAAACATCCAGCAGCTGCACGCAGAGAACAAGTGCTAGAACAAGGCGTTGGCCTTCCTAGTCCTTTTAAAGTCTGTGAACTAGGCGAAACATTCCAGTGAGCAGCACTTTCCTTCGCAACTATATCTAGAGCATCATCACATTCTCTCCAAGTGGGTAAGTCCACCCTTGCAGCGCAGCGTTTGCAGCCACAGTTCGGACTGAGAGATAGGCCAGGTGAGAAAGCATTTCTTGACTATCCCTCTTCTCTGGAAGACTTGATACTCGCAGCGCGACCACGTCCACACACCTTCAGTGTGGCCAGGTTCAAGCAGCTAGAGCTCCCAGAGATGGGAGAGTCAGGAGAGAAGACGTTCCAAAAGTACCGTGTACTTACAGCAGCATTAAAACTGTGCACAGCAGTCTGCAGCACTGTAGACTGCGGCTTCTCCGACAGACGAGCCATCCCATTGTTGCCTCTCGCAGCCTGCTTGCTAGCTGCTCTCCTGAAGAAAAGAACTAGAAGAAAAAGCCAATGCTGGGCTGCACCTTCCCCTTGCCTTACGTAAAGCCACCTAAACTCCCCGCTGCACTCTCTACTTCCCCTCTCCTTGGAAGCGACCACTGTGTTTGCTGCATCTCGAAGCCTAAAGTTAAGCGCCAGTGGTTTTGGGGATGGTTGGAAGAGGGATAAGTAGTAGCACAAGGAAGTAGTTGTCGTTGAACTTCCTCCTTCTCAATGCTAACGTGAATTGGGCAGGCAGGCGAGTGCTAGCCACGCTCCTTTCTCAGTTTGTACGCTGCGGACACGAGTCCGGTGCTCTGCGCCTTCGTTCGGCCTCTTTAGTACCCATGTCGCTCTTTCATTCAGCCGGAGTCGAAGCGTCGTCTACTTCTCGCCCAGAGAGCACGGTGCCGGCAGCGAAATGCCCCAGCCGACTGCTTCTGCCGACACACGCCTGGTCGATGCACTTTCCCTCGCAGCGACATACAGCAGCACTTTCGGTCTTTCTTGTCGTCCAAATGGAAAGGGAAAGATTCTCTGCTATGTCCCGCCCAGAGAACAGTTTTAGGTCAACCAGCACGCCCAGAGCTTGCCCTCGACGCGTGGAAACTTGTGTTTGCACCACATTCAAGTGGTAGCCGTCTTTCCTTTACAGGCTGCAGAACGCCGTCAGATCCCGGTGCTCTCTGCACCTGCCTTCTCAGTTCCAATACCGCCGCGCACAATACAGCTTTGCAGGAAGCAAACACGCGGATAGTCATGTCGCTCAGAAGAACGTGCCAGGACGAAAAGATGTTCTTCCTTTCTCCTCGTCGCCCATATTGTGGTGCTGTATTAAAAGCCTTGGCCAGCGAAAGGCTAATCCAGCAAGTGTTTCTCACCTGATGCATTTCGCTGAGGGAGAGCTGAGGAAAATCCTTGCACAGCTCACTGCGGATGCGTGCAGTACACATGCTGAAGAGCGGCAAAACTCAAAGCCATCCCTGGGCTTCAGTTCTGTCCAGACGGCAGAAGGCGAAGAACGAAGCAGCTGGGCATCGCGTTAACGTACTCAGTGGACCGAATTTCAAATGTTCAGCCAAGAGCTGCTTCACAAGCAGATTCAGCTGAGAATGCTCTGGCTGCTTCACAAAGTAAGGCGTAGCCGTTGCACTCTATCACACTATCAGGCCAGAAGAAGTTTCTTACACCTTCAATGCTGCAGAGTCCATGCAGCTGGAGCACACGCAGTAGGACGCGTCCAGATAGACGGCGTTCTTCAAGTACCCCCCTCCTCCAAGCAGCCTTGAAACTGAGCACAACACACTGCGGCTCGGGAGCTTCCTTCTCAGATAGACGTGCCGTCACGTTATTCACTCTCGCAGCTCCGTTGCCCACTAGCAGCAGGTGCTACCAAAGCAAAATGCTCCAGAAGTAAAAAGCACTGCTGAGCAAACCTTTTCCTTTGCCTCACGTAAAGCACTGTAAACTGTCCGCTGCACTCTTTATTTCCATTCTCCGCTGCATCTACCACTGTCATCTCTGCATCTCGAAGCATAAAGCTCGGCACAATTCTTCCCAGGGAAAGCTGGAAGAGAAATAGGTAGCAGCACAAGTAGCTGCAAGTGGAACTTTTGTTTTCAACTGCTAACGTGAATCCGCAAAGAAGCGAGCGGCAGCCACGCTTCTTCTTGCAGCCTGTGCGATGCGCACACCAGCTCGGTGCTCTGCGCCCTCATTCGTATGCTCTTCGTACCATGTCGCGCTTTTCATTCTGCCGGAGTCGAAGCGTCGTCTACTTCTCGCCCGGAGAGCACGGTGCCGGAAGAGAAATGCCCCAGCCGACTGCCCTTCCGAAACACACCAGGGCTATGCACTTTTCTCGCAGCGACATACAGCAGCACTTTCGGTCTTTTCTTGTCGTCCAAATGTAAAGGGAAAGATTCTCAGCAATGTCGGGCACAGAGAACAGTTTTAGGTCAACAAGCACGCCCAGAGCTTGCCCGCGACTCGTGGAAACTTGTGTTTGCACACATTCCAGTGGCAGCCCTCTTTCCTTTACAGCCTGCAGAGCGCCGTCAGATCGCGGTGCCCTCTGCACCTGCCTTCTCCCTTCCAAGTACCACTGCGCACAATACAGCCTTGCAGGAAGCAAAGGCGCGGATAGTCGTCTCGCAGAGAAGAACGTGCAAAGACGAAAAGATGTTCTTCTTTGCTCCTTCTCGTCGCCCAGATTGTGGTGCTGTACTGAAAGCCATGGCCAGCGAAAGGCTAATCCAGCAAGTGTTTCTCACCTGATGCATTTCGCTGAGGGAGAGCTGAGGAAAATCCTTGCACAGCACACTGCGGATGCGTGCAGTACACATGCTGAAGAGCGGCAAAACTCAAAGCCATCGCTGGGCTTCAGTTCTGTCCAGACCGCAGAAGGCGAAGAACGAAGCAGCTGGGCACCGCGTTAACGTACTCAGTGGACCGAATTTCAAATGTCCAGCCAAAAGCTGCTTCATAAGCAGATTCAGCTGAGAATGCTCTGGCTGGTTCACAAAGTAAGGCGTAGCCGTTGCACTCTATCACACTATCAGGCCAGAAGAAGTTTCTTACACCTTCAATGCTGCAGAGTCCATGCAGCTGGAGCACACCAAGAAGGACGCGTCCAGATAGACGGCGTTCTTCAAGTACCCCCCTCCTCCAAGCAGCCTTGAAACTGAGCACAACACACTGCGGCTCGGGAGCTTCCTTCTCAGATAGACGTGCCGTCACGTTATTCACTCTCGCAGCTCCGTTGCCCACTTGCAGCAGCTGCTACCAAAGCAAAATGCTCCAGAAGTAAAAAGCACTGCCGGGCTGTACTTTCGCCTTGCCGCACGTGAAGCACCATAAACTGTCCGCTGTACTCTTTATTTCCCTTCTCCGCCGCATCTACCACTGTCATCTCTGCATCTCGAAGCATAAAGCTCGGCACAATTCTTCCCAGGGAAAGCTGGAAGAGAAATAGGTAGCAGCACAAGTAGCTGCAAGTGGAACTTTTGTTTTCAACTGCTAACGTGAATCCGCAAAGAAGCGAGCGGCAGCCACGCTTCTTCTTGCAGCCTGTGCGATGCGCACACCAGCTCGGTGCTCTGCGCCCTCATTCGTATGCTCTTCGTACCATGTCGCGCTTTTCATTCTGCCGGAGTCGAAGCGTCGTCTACTTCTCGCCTGAGAGCACGGTGCCGGCAGAGAAACGCTCCGGGCTTCTGCCTCTGCCGAAACACGCCTGGGCTATCCCTCTCAGCGTTAAGTAGCACAAAATGCTGTCTGCGTTGTGGTCTTAATCTTAAGGGAAAGATTCTCGGCTTCGGCTAGCACAGAGAACTTTGCTGGGACAATACATGTGTTTTATTATCCTTTCCCGCAAGAAGACTATGGTGCTTCTTTGGAACTGTTGGCCAGTGTAAGGCTAATCCAGCAAGTGCTTCTCTCCTGACACATTTCTCTGAGCGAGAGCTTCGGCGGACAGTTGGGCTCTGCGAAGCAGAAAGTCTGTGCTTGCACGTAGCGCTGAGGAGAATCTGTGCACAGCGCGCTCTGGATGCGTGCAGTACACACACTAAAGAGAGCCAAAGCTCAATGTCTCAGTTCTGTCCAGCGCCGGAAATTGAGAAGAACGCAGCCCCAGAGCTCTGGGCTGGAGTGTGCGATGGTTATGAGCTGTGCCGCTCTTCTGCGTGTCTACTGCACGCATCCATAGTGTACAGTGCAAGGATTTTCCTCAGCTCTCGCTCAGCGAAATGCATTAGAAGGGAAGCACATGCTAGATTAGCCATTCGTTAGCCCACGCTTTCAGTAGAGCACCACAATCTGGGCGACGAGGAAAAGCAAAGAAGAACATCTTTTCGTCTTTGCACGATCTTCTCTGCGAGACATCTCTCCACGTCTTTGCTTCCTGCAAGGCTGTAAGGTGCGCGGTGGTACTTGGAAGGGAGAAGGCAGGTGCAGAGAGCACCGCGATCTGACGGCGCTCTGCAGGCTGTAAAGGAAAGAAAGCTACCACTTGAATGTGGTGCAAATACCAATTTCCACGCGTCGCGGGTAAGCTCCGGGTAAGCTTGGTGACCTAAAACTGGGCGCTGAGTGAGACGTAACCGAGAAGCTTTCCCTTTGCATTCCGGCTCCAACGCAAACAGAATGTGATGCTACTTAGCGCTGCGAAGGAAAGTGCATAGCCCTGGTGTGTTTGGGAAGAATCAGCAGCCTGGAGCGTTTTTCTGGAGCCTTTCTCCGCTGGCACCGTGCTCTCTGGGCGAGAAGTAGACGACGCTTCGACTCCGGCAGAATGAAAGCGCGACATGGTACGAAGAGCATTAAAGAATGAGGGCAGAGGGCCGAGCTGGTGTGTGCATCGCACAGGCTGCAAGAGGAAGCCTGGCTGTCACTCGCTTGTTTCCGGATTCACGTTAGCGTTTTAAAACAGAAAGTTCCACTTGCAGCTACTTGTGCTGCTGCCTATTTCTCTTCCAGCGTTCCCTGGGAGGAATTGTGCCGAGCTTTATGCTTCGAGATGCAGAGATAACAGTGGTAGATGCGGCGGAGAATGGAAATACAGAGCACAGCGGACAGTTTATGGTGCTTTACGTGAGGCAAGGGAAAGCGCAGCCCGGCAGTGCTTTTTACTTCTGGAGCATTTTGCTTTGGTAGCAGCTGCTGCAAGTGGGCAACGGAGCTGCGAGAGTGAATAACGTGACGGCACGTCTATCTGAGAAGGAAGCTCCCGAGCCGCAGTGTGTTGTGCTCAGTTTCAAGGCTGCTTGGAGGAGGGGGGTACTTGAAGACCGCCTTCTATCTCGACGCGTCCTACTGCGTGTGCTCCAGCTGCATGGACGCTGCAGCATTGAAGGTGTAGGATACTGCTTCTGGCCAGGTAGTGTGATGAATGGAAACGGCTGCGCCTTACTTTGTGAAGCAGCCAGAGCATTCTCAGCTGAATCTGCTTATGAAGCAGCTTTTGGCTGGACATTTGAAATTCGGTCCACTGAGTACGTTAACGCGGTGCCCAGTTGCTTCGTTCTTTGCCTTCTGCGGTCTGGACAAAACTGGAGCCCAGCGATGGCTTTGCGTTTTGGCGCTCTTCAGCGCGAACACTGCACGCATCCACAGTGTGCTGTGCACGGATTTTCCTCAGCTCGACGTACAATCATTTTCTTGCTGTTTCCAGAGTCTAAACTCTTCGTGGAACTCTCGCTCAGCGAGATGCGTCAGGAATGAGGCACTTGCTGGATGAGCTTTTCGCTAGCCAAGACTTTCAATACAGCACCACAATTCAGGCAAGAAGCAGGAGAAAGGAAGATCATCTTTTCGTCCTTCCACGTTCTTCTCTGCGAGATGACTATCCGTGTCTTTGCTTCCTGCAAGGCTGTAAGGGGCGCGGTAGTACTTAGAACTGAGAAGGCAGGTGCAGAGAGCACGGCGGTCTGACGGTGCTCTGCAGGCTGTAAAGGAAAGACGGCAACCACTTGAATGTGGTGCAAACACAAGTTTCCACGCGTCGCGGGTAAGCTCCGGGTAAGCTTGTTGACCTAAAACTGTGCGAGACGGAGCTGAGACTCTTTCCCTTTACATTTGGACGACAAGAAAGACCGAAAGTGCTGCTGTATGTCGCTGCGAGGGAAAGTGCATAGACCAGGCGCGTGTCGGCAGAAGCAGTCGGCTGGGGCATTTCGCTGCCGGCACCGTGCTCTCTGGGCGAGAAGTAGACGACGCTTCGACTCCGGCTGAATGAAAGAGCGACATGGGTACTAAAGAGGCCGAACGAAGGCGCAGAGCACCGGGCTGGTGTCCGCAGCGCACAAACTGAAAAAGGAGCATGGCTGGCACTCGCCTGCCTGCCCAATTCACGTTAGCATTGAGAAGGAGGAAGTTCAACGACAACTACTTCCTTGTGCTACTACTTATCCCTCTTCCAACCATCCCCAAAACCACTGGCGCTTAACTTTAGGCTTCGAGATGCAGCAAACACAGTGGTCGCTTCCAAGGAGAGGGGAAGTAGAGAGTGCAGCGGGGAGTTTAGGTGGCTTTACGTAAGGCAAGGGGAAGGTGCAGCCCAGCACTGGCTTTTTCTTCTAGTTCTTTTCTTCAGGAGAGCAGCTAGCAAGCAGGCTGCGAGAGGCAACAATGGGATGGCTCGTCTGTCGGAGAAGCCGCAGTCTACAGTGCTGCAGACTGCTGTGCACAGTTTTAATGCTGCTGTAAGTACACGGTACTTTTGGAACGTCTTCTCTCCTGACTCTCCCATCTCTGGGAGCTCTAGCTGCTTGAACCTGGCCACACTGAAGGTGTGTGGACGTGGTCGCGCTGCGAGTATCAAGTCTTCCAGAGAAGAGGGATAGTCAAGAAATGCTTTCTCACCTGGCCTATCTCTCAGTCCGAACTGTGGCTGCAAACGCTGCGCTGCAAGGGTGGACTTACCCACTTGGAGAGAATGTGATGATGCTCTAGATATAGTTGCGAAGGAAAGTGCTGCTCACTGGAATGTTTCGCCTAGTTCACAGACTTTAAAAGGACTAGGAAGGCCAACGCCTTGTTCTAGCACTTGTTCTCTGCGTGCAGCTGCTGGATGTTTGGAAGGGCTTTGGGATCCGCCAGAGGTGGAGGGTACGATGCTACAGAGAGCTTGAAGGAAAGCGCCTATCTCCAGGGCCTTTGATGCAGTTCAGCGGGTGCGAGTGGCATGTTGAGCATGTTCATGATGGCACAGAAAAGGTTCTGAAAGAAAGAGGCCGTGCTGAAACTGCCTTTACTTTTGCGACTTAGAAACTGCTCAGCCAACAATGAAAAGATTCGTCTTGCTTCCCCGCTACGCGCAGGGTTACATCCTTTTATGTCTCCAAGAGGCAGCATGCACAGCGGAGCTCTTCCACCAACTGCTTCCACACGACTGGGGCCGCGCCAGCCAAGCGCTTTTTGCCGGGCACTGTCAGCGCTCATGGAAACAACCACACGACGGCGCTGCAGACTTGCAAAAGAAGGCCAAGCACCTGGCCCAGCTCGAAACCACCCCAAGGGCAGACAGAGGCAACTTGCAAACGGCCCTGCACTCAAATCAACGGTGTCAGGACAAAAAGGTTGCCCTCATCTTCCCCTTCCAAGAGCACACTCTTCTTTACACCACACCTCTTTGGCCCAAACAAATCTTTTCCCTCTCGCAGATTCCGCCCACCAGCTTGAAACCATCTGGCAAAAACAGGGCTCAAAACAGTGCCAGCTGAGGAAGATCTTGCTGCCTACAACTTCACCTGCACCCCTCAAACTAGCAGCATACACGCTGTTCTCAGCACTCTCCTTCTCAGCTCTAGGTACCATCCTAAGCCTTCCCTCTCCCAGAGTCAGGATCCAAAGGCAACGGCACCAGGGACTGCTCACACACTGAAGGCACCAGGACAAATAGCTTAAGAGCTTGGCCTTTGCATTCCCACCGACAGCTCAACAGCTCGAACCCAGAGAGAGCTCTGCCTGTTGGGAAAAGCCTTTAAAATCCCTAGGAGTACCTGATGTGCACATCCAAACCTGCCTTCCTTGCCAAAGAGAGCAACTACAAGCCCATCTCCAAAGAAACGGCATCCCCTCCTCCAAAATACAACACATCCAGCGACTGATCCACCTCCAGTATTGAATATGTCCAACAATTGCCCCCACACGCACAGGGGCCAGAAGAGAAATGTCTTGCTGGACTATTCCTCCCCACAGTACCTTAACATCTGCTCCAGCAACACTGGCACTATGTCCTTGCCTTCCCAAGGAAAGGCACTCCGAGTCTCTTGGCCTTGCCTTGTCTAGTTCTTCTTAAGGTACCCTTGCTCTGCTTCCTTTGCCTACGTCTGCCTTGCCTCGCACTGCCTACAACTTGCTGGCTTTGCTTTGCCCGGCCTACCACTCTTTCCCTTGCCTTCCATGCAGGCAAGGCGCTGCAAACCGAGTGCAGGCAATTGTGGGCAAGTCAAGGGAGAGGTAGGCAAGGCCAGAGCAGTGAGGGGAAAGCAAATGGAGTGGTAGACAAGAGAAGGTCCAGAAGTTAGAGGCAAGGCTGGCTGTAGGAAGGAAGGGCCACTGATGGGAAGGCCAGGCAGAAACAGGAAGGGCTCAGCAAGCCAAGGCCCTGGAGGAAAACAGTAGGCAGGTCATGTGCTGGGCATGGCCGTGCAAAGGAATGCAAGGCTCCAGAGGGCTAGCAGGGCAAGGCAAGGCAACTGTTGTGTTGCCAAGGCAAGGCCAGGCAAGGCAGGTGAGAAGTACATTCAAGGACTGCTGGTACACAAAAGTGGCCAGGACCAAGTGCTCTGTGTGGCCTTGATCCCGCGTGGGTCATCTCTCCTCTGTACCTAAAAGACTTGAGCTACCTGCTTTCCCTTGTATGCAAAAGAACTCTCTTTCTGGTCCCCGAGCTCAAGGGCAAAATGTGAATTGCCCCTCCAAGGTTCAAGACATGCAAGGATTGCTCCCAGACAAAGGCTGCCCACAGAGATGAGTGTGGCAACATGCGTCCTCCCCTGGTCTTCCTCTCATGGGATCCTGAAACACCGGAGATGCTTGAGAGCTTTGAGATTCCTCGGAGGAGCAGAAAGGGCAGGGCAAGGCCCAGAAATGTCATTGAAAAGGGGTGTTGAATTCCAGGTGGGGGAGGGGTGAGCAAGGTCATGCAAGGCAAGGGAGGGGTTCAAGGGCAAGGCAAGGCAAGTGGTGGCTTTGCGAGGCGAGGCAAGGCAATGAGGGTCCTAGAAGGAAAAGGAAAGATGAGGCCAGACCTAGACGAATGTGAAAGGAAGTCAGGTGGGGGATGGGTGAGCAAGTCAGTGCAAGGCAGGGGAGAAAAGGCAGGTTGAGGGAAGGCTACAGAGGGGGCAGCAAGGAAATGCAAGGCATGGGGAAGCATGCGAGGAGTGGGTGCTGCCAGCCGGTGGGGATGGCAGGGGCGGGGCCACTGCAAGTAGCATGGTGGGGATGTGGAGGGGGTGTTAGTGTGCGGGAGGTGTGTGTGTGTGTGTGTGTGCAGTGGAGTGCAGGGTAAGTGCAGGTGTGTGTGTGCGTATACGGGGGTTTTGTGCCAGGTGCTGTGCCGGGGAGAGCCGTTCCACCGCAAGGAAGGTGTGGGAGTGAAAGGAGTAAGATAGATGTGTCTTTACAAAGAGACCGTGTGAATCTCTCCTTAGACAAGGCTAGGAATTTACAGGGAGGGAAGTAACAGAAGAAAGTATTCGTTCTAGAAACTGTTACTAATCAACAGAGACTGTTGCTCAGCCAAGGCCCTGCTAAATTCCCGAACCTAGAGCAAGGCAGCAAAGACTTCCCAGCATTAGGAATAGTTTGGTTTTCTTCCTTTTCCATTCCAAAAGGGGAGTGCATATTAGAGGGGGGCATAGAGTAGGCAGTTCCGGAAGTCTGTAATTCCCGAGTACCTCAGAGGGTGCTGTTGCCAGGAACTTAACATCAGAAGGGGGCTGCTTCCCGCAATCATTTGAGAGACTCCATGGCAAAAGCCCCATGGCCTCTCCCTGGAGTTGAAGAATGTTACAGGACTCCTCTGTCTCCTTTTTGGTGGATGAAGAAACTCAGAAAGCCACACTTCTGCCAGAACTCTCCAAGATGCCCCCTTTGCTCCCCGTGACTCCATCACTGCCCAGGAAGCTGTCTTTTCTACCACAGCAGTTTGACATACAGTTAAAAGTCGTGTGGCAGAGAAAAAAGGCAAGAATTGGTTTCCAAGGGATGGCAAACAAGAGATACCAGAACCTTTGGCCCTACCAATATTAAAGCAACTCCATTAAGAGAGTCCTTGCACTTCCTGAGGATTGGCAGAAGCCTATCTCATGATGTATGTTGCTGGGGGTCTTTTTAGACTGGCAAAAGGAGCTGTTGAAGGTTGCTTGATCTGTGCTAAAGCCAACAGCCAAGTTACAAAGTAACTTGCTAGAGGAGGGAGGCCTTGGGCTGCATGGCCCTTCCAAAGATGCCAGGTGGATTTTCCGGAGATGCCCCAAGTGGCAAGGCTTAATATCTTCTGGTAATCGTATGTCAGCTAGCAAGGTGGCCAGAAGTATTTCCAACTACTTCAGTAATGACGGGATCAGTTCTTAAGGCATTTTTGGAACAAATCATTCCAAGATACAGCATTGTAAAAGCAATAGATTCAGATAGGGGAACTCATTTTGCAGGAAAGATCCTTCAAGGGGTTTTGGCTTCTTTAGGAACACATTGGAACCTCCATAGGCCCTGGCACCCCCAGAGCTCGGCTCGGGTAGAAAACAATGAAGAGAGAAATAAACACCTTTTGAAGCTGGTAATAGAAACCAAGATGCCATGGGTAGGGCTTTGGACATTGGCTTTGGTGAGAATGAGGGCCCAACCCAGAAGAGAGATTCAGTTATCTCCCTTTCAATCGTTGTTTGCAATTGCCCTCCTGGTAAGTCTCCACCCAGTGGGGGGGGTAGAGGCAAGTGATGCATTTTTAAAACCATCTGTGGCCAGGATCCTGCTTCTTGTGAAACCCCTTCAACAGGAAGCTCAGCTGGCGCAAGCCCGGCCTTTGGACTTTGCTGCTTTTAACATCCAACCAGGAGATTGAGTCCTAGTTAAGGAGTAGAAAGAAGCGCCAGTGCTGGTGAAATGGTGTGGCCCATTCCAAGTGTCACTGACGACAGAAACAGCCGTCAAGTAAGCTGAACACAGGTGAACCCATCACTCTCGGGTCAAGGTCTCTGAAGCCTCAGAGATTTGCACATCTCAGCTGGAGGAGAAGGCCGGGAGGCCGTGACTGACACTCTGCAGGAGTGGGCCGGAGCAGTAGGCAGTGCTTCGACATCGGAAGAAGCCCCGCAGTCCTACCTTCAGACCGTCTGCTGAAATAGACTGTAAAGGCATCCCTCCTCTAGAATCTCCACTCACTTGGGGGCTAATACTTGTGGCCATTTTGTTACGTTAAGTGGTTTCTGTGTCTTCAATTGCCACAGGTGCTGCAGAAGACAACGGGAAAATTAGACTAGCTAATTAGATGACACTATTAAAACATTTTCCTTACTAATTCTACTTTGATATGGTCAGCTGAGTTTAGGCCAGGAGTGGGAGAATCAATTTGCAGCCTTAGGAGAAGAAGTAGCAAAAGTTTTTAACCTTAGCAATTGCTGGCTCTGTGGAAGGCCAGGAGGATCTGAAGAGTGGCCATAGTTGGCTAGCCCAGCTGAACCTAAATGGTGGGTCAATGTGAGGGCCACAGTGGGATGGGATTTGGGGCCAAAGAAGGAAGTTCATGGCCACTTCATTCTTCTCCAACAGGCACTTATTGCCTAAATAGGATAGGGCGTGTCTTTGTAGGAAAAGGCAATTGTCAATTGACTTTCCCTCTGGGCTTGAACAACTGAGTTTGGACCCCCAATTGCCCTCCTTCCAATTGTTCCAAATATCAAGGCAAATGCAATCAAATACCTGTTCGGCTCACTAACAGTAGCTGCGTAAGGCGTTCTTATCACACTTACCAAAAATATTTGGAAGCCTGTAAAGCAATGGGGAGGGACAAGGGGTTTTTTTGACCACCTGTTTTTGAGCAGTCCCCACAAAAATTCCACAAGTAGAAGACATGTTGTTTGTGATTATCAGTGGGAATGGCCACACCGGATTGGAACTCAAAGCCTTTTAGTGAGTTCTGCTCCAAATCCAACCAAGCAGCTTGCAGATGTAAATGTAGGTAGGAACCCTGTGCAGGAGCTTGGAAATGCAAATGCTGGGACCCTTATGGTGGGGCAACTCTTGTTGGAGGACCGTTAGGCCCGGGAATCCTGCTGTATTTTGAGCCACCAATTGATGACCATGGGTAGGTTCCTTTGCTAATGGAACATGGGCTTTGAAAGGACAGTATTGGATTTGTGGCCAACATGCTTAGCTCAGGTTACCTCCAAACTGGTCAGGGATATGGTATATTTAGTAGACTGTTGTTCTTTTTGCTACTACAAGTTCTGGGAAATCGCTTAGGAATCAAAATCTGTGATGATTTAATTAGAGAAAAGCAGTCAGCTGATGCAGCCCTGGCTGGAGGGAGCACCCCAAAACGGGGAAATGATGAACGGCCAACAGAACAAGTTACCCAACACGATGGACCAGCCCCTTGGAAACCTAAGGAATTAATCCCAGATGCCTGGGAACCCATTTATCATTTGAAGGAGATAATTAGGTTACAAGCTGTCTCAGAAATAATTACCAACCAGCCAGCCACAGCGCTTGACCTTTTTGCTGAGCAACCCACTTAAATGAGGAAAGCGGTAATTCAACATTGGATGGTATTAGATTATCTGTTAGCAGAAGAAGGAGGAGTTTGTGGGAAATTAAATGACTCGAGCTGCTGTTTGCAAGCAGATGACAGCGGAAAAGTGGTCAAACAAATAACAAAGGAAATAACGTCAGCTCGTGGACCTGTCCAAATGTTGAAAGGATGGGGATGGGACATGTTTTCATGGTTAACTGGCCAGCTCTGGGCTAAATGAATACGATTCCTCCTCTTATATGCTATCGCAATTCTCATCTTTTTACCATGTGTGACACCATGCTGGCTGCAGCTCTTTCAGCAGGTGCTCAAGGGGATGCCGCTAGCAGCCATGCCTACCTGATCCAGAAATGACTACAAAAGGACAGAAAAGGATGTCACTGCAAATAATAGCAAAACCCAAGAAGACTCCAGAAGAAAAAATTAAATCCATGGTAATTAAGGTTTGTAAAGGCAAATACAGAGCAAATAAAAAGAGGAGGGATTAAAAGGAATGAGATGGATGAGTCTTTACAAAGAGACCGTGTGAATCGGCCTGTAGACAAGGCTAGGAAGTTATGGCTAGTGAAGTAACAGAAGAAACTAGGAGTTCTCTAGAACTGTTACTAATCATCAGAGACTGTTGATTAATCAAGGCCGTGTTAAATTCCTGAACCTAGAGCAAGGCAACAAAGACTTAAGAGCATTAGGAATGGGGTTCTTTTCTTTCTTCTCGATGCCAAGAGGGGGGTGCATATTAGAGGGGGGCGCATAGAGTAGGCAGTTCCGGAAGTCTGTATCTCCCGAATACCTCAGCCAGTGGGGAAAAGGAAGAGGGTGCTGTGGCCGGGAACTTGGCATCAAAAGGGGGCTGCATCCCGCAACCGTTTGACAGACGCCATGGGAAAAGCCCCATGGACTCTCCCTGTAGTCGAAGAATGTTGCAGGACTCCTCTGTCTCCTTTTCGGATATAAACCTCAGGCATCGTGGATTAATTTTCCCTAACGGCAGCGACCTGCCGCGTGGTCTCCGTGCTCCTCTCCAGCCCCCCGGGACGTGTAAAATAGTTCCCAGCGGCTCCCACCGCGCGTTGCAGACGGCTGCGCGGCCCCGGGGCTGCCCGCAGTGCTCCCCTGCCCCGCCAGGGCTGCCCGCGGGCTGCGGAGCCGCCTCGCCACCGGCGCGGCCAGGGCCGGGGCCCTTCTCGACAGCAGCCGAGGGGCTGCGGAGCGGGCGGCTGCCGGACGATCAGCTATTTTATGCCGCGCGGTGCTGCCGCCTCCATCTAGCTCTCCATCGCGCCGCCGCCCGCCGCCCGCCTGGGCGCGCTCACGCTCGGCCGCGCTCGCCGCCCGCCCAGCCTCGCCGGAAGCTCTCCCGCCCGGGCTGTGCCCCGGCTCCGCCGGCAGCTCGGCAGGGCCCGGCCGCACGCGTGCTGCGTGGCTCGGAGCAGCCGCGTTGCGCCGCAGGCGACGGGGAAGGCGGGGCGGGCCGGCGCCATCGTGGTAGCGCGAGGAGAGGAGCGCCCGGGCGGGGCGGCGAGCGGCGCGGCGGTGAGCGCTTCTGCTTCCTGTCGCTCGGCGGCCGCCCACGGCAGGTGCCGTGTGACCCCGCGGAGCGGCGGGGCCGGCCGGGCGGTGCGCGGCGAGGCTTTCGGCCAGCGGCGGCCACAGCGAGAGGCTGCTGGCACTGCCCGTGCCGGTGGAGAGAGCGGGGATCCGAGGCCGGCCTTCCCCGGGCGACGAGGGGAGGCCGCCTTTGCCGCGCTGCCCTCCGTGCAGCATGTGGCCGATTCCGGCGAACCCGGGGTCTCCGCAGCGGCGCGGGCGGGAGGGAAGTGGGGAGCGCGCTCGGTGCCGTGCCGGCCGCTCCCGGCCAGCGCTGCACTGCGCCGAGGCGTTTTCCCGCCCGTCCTGGGAAGGACATAAGCGACACCGTAGTTGGAGCTTAGCTGTCAGGGGGTACAACTTCCCTCCATTGGCGACCTCCTTTTCCCTCTGATTCAGCTACCTTGTGGTAGGTGCGATGGTGCTGAAGAAGGGTGGCGGCTTGGCACAGTTGCTGTCATAGGTGGTGCGAGAGCTCCACGCAAGGAGCTTTGAGTGGCATGTGTGAGGGTAGGAGGGTACGGCACCCATAGCTGAAGGCAAAAAAGGTCAGGGCATGTCATCAGCCGCAGTCGTGCTAAGTTGTTCATCTTTGCAAACTGCTTGCCGAGTTGTTCCTTTCTTAGGTAATGGGGTTTTGTATCAACCAGAACTGCAAATGGTCAGTATTTGCAGACAAGGTTACTTGGACTGTTGTTGAAGTGAGTGTAGCAGTTTCTATGGCATTCTGCAAAAAAAGTGACAGGTCTCCCTGTGTTCCCCAGTTCTTAACAAAGATGAAGTTAACAAACCCCTGAAAAGAGGTTTTGCAAAACTTCAGGGATATTTTCCTACTAGTACTGTAGAGACAACCGTAGTCACCTTGTCTTTCCAAAAGTGAAGGTTCCCTATTTTTGTCCAAGAGCATCAAGTGCTTTTGATCAGCGTTTGTGTGCATGCATTAGCCTCGTTCTTGCTCTTCCTTGGAGAACTTTTACAATACTCACATGATCTGTGTAGGCTGCAGACTGCAGTGGTGAACTTCAAGGCTTCCAGCAGAAGGGAGATGCTATCCACATTTTGGATTCTCCTTAGTCTGAACCTTCAACGTCCAAGGCTTCACTTTTCAAGCAGTTGGAAGAGCTCCAAATTAAGACATGAACAGGTCTTAATTGACCTTGCCACCGCCTCAGTTAGTCAAGTAATGCTGTGCATTGGATTTGACTAGTGCAACATGTGCTTAAAATATGTAGAGTAACTCCTCGATTACCCTCTCAGAAGGGTTGGAATGGAGAACAAGGAGTTCCCAAGACAAATATTTGGTGTACGAGGAGTAGAATTTAGGAGTTGATTGCAGAGCACTGCATGCACAAATGTCTAAGGAGAATCCATCTTTTGATGTCCCATCTATGCTTGTTCTCATTTGAAATCCTGCACATTCTGCAGGCTGGTTTTGTTAGGCTTGGGGCTGGGGAAGGAGTGATGGTGGGGGAGGAGTGGGTGTTGGTTTTGGGTTATTTTTTTGTTTCCAGAATAGTGTACACAGAACTTGTGCCCAAAACCAGCAGTAGGAAACAATGCAGGTATAAAAGAAGGTCACAGAAATGTCAGATAATACGAATCTGAAAGCGCTTCAGTATTTTACTCAGGAGTTTCACTCTAACAAGGTGATTTTCCTTCACAGAAATGTAGTGGCAGGCTTATGCCATGCTAGAAGTGATGACCTTTCTCTGCCCCAAATTGAGCAGCAAAAGGTTTTGGCTCTTAATTTGAACCCCTGAGCCAGCTGTGTTTCAGGCTGCAGAAGCTGCAGCTGTTGTGGCAGACGCGGGGTGCAGCCCTGCCTGCCAGTTCCGAGCTGGCCTGCGCTGGTGGCAGCCGTCAGCGCCCGGGGTCCCCTGTGCCACCCATGCCAGGGCTCTGCCTGCCTGCCTCGCAGCCCTGGTAGCCTCAGGGAAACATCGCACTACTCCATCTGCTTTAAAAACAAACAAGCAAACAAAAAGCTCCCTGTAAATATATGTAGAAGTCTTGAAACTAATTCTCAGCGCTTGCTCGGAGTTTGTTGATGGAGCAAATGGATTTTGGATAAACTGCTATTGCTAGTACTACTTAGGTTCCTAAACTTCAGAAGGGAGGCTATGGTGGTCACGTACCCCTGAGGAATGTTGGGAACAGTAAGACAGCTCAGTCATTTCAAGGTGGCCAGAAAATGGGTGTGGCAGTGGAGTGGACACTCTGTGAGTAGGTAGCCTTAAGTCATGTAACGACATGCACTTCAGTGGGAATTTTGCATCAACACCAAGAGATTGTGTCATGATGTGTTGCGTAACAACAAATTGGGCCAAAATTCTGCTGATTTTGACCAAGGTGGATGGGCCACCTTCACTTAAGCTGGCAAAGGGACATAAGTCAATGATGTTTGAAAAACAGCCATGAAACATAGCCCCTTTAGTTTGTTGCTCTGTTGCAAGTCTGCAAAGCTCTGTTGACAGGTCATTGGAAGTAGCTGTTGGAATCTAAGTGCAGTTGGACGCTTTGTCAGTCAGCATCAGCAGGAGGCTTAACGGTTTAGGTTGAGAGGTGGTGCATGGTTTTTTTTCAGAGGAATGGCCCAGTGAAGAGCAGTGTTCACTGCCATGACTACCGTTGTAGCCTTCAAGAGCAATGGTTCATTCAGAGAGAACTTCCTTGGTTCTGCTGGTTTGGTTTCGCAGCTGGAGCAAAGGTACAGCACTGGAAGCAATTCCTAGGGCAGAAGCGGGAGATATCCGAAGCTCTGGACTTCGTTGCCTAAGTGAGCGTAGTCTAATTGGAAGAGTGGTGAGCATCAGTGATATCAGATTTTTTACAAGTTCTTAATTCTGTCAAAACAAGAAAGAAGGAGAGTGATGAAGATGAAATCCTTTCCTCTTCAATCTGCCTACGCAACAACTTCAGCTGTAGTTGTAATGTGTATTCACCTATTTTGAATTGCCCAAAACCAGGCCTAGAGATGCTTCAGAGTCAGAGAAGCGGGTATTTGCTTTATTCGGCGCTGGGTGCATGGGGGATCACTCCTCCTAACACACACACACAGAGCACTCCATACAGTCCAGCATTATGTGTAAAATTTATGAACATTCATCACAATTCTTGGGATAGGAGTGGTTCTAGAAATTACTTCTCGGAAGTCATTAATATCATTAGCATACGTGCCATGCATGCGCTGTGTACGCTGATGGGCGCACTGAGGAAGGCTCCTCTTCTTCCTCGAGGGTCTTTCTGATGAAGATCAGTAGTCTTTGTCACAATGCACTTTTTACCTTTCTTTCTGGAGCATGCGCAGTTCTTCGGTGGCTGATGCAGCGATCTCTGTGCCGGTTTTCAAAAGATCCTGTTCCTCTTATCTTGACAAGATTAAGGCGAATCCTGCTGCTTAGGTTTTGTGATTAACATTTGCTGTCTCTTAGTAGTTCACTCGTGTTTACATGAGTTAACTATGGATCAACCCCCTTCTCAATTTTAGCACTGAAAGGATATTAGAGTCATTTAAAGAGATGTCTCCTATGGAGTACTATAAAACTGCCATAATGGTAAGACGTTTTCATACAGTAGTTTTAGCACAGAAGTAATATATGTACAATCTTGGATGTTTCATCCTGCTGGCTCAGGAGCCAGTATTGAGCTTTTCTCCTTTAAATCCAGTCTTAGAGCTCTGCAAGGATCACTGCAGCATGACGTTGTGACAAGGGGATGCTGATTCATGCATAAACCTTTGACGCTTTCCTTCTATCTTCAAGCAGCTTTGAAAACCAGTGATTATCTGGCATGTTGCGACTTGAGAGTCATGGTAAAGGTTTCACCAAACACTTTGTAATATCAGGCTACAGCTTTCATTCCTAAGGAAAGAGCATTGAGCAGATTGCTGGCAAAATGCTGAAAGAATGAGCCAAAACCAAAATCCTTTAATGGGAAAGATGGAAAAAATTTAGATGTGTTTATTTGAACTAAAAATAATGTGGACCAAGCCTAAATGTATTTCACACTAAATTCTTAGAACTGATTTTAAGGGAAGAAGTGAGAAAGATGAATTCCCAAGCGGAATTTTCAGCAGCATAATATTGAGCATTTATTAGTAGAACAAAGGCATATCACAGTGCAGGAGCACTTAGCAATATTGCTAGAGGCGTGGCTCCATTCATTTTACTGTGAACTTTAGTACTTCTTTAAACATAGTCCTTAAGCCCAGAAAGTCATTTACACTTCACTCAACTTTCCCCCCTCCGTCTCTGCCCCCTTGCGCCAGCACACGCCAGCACACTGCCACCTCGGTCCTCTGAGTAGCTCCAGAATTGAAGGCAGGCACCCCCCTCCGGTGCCTCCTCAGTCTCCAACCTAATTTGTAGTTGATGGGTTCTTTGGGAGGTGTGAGTTTTGATGAGATAACAGACTTCCTGGGATGCATGCGGTTTATCTTCTTTGTTTCTTGAAGATGTCTTGGTTTCCACCTCTGTAATTTCTCAACTTAAAGGACATTTATTATCATGTGTTTCTTCCTACGTTTCCCAACATGTTACCACTCATTCGAAGTTACAATTTACTCTAGTCTTGTTTTTACTTACCTATATTTTACCTTAACACTATTTCTACATAGTACATTCTCACTTCTAAATGTTAAAGTGATAGATGCGAAAGACAAAATTTATCGTTCACTCATTTATCACAGGAGGAATGTGTTAGCTGCTTGTGTTGCAGTTCACTTGTAATTGTGGTCTATTACCGCAGGCCTGGGCCCTAGGGTGTATCACTGTGTCCCGCAGCCATAGGGAGGAGGAGGAGAGAAGATCCAGCAGGCAGGAATTGTGCACCAAGATTTATTCATTTAATTATTTCACAAACTCTTTTACAGACTTTTTTCTTCATAGTCTAATTGGACAAAGGATCAGCCCCCCCCCTTGGGGTGATTGGCTAAAATCCTAAACCATCCATTGTCAAAATATTTTTCTACTAGACCATAAACCAGACTTTTCAAGGTTGCAGGTGGCTTGGTTGTTTACATACTCTGCTACCTCTTCTGTGAGAGAGAAAAGTCTCTCACAGACTTAGAAAATAGCAAGAAAATCCTCGCTAGCAGCATTTTGGTATCTACAATTCCCCCTTTTTGTTTGATAAGATAACAACTCCACTATTAATCCTAAATAGAAATTTACATCAGTTATTAATTCTAAATATGTCCTTAAGGCTTTAACGATCTGACTCCATAACAAGAAATTTAAAGTTCAGTCTCTGCTTGTGGAAGGACCATCCCAGTCTCTGCTTGTAGAAGGACCATCTGCCTGATGGTCAACATCTTGGTCATCATCAGAAGAGTCTGATGGCTGATGATCTACATTCTGGTGGCCACTTGGATGGTTGGTGTTCTGGTCATCATTTGGAGGTTGCCTGTTCTGCCTCTGGTGCCGTAGGGCAGGGCGAACACATTTTGCAGCTAGCCACCGTACCCCAGTATCTGTAGAAACGCAAGCATAGCCACGACCCCAAACCATAAGTTCCCGCAGGCCTTCCCACTGGTTAGTGAGTAAATTCCACACCCAGACTTTTGCCCAGGGCAGTTGTCTCTTGCCTGCAGATTGCAATGAGAGAAAGTGATTCAGAAGAACAGGATTCTTTGAATTTTGTGGTACCGTAAGGTGATTAATTGTATACGAGCTTTTGCTAGTCGGCTTCAGTAACCAAATTCAAAGGTTCCTGTGAGAATCGTTGAAAAGCCATGATAACAGCCCTTAATTCAACTAACTAAGCAGAGTCTGACTCGGATTGGTGTGTTAATCAACCACTGCAAAGGCAGTGTAGGATACTGTGCACCTTTGCGCACAGTGACCCCTGCTAAAAATTTGTCCCGATCCGTATGCCCCAGGCTGCCAACACATCCCGTCCCCAAAGGTTAAGGGAAGTGGTAGTAACATAAGGCCTAATTGTAGCTGTGTGCCCCTCTGAGTCCTTCACCGTCACAGGCCGTTCGCTTCAATAGCTCTGTGTGGTTCATCCTCATCCTGTGATGGCCGATCCCACTGGGGGTAAAGGCCATGAGGGAGGCCACGCAGAGAAGGAGATGATAGTTACATCAGCACCAGTATCAATCAAACCTTGAAGCTGAGTCCAGGGCGGACGGGCGTTCGGCAGGATCAGGGTACACGTCATCTGTGGCCTTTGGTCAGAGATGTCTGCAGTCCAGAAGGCCTGCAGAAGTCCTGTAGATCCACTGCTGTTATCTTTGTGAGTTTGTTGTTCTATCCTGGGGACACAAGACTTAAAAGGCACTAATTTAGCAAGGCAGGTCTTTTCAGGAATAGTTACAGGGGGTTTTCAAATTCCCTATAAAACTGAGGACAAGGCTCCGAGGAGCGGATTCCCATCAATCCGACCTCATCCTCATCCTATCGCATTAAACCTGTTAGAAGCCAGACCTGAACAGCCCCTCTCTTCCTTTGTCTCTGAGCTAACGTGAGCCGACATCAACGGCTCCTGCCGTGTTTCCCTCTGCAAAGAAGCCAGCTAGCTAGCCCAGCAAGCTCTTTTCCTGATCCCGAAGTCGCTTCAGCGACGCGTGGAGGTAACGCAGCTGGACTGTCTCTGACCAGGGGCACGCCAGAGTCAGTGCCTCGAGCACCAAACGCTGCGTTATTGGACATTGAAGGTTCAGGCTAAGGAGAATCCAAAACGTGGACAGCATCTCCCTTCTGCTGGAAGCCTTGAAGTTCACCACTGCAGTCTGCAGCCTACACAGATCATGTGAGTATTGTAAAAGTTCTCCAAGGAAGAGCAAGAACGAGGCTAATACATGCACACAAACGCTGATCAAAAGCACTTGATGCTCTTGGACAAAAATAGGGAACCTTCACTTTTGGAAAGACAAGGTGACTATGGTTGTCTCTACAGTACTAGTAGGAAAATATCCCTGAAGTTTTGCAAAACCTCTTTTCAGGGGTTTGTTAACTTCATCTTTGTTAAGAACTGGGGAACACAGGGAGACCTGTCACTTTTTTTGCAGAATGCCATAGAAACTGCTACACTCACTTCAACAACAGTCCAAGTAACCTTCTCTGCAAATACTGACCATTTGCAGTTCTGGTTGATACAAGCCCCCATTACCTAAGAAAGGAACAACTCGGCAAGCAGTTTGCATAGATGAACAACTTAGCACGACTGCGGCTGATGACATGCCCTGACCTTTTTTGCCTTCAGCTATGGGTGCCGTACCCTCCTACCCTCACACATGCCACTCAAAGATCCACCTGTGACAGCAACTGTGCCAAGCCGCCACCCTTCTTCAGCACCATCGCACCTACCACAAGGTAGCTGAATCAGAGGGAAAAGGAGGTCGCCAATGGAGGTGTTATAAACATATATTATATTGGCTTCTCGCAAAGTATAAAGTAGATATTATATAATGTTAGAAATGCTTTTTGCTGTGTGGATGTAGTTTTCTTTTTAGCAAGAATGTTAGCAAGTGTGAGCACGTAAGATAACCTCCAAACGAACAGAGGATGAGGCCCGAAAAGCTGCTAATCAGCACTTTGTCTAGGGAGCAAAAGGGCCCAAAGGCTACTCCGCCCGGAGAACAGGCGGCCAGGAGAGTCCAAGAGCCGTTATCACCACTCTGCCCGGAGAGACGAAGAGGCCCAAAGCTGCAATCAGCCCTGTCTGTCTGGAGAATTAAGAAATCCACCCTACCATCGACTCTTGCCTAGCGGGCCCAACCCCAAGAATCAAGAGAAATAAAACCACAAGGCAGAAGACTACGCATGCTCTAAAAAGGCGGAACCAAGGAGTGGCCATGCAGAACAGCTCCAGGAAAAGTTTTAATATGAATAAAGAACAGACAGTAAAAATGGTATAAAAAAGACTCACCTCTGGCATCAGGTGTGCTCTTGGCAGAGCACCAAGGCACCCGGCCATTACCCCGTTGCTTTATTTGATGTGTCTCTTATTGTCTTTATATTAAACCCTTTAAATTCTCACAGGAGAGTGAACCTCGTTTTTCACAATTAAGGGCTCGTCCCGGAGCTACACCTCGCCTCTGAAAAGCGTGGGAGGATTCAAGAAGCAAGGGTAAGGCGCCTCCTGCCCAAGTTGGCAGGACCTTTGCTTAGCATCCTCTGGCGTGATTTGGTGGCAGCAGGGCAACACCCGGAGGACAAGAAAGACACAAAAATAAAGCAAATGAAAGAGCGCTCTCGACAAAAATCCCACAGACACTGGAAAAGAAACAGGACTGGGAAGTATTGTCCAAAGAAAAAGGGGGTGGTTACGGGAGATGAGCGTGTGTGAATGAGACGTGGGCTGGTTGCCCCCAGATCTGCGAAGTGAGTGTGGCAGTCTCTGAGTGCTGCCGTTCCGTCTTGTTCACGAGAACAGCGGCCAGCGAGGAGACAAAGCGAGAGATAAGCGGAGTGAAAGAATCTCCGGGGGTGACTGGGACGGGGTCCCAGAGAAGGGGTTGCAAAGTGGGAGCTACCCCCCCATATGCTGGGTTGAGGAAAACTCCAAGAGCACCCAGGGCCTAAAAGTACCCCAAGAGAGGTTGGGGTTTGGATGCTAGCAATGCTGGGTTGAGGGAAATCCAAGAGCACCCAGAATCCTAAGGATTATATCATACCCATGGGTGGATACTAACAAGTGACTTGAAAGAGGTACCTTATTATTCTGTTGTGAGTAGGAATGAGTGAGTGAACAAATATTAAAAAAGAGTGAATGTGTGAATGAAAAACTGTGTAATTCGAAGTTAACTTTGTTTTTGGGGAAGGTGGGCTCTAATAAATTTTTTGGTGTTTTTTGTACTGTGAAAGGGTGGGTAGTATTTTACAGCAGTGAAGATTGGTGTTTTAAAGGAATGAATTAGTATTTCAAAGGGGGGGATAAATTGGTATTTTGAGTAATAGAGAAGTCCTGGGAAAATGGGACAACAACCTAGTAAATTAAGTTCAAATTATAAAAGGGTGCCAGAGGATATACCCCGAGACAGTCCCCTCGGGGTCAAACTCGCAAACTGGGAAACTGATCCTTCTACAAAAGGAAAAGAGAAAGTAAAAATGATTCAATTCTGCATGAAAGAGTGGGTAAAAAAGGAAATCAGATCTGATCATGTGTACTGGCCAAAATACGGGTCTGATGAGGCATGGATTTGCCAGGCTCTAAATGTATTTGTAAATTCAAAAGAGCCATCTCACCCTGAGGAGAGAGAATATGCTTCTTGCTGGACAGGAATTACAAAACCTCTGGGAACCAAAGTCTTCAAAATATCAGAAACCGCAGAGGAAAAGCAAACAGAAGAGAAAAAAGGCTGAGACCCTTTAGAAGTATTGCCTCCGCCGCCAGCACCAGAAGCTGCCCTCCTCCCCCTGGCTCCAGCGCTTCCCCCGCCAGCCCCCCCTCCGCCCGCACCGGGGGCCTTTCCCCCGGCAGCCCTCCCGCCCCAATGGAGCTGGGGGGGAGCCCTGCCCCCGCCCATGCCGGGGATCCCACCCTTCCCATATATCTCGGGAATCCCAGCACCCTCAATTGCATCAAGGGAAAGGTCACACGTCCCGGCTTCAGCCCCTACCTCTCCTGCCTTGAGAAACCCGGCTTTAGCCCCGGTGCCCGCCTCCTGTGCTCCGGAATATCTGGCTTCACTGCCATACCCCACCCCCACCCTCTGCACCACAGAATATTCAGCTTCAGCGCCAGACTTTGAATCTGCCCCTCCTCCCCAGGGGAGTTCGGTGCTTTCTTCCCAAATCAACCCTCTTCTTAACGAAGGAGCACCATACCAGAATACAGGAGGTGCCATTAAGGCTCCGAGGCAGCCCAACAAGCCCTCCATTGCTAAACAAACAGAGGGAAGCCGAGAAATTCATTTCTTTCCGTTAAGAGAAGTACCTACGGGAGGAGGGGGAAGCGGCTTTGTGAGTGCTCCTCTAACCTCTACAGAGGTTAGGAATTTCAAAAAAGAAATTAAAGGATTATTAGAAGACCCCATAGGTACAGCTGAAATGTTGGACCAGTTCTTAGGTCCCAACATTTTCACTTGGGAAGAAATGCAATCAATAATGAAAATAATATTCTCCCAAGAAGAAAGAGAAATGATTAGAATTGCTGGAATAAAAATTTGGGGAAAAGAAAACCAACAAGGTCCACCCGGGGATCAGAAAATGCCCATTACACCTCCTAACTGGAACCAAAATGATGAAGCTGGGAGGGGACATATGAATGATTATTGTAATTTGATAATCAAGGGAATAAAAGAGGGGGCACTCTGAGGACAAAATGTCAGAAAGGCCTTTGAGGGGCAGCAAGGGAAGGAAGAAACCCTGACTGAGTGGCTGGAGAGGCTCCGAAAGAATATGAAACAATATTCTGGGAGAGACCCGGAGTCCCTAGCAGGGCAAGCCCTGCTAAGAGTTCACTTTGTCACTCATGCCTGGCCAGATATTAGAAAAAAATTGGAAAAAATAGAAGATTGGTATGAGAAACCTTTACAAGACCTAGTAAGGGAAGCTCAAAAGATATATATGTTCGGAGGGATGAAGAAAAAGCCAAAGTGGGAGCAAAGATCATGATAGCCACTATGCGAGAGAGTACCTTCCAAAAAAAATCTAAAGCCCTCAGGTAACACTCCTAAACATTCCAGATTTAGAAATGGTGGAAAAGAGAAAAATAAAACCTCAGCACAATCAAGATTCCAAGAACAACCCAGGGATGCCTGTTTCTATTGCAAGGAAGAAGGGCATTATCAAAGAGAATGCCCCCACCTGAGGAGGGATCTGAAAAGATTTCAAGAGACACACAGAGAAGAAAAATAGGGAAATCATGGGCTCTATTTTTGGGGGGATAAATACCATCTGGAGCCTTTGATAACTTTAAAAGTAGGCCCCGAAGAGGAAGTATTGGAATTTATAGTTGACACTGGGGCAGAAAAGACTTGTGTGATGAATATTCCAAAAGGGTGGGATGTAAGTAATGATATGGTAAAAGTAACAGGAGCAAAGGGGGAAGGATTTAAGGTCCCTGTCATTAAAGATGTGGTTATTGAAGGGGAAACAAAAATAGGGATAGGGGATGCTTTGTTAGCTCCTGAGGCTGGCAGCAATTTATTGGGAAGGGATTTACAAATCCAACTGGGGATTGGAGTCATACCAGAAGAAGGGAAAATGACGGCCAAAGTGTTTAAACTTAGCCAAGCAGATGAAAGCAAAATTAACAGAGAGGTTTGGGCTAGGGAAGGGAATAGGGGTGGACTAGATCTTGACCCCATAAGGGTCACAATTGAAAAAGAAGAAGGTCCCATTTGTGTACATCAGTACCCTATATCTTTAGAAGGGAGAAAAGGCTTAAAACCAGTGATAGAAGAATTAATAAAGGATGGGACACTAGAACCTTGTAAATCCCCTCATAATAGCCCTATTCTCCCAGTAAAGAAATCTGATGGAAATTATAAATTAGTGCAAGATTTAAGAGAAGTAAACAAAAGAACACGGGCCTGCTACCCTATGGTTCCTAATCCCTGCACTCTTTTAAGCAAAATTCCACCTCAACATCAGTGGTTTAGTGTGGTAGATCTTAAAAATGCCTTTTGGGCCTGCCCACTGGCAGAGGAAAGCCGAAATATTTTTGCCTTTGAATGGGAAGATCCAAACACAGGGAAAAAGAACCAGTTGAGGTGGACTAAACTGCCACAGGGCTATTGTGAGGCCCCAAATTTATTTGGGCAAGCCTTGGGAGAAATACTACAAACCTTCCCCACTCCCCCAGGAATACAATTTATCCAATATGGAGATGACCTTCTAATATCAGGAGAAGATGAAATGAAAGTTAAAGGAGCTACCATAAAGCTTCTAAATTTTCTTGGGAAAAAGGGACTAAAGGCATCAAAAAGGAAATTACAGTTTGTGGAATCAGAAGTAAAATATCTCGGCCACCTGATAAGCAAAGGTAGCTGACAACTAAGTCCTGAAACAATTACAGGGATTTTATCCCTCCCTCCTCCCTCTTCAAAAAAGGAGGTTAGGAGACTGCTGGGGCTACTGGGATATTGCAGATTATGGATTGAAAGATATACACAAGCAGTAAAATTTTTATATGAAAAATTAACAGGGGGAGACAATATACAATGGACCAAAGATGATGATGATAATAAATTAGAAAAACTGAAGTTGAAACTAGCCTCGGTACCAGCCCTAAGCTTACCCTCACTAGAAAAACCCTTTCATTTATATGTGAATGCAGAAAATGGAGTAGCTCATGGTGTATTAGTCCAGGAATGGGGAGGGGTGAGAAGACCAATAGCTTATTTAGCTAAACTATTGGACCCAGTAAGCCGTGGCTGGCCAGTATGCATTCAAGCCATAGCAGCTACCGCTATTTTGGTGGAGGAGAGCCGTAAGCTCACCTTTGGAAGTAAACTGATTGTATACACACCCCATGCGGTCCGAAATGTGCTAAATCAAAAAGCTGAAAAATGGTTAACAGACTCCAGGCTATTAAAATATGAAGCAATTCTGATTGACAGTAATGATCTAACTATAGAAGCAAGCAAAAGCCTCAATCCGGCCCAATTCCTGTATGGAGAACCAAAAGATGACCTGGCACATGATTGCTTAGAAATTACTCAATACCAAACAAAAGTTCGAGAAGATCTAGCTGAACAAGCCCTCTTAGAAGAGGAAAGAATATATGTGGATGGTTCATCCAGATGCTTGCAAGGAAAAAGAATGTCAAGATATGCCTTAGTCGATGGGATAAATATGCAGGCCATCGAAAAAGGAAAACTACCTTCAAATTGGTCGGCGCAGTCTTGTGAATTATACGCTCTAAAGAGAGCACTGGAGCATTTAGCACACAAAAAGGGGACCGTCTATACTGATTCAAAGTACATACCTTTGGAAAGATCTGGGAAGAAAGGGGTTTACTAAATTCAAAGGGGAAAGAACTGATACATGAAGGCCTGATTTCAGAAGTGTTGGAAGCATTAAAATTGCCTGAAGAAATAGCCGTAGTGCATATCAAAGGACACCAAGAAGGGATGACCCCAGAAATAAGAGGGAATAACCTAGCAGACCAAGAAGCCAAAGATGCAGCAGAAAATGGGACTGAACCAATTCTGTTAATCCTGACCCCAGAAAGGGGAGAATTGGAAATCCCCAAATTTAGTAAAGAAGAAGAAAAAGAATTATTTAAGATAGGGGGAGAACAAGATCAATCTGGAAAACGGAAACTTCCTGATGGGAGACAGTTACTTAATAAGCCACTCACTAAGAGAATATTAGAAGATATGCATCAAAAAACTCATTGGGGTACTCAAGCTAGCTTGTGTGATCATTTTCTAAAAAATTATGGGTGTATTGGAATCTTTGGGGTAGCAAAACAAATAACTGGGAACTGTAGAACTTGCCAAAGAGTGACTAGGAAAATAATGAGAAAAACAACATTAGGAGGCCGTGAGTTAGCTCTGCGACCATTCCAAAGTATCCAAGTAGATTTCACTAAACTTCCTCAAGTACAGAGATGGAAGTTCCTATTAGTAATAGCAGACCACCTAACTTGTTGGGTAGAAGCAGTTCCTGCTACTAGAGCTACAGCTAACATAGTATGCAAAACCCTTCTGGAACAAATTATTCCCAGATATGGAATGGTTAATAAAATAAACTCAGGTAGAAGAACACATTTTACATCCAAAGTCTTACAACAAATAACTCAAGCCTTGGGAATAAAATGGGAATTACATACCCCCTGGCACCCACAAAGTTCAGGCCAAGTAGAAAGAGTGAACCAGACTTTGAAAAAAACTTTAACAAAATTAATGATTGAAACTCAAATGTCATGGGTAAAATGCTTACCTTTGGCTCTGTTGAGAGGCCGAACACAGCCCAGGTCAGACCTGGGAGTGTCTCCTTATGAGATGATGTTCGGATTACCCTTCCTTACTGCTCAACATGAAACAGCCACTTATGAAGTAGGAGAAGTAAGTGTCAAAAAATATGTCACCGCAATTGCCAGAACACTTGAAAATTTGCGGCTGAAAGGAATGATCCCTCAAACCACAGCTTTGGAGTTCAAAATTCATAATATCCATTCAGGGGAATGGGTACTAGTAAAAACATGGAAAGAACAATCTTTGACTCCACAATGGGAGGGTCCTTTTCAGGTACTGCTGATGACTGAGGCCGCAATCCAGACCAAGGAACGAGGGTAGATCCATGCCAGCAGAATCAAAGGACCTGTAAAAGAACCTGAAGAGTGGACTGTAATATCCAAACCAGGTGATACCAAATTGATTCTTAAACGGAGACCAGGTGGCAATGAGCTAGAACAATCTAAATAATCCAAGGGATATGCAAAGAATCACACCTAACTGAGAAGTAAAAGCCAAATTTATATCAGTGGCCCCTGGACAAATTCTGGGACATCGTGGAGAAGAATATTCTCACTTCAAACAGGAAGGGTTGGGACTGGATCAAACAGGGAACTCTCATGTTCTGATTCTAGCCTGTGATTTGTATTAAGAAGGCGGAGAATCACAACTTCCATCAGTGCCACATCATATACCCTGTTTGAATCATTCTAACACGGGGCATGCCAACCACGTCAAATATAAGTAATTAATCTAGAGGGAAATTGGCATTTCACACCGTCGACACCCTAGTTTGTAAAGGGTGTCAAGCACAAAATCGACCCCCTATCCAGACAAAATCATAAGCAACAAAAGCAATAACTTTGCTCTGCAGATGGGAATTACTAGTGCCTGTTGAATGGGAAACACCTAAGATACGATAAGATACTACAGTTAAAAAGGTGCCAAAAGAAATTTGCCTAAAAGCTACAAAGGAAGTGACAAGGAAATAGAGGGCAAGACCGGGTCGGCCACTGTACTCGCCACCGAGAAGATCCAATACACCTGCTATGGGTTGCAACCTCATAGGCAAGGGAGGTGGGAGTATAAGCCATGCCGGACCTCTGTTATTCCTTCTTTTGTCACTTCTCCTGGTCCCTTTTGGGACACCGGCAAGACCATGTTACAAATGCTATCGAAAGCTCTACATGGAAAGACACCGGGGCTTCTTTCTTATTACTCATACCCATACCAACAGTCACTGTTATGACTCATCCAAATTAGGTATTTGCATGCATAAAGGAGAAAAATATTGGATTACAGAAAATTTAGGAACAAGTGGAAACAGACTAAGAAGCAATTGTCCAAAAGGAGAAAAACAGATTTGCTCCACAGCTGCCACCAGGGGAACAGTCCAAGATTTGGTAAAAGAGCAAGTGGTAAGTAAAGATACAAAGCCAGCACAGCAACCTCGCCCTATATTCACCTCACCACACCAGGACCTGTATGCAAAGCTCAAACAACAAAGAGGAAAAAACCCCAAGGTTAGGAAAAAACCTGTTTGTGGAATTGGGGGAGAGGATAGGTAAAGAACTTAACATAACCAACTGTTGGGTCTGTGGAGGAGCTTTAATGACAGAAGAATGGCCACGGAAAGGTAGCAGCGTAGGCCCGGTAGAACTCCTTAAATGGAACCGGACAAATATAAGAGGGGGGAACCGACCTGAGGGGTGGATTTTAAGTTCAACAGTGATAGGGGAAGAATGCCTCTGGCGAACTGCGATAAACTTTCTTAATGAAGTAGGAAACACTCCCTGTAAAAGCTATAAAGTGAGTAACAAAACTTCAAGGTGGTGGGAAAAACCAGAAAAACCAACTTGGTATTGAGCCCAGAAAAAAGGAAAAGACTGTGTATATGATCATGAAGTTGGACTCTTTCAGTGTAATGACACGAGGAAAAATCCTTATTTTGGAATCCCAGAAATAGCCAAATTTGGGGAGAATATAAATCAACAAGAAGGTGATTATTGGAAAGCACCAGATGGCTTCTTTTGGATATGTGGGAAAAGGGCATCCCCAAGACTCCCTTCACATTGGAAAGGGAGTTGTACACTAAGAATCATTCAACCAGGGTTTTTCCTTTTCCCAGAACCAGTGGGAGATCAATTAGGTATACCTCTCTATGAAGACTTCAAAAGAAAGAAAAGAGATTTAATTGGAGGATTCCAAAAATGGAAAGATGAGGAATGGCCCCCTGAACGAATATTAGAAACAGATGGGCCAGCTACCTAAGCACAAGATGGAAGCTGGGGATATCAGACCCCAATTTACATGCTGAATCGTATCATCAGACTCCAAGCTCTTGTAGAAATCATAACCAATGAAACAGCTGGGGCTATGGAATTAATAGTCAGCCAGCAACGCCAAACCAGAGCTGCAATACATCAAAATAGGCTGGCTTTAGACTATTTACTGGCCGAAGAAGGCGGTGTGTGCAGGAAGTTCAATACATCGGACTGTTGTTTAAAAATTGATGACAATGGGGATGCCGTTCTAGATATGGCCAACCAAATCAGAAAAATAGCCCATGTACCAGTCCAAAAATGGGAATCAATGATGTCTGCTAACTGGTGGGATGGCATATTGGGGAAAGAATGGTGGAAGAAGCTAGGTTTCTTCCTCTTATGTGCTACAGCTAGTCTAATATTTCTCCCTTGCTTGATCCCCTGCTTTATTCGGCTAATCACCAGCATAGTTCAAGGCATGCAAGTTGTGGCAATGCCTACTGACCCAAAGTTGGCTATGTCTGGAACAGCACAAAAAATTATGGTATTAAAAAGACAAAGTGATATAAAAGACCCTCTTGAAGAAGCCAAATTGATCTGTGAAAAGAACGAACAGACATTAGAAGCCAAGAAAAAAGAATTATTGCTCAAGCCAAATGATTTATAAAATAGAAAAGGGGGGATTGTTATAAACATATATTATATTAGCTTCTCGCAAAGTATAAAGTAGATATTATATAACGTTAGAAATGCTTTCTGCTGTGTGGATGTAGTTTTCTCTCTTTTTAGCAAGAATGTTAGCAAGTGTGAGCACGTAAGATAACCTCCAAACGAACAGAGGATGAGGCCCGAAAAGCTGCTAATCAACACTTTGTCTAGGGAGCAAAAGGGCCCAAAGGCTACTCCGCCCGGAGAACGGGCGGCCAGGAGAGTCCGGGAGATTTTATCACCACTCTGCCCGGAGAGACGAAGAGGCCCAAAGCTGCAATCAGCCCTGACTGTCTGGAGAATTAAGAAATCCACCCTACCATCGACTCTTGCCTAGCGGGCCCAACCCCAAGAATCAAGAGAAATAAAACCACAAGGCAGAAGACTAGGCACGCTCTAAAAAGGCGGAACCAAGGAGTGGCCATGCAGAACAGCTCCAGGAAAAGTTTTAATATGAATAAAGAACAGACAGTAAAAACGGTATAAAAAGGACTGACCTCTGGCATCAGGTGTGCTCTTGGCAGAGCGCCAAGGCAACTGGCTGTTACCCCGTTGCTTTATTTGATGTGTCTCTTATTGTCTTTATATTAAACCCCTTTAAATTCTCACAGGAGAGTGAACTTCGTTTTTCACAGAGAGAAGTTGTTCCCCCTGACAGCTAAGCTCCAACTACGGTGTCGCTTACGTCCTTCCCAGGACGGGCGGGAAAACGCCTCGGCGCAGCGCAGCGCTGGCCGGGAGCGGCCGGCACGGCACCGAGCGCGCTCCCCACTCCCTCCCGCCCGCGCCGCTGCGGAGACCCCGGGTTCGCCGGAATCGGCCACATGCTGCACGGAGGGCAGCGCGGCAAAGGCGGCCTCCCCTCGTCGCCCGGGGAAGGCCGGCCTCGGATCCCCGCTCTCTCCACCGGCACGGGCAGTGCCAGCAGCCTCTCGCTGTGGTCGCCGCTGGCCGAAAGCCTCGCCGCGCACCGCCCGGCCGGCCCCGCCGCTCCGCGGGGTCACACGGCACCTGCCGTGGGCGGCCGCCGAGCGACAGGAAGCAGAAGCGCTCACCGCCGCGCCGCTCGCCGCCCCGCCCGGGCGCTCCTCTCCTCGCGCTACCACGATGGCGCCGGCCCGCCCCGCCTTCCCCGTCGCCTGCGGCGCAACGCGGCTGCTCCGAGCCACGCAGCACGCGTGCGGCCGGGCCCTGCCGAGCTGCCGGCGGAGCCGGGGCACAGCCCGGGCGGGAGAGCTTCCGGCGAGGCTGGGCGGGCGGCGAGCGCGGCCGAGCGTGAGCGCGCCAGGCGGGCGGCGGGCGGCGGCGCGATGGAGAGCTAGATGAAGGCGGCAGCACCGCGCGGCATAAAATAGCTGATCGTCCGGCAGCCGCCCGCTCCGCAGCCCCTCGGCTGCTGTCGAGAAGGGCCCCGGCCCTGGCCGCGCCGGTGGCGAGGCGGCTCCGCAGCCCGCGGGCAGCCCTGGCGGGGCAGGGGAGCACTGCGGGCAGCCCCGGGGCCGCGCAGCCGTCTGCAACGCGCGGTGGGAGCCGCTGGGAACTATTTTACACGTCCCGGGGGGCTGGAGAAGAGCACGGAGGCCACGCGGCAGGTCGCTGCCGTTAGGGAAAATTAATCCACGATGCCTGAGGTTTATATCCGAAAAGGAGACAGAGGAGTCCTGCAACATTCTTCGACTACAGGGAGAGTCCATGGGGCTTTTCCCATGGCGTCTGTCAAACGGTTGCGGGATGCAGCCCCCTTTTGATGCCAAGTTCCCGGCCACAGCACCCTCTTCCTTTTCCCCACTGGCTGAGGTATTCTGGAGATACAGACTTCCGGAACTGCCTACTCTATGCGCCCCCCTCTAATATGCACCCCCCTCTTGGCATCGAGAAGAAAGAAAAGAACCCCATTCCTAATGCTCTTAAGTCTTTGTTGCCTTGCTCTAGGTTCAGGAATTTAACACGGCCTTGATTAATCAACAGTCTCTGATGATTAGTAACAGTTCTAGAGAACTCCTAGTTTCTTCTGTTACTTCACTAGCCATAACTTCCTAGCCTTGTCTACAGGCCGATTCACACGGTCTCTTTGTAAAGACTCATCCATCTCATTCCTTTTAATCCCTCCTCTTTTTATTTGCTCTGTATTTGTCTTTACAAACCTTAATTACCATGGATTTAATTTTTTCTTCTGGAGTCTTCTTGGGTTTTGCTATTATTTGCAGTGACATCCTTTTCTGTCCTTTTGTAGTCATTTCTGGATCAGGTAGGCATGGCTGCTAGCGGCATCCCCTTGAGCACCTGCTGAAAGAGCTGCAGCCAGCATGGTGTCACACATGGTAAAAAGATGAGAATTGCGATAGCATATAAGAGGAGAAATCGTATTCATTTAGCCCAGAGCTGGCCAGTTAACCATGAAAACATGTCCCATCCCCATCCTTTCAACATTTGGACAGGTCCACGAGCTGACGTTATTTCCTTTGTTATTTGTTTGACCACTTTTCCGCTGTCATCTGCTTGCAAACAGCAGCTCGAGTCATTTAATTTCCCACAAACTCCTCCTTCTTCTGCTAACAGATAATCTAATACCATCCAATGTTGAATTACCGCTTTCCTCATTTAAGTGGGTTGCTCAGCAAAAAGGTCAAGCGCTGTGGCTGGCTGGTTGGTAATTATTTCCGAGACAGCTTGTAACCTAATTATCTCCTTCAAATGATAAATGGGTTCCCAGGCATCTGGGATTAATTCCTTAGGTTTCCAAGGGGCTGGTCCATCGTGTTGGGTAACTTGTTCTGTTGGCCGTTCATCATTTCCCCGTTTTGGGGTGCTCCCTCCAGCCAGGGCTGCATCAGCTGACTGCTTTTCTCTAATTAAATCATCACAGATTTTGATTCCTAAGCGATTTCCCAGAACTTGTAGTAGCAAAAAGAACAACAGTCTACTAAATATACCATATCCCTGACCAGTTTGGAGGTAACCTGAGCTAAGCATGTTGGCCACAAATCCAATACTGTCCTTTCAAAGCCCGTGTTCCATTAGCAAGGGAACCTACCCATGGTCATCAATTGGTGGCTCAAAATACAGCAGGATTCCCGGGCCTAATGGTCCTCCAACAAGAGTTGCCCCACCATAAGGGTCCCAGCATTTGCATTTCCAAGCTCCCGCACAGGGTTCCCACCTACATTTACATCTGCAAGCTGCTTGGTTGGATTTGGAGCAGAACTCACTAAAAGGCTTTGAGTTCCAATCCGGTGTGGCCATTCCCACTGATAATCACAAACAACATGTCTTCTACTTGTGGAATTTTTGTGGGGACTGCTCAAAAACAGGTGGTCAAAAAAACCCCTTGTCCCTCCCCATTGCTTTACAGGCTTCCAAATATTTTTGGTAAGTGTGATAAGAACGCCTTACGCAGCTACTGTTAGTGAGCCGAACAGGTATTTGATTGCATTTGCCTTGATATTTGGAACAATTGGAAGGAGGGCAATTGGGGGTCCAAACCCAGTTGTTCAAGCCCAGAGGGAAAGTCAATTGACAATTGCCTTTTCCTACAAAGACACGCCCTATCCTATTTAGGCAATAAGTGCCTGTTGGAGAAGAATGAAGTGGCCATGAACTTCCTTCTTTGGCCCCAAATCCCATCCCACTGTGGCCCTCACATTGACCCACCATTTAGGTTCAGCTGGGCTAGCCAACTATGGCCACTCTTCAGATCCTCCTGGCCTTCCACAGAGCCAGCAATTGCTAAGGTTAAAAACTTTTGCTACTTCTTCTCCTAAGGCTGCAAATTGATTCTCCCACTCCTGGCCTAAACTCAGCTGACCACATCAAAGTAGAATTAGTAAGGAAAATGTTTTAATAGTGTCATCTAATTAGCTAGTCTAATTTTCCCGTTGTCTTCTGCAGCACCTGTGGCAATTGAAGACACAGAAACCACTTAACGTAACAAAATGGCCACAAGTATTAGCCCCCAAGTGAGTGGAGATTCTAGAGGAGGGATGCCTTTACAGTCTATTTCAGCAGACGGTCTGAAGGTAGGACTGCGGGGCTTCTTCCGATGTCGAAGCACTGCCTACTGCTCCGGCCCACTCCTGCAGAGTGTCAGTCACGGCCTCCCGGCCTTCTCCTCCAGCTGAGATGTGCAAATCTCTGAGGCTTCAGAGACCTTGACCCGAGAGTGATGGGTTCACCTGTGTTCAGCTTACTTGACGGCTGTTTCTGTCGTCAGTGACACTTGGAATGGGCCACACCATTTCACCAGCACTGGCGCTTCTTTCTACTCCTTAACTAGGACTCAATCTCCTGGTTGGATGTTAAAAGCAGCAAAGTCCAAAGGCCGGGCTTGCGCCAGCTGAGCTTCCTGTTGAAGGGGTTTCACAAGAAGCAGGATCCTGGCCACAGATGGTTTTAAAAATGCATCACTTGCCTCTACCCCCCCACTAGGTGGAGACTTACCAGGGCAATTGCAAACAACGATTGAAAGGGAGATAACTGAATCTCTCTTCTGGGTTGGGCCCTCATTCTCACCAAAGCCAATGTCCAAAGCCCTACCCATGGCATCTTGGTTTCTATTACCAGCTTCAAAAGGTGTTTATTTCTCTCTTCATTGTTTTCTACCCGAGCCGAGCTCTGGGGGTGCCAGGGCCTATGGAGGTTCCATTGTGTTCCTAAAGAAGCCAAAACCCCTTGAAGGATCTTTCCTGCAAAATGAGTTCCCCTATCTGAATCTATTGCTTCTACAATGCTGTATCTTGGAATGATTTGTTCCAAAAATGCCTTAAGAACTGATCCTGTCATTACTGAAGTAGTTGGAAATACTTCTGGCCACCTTGCTAGCTGACATACGATTACCAGAAGATATTAAGCCTTGCCACTTGGGGCATCTCCGGAAAATCCACCTGGCATCTTTGGAAGGGCCATGCAGCCCAAGGCCTCCCTCCTCTAGCAAGTTACTTTGTAACTTGGCTGTTGGCTTTAGCACAGATCAAGCAACCTTCAACAGCTCCTTTTGCCAGTCTAAAAAGACCCCCAGCAACATACATCATGAGATAGGCTTCTGCCAATCCTCAGGAAGTGCAAGAACTCTCTTAATGGAGTTGCTTTAATATTGGTAGGGCCAAAGGTTCTGGTATCTCTTGTTTGCCATCCCTTGGAAACCAATTCTTGCCTTTTTTCTCTGCCACACGACTTTTAACTGTATGTCAAACTGCTGTGGTAGAAAAGACAGCTTCCTGGGCAGTGATGGAGTCACGGGGAGCAAAGGGGGCATCTTGGAGAGTTCTGGCAGAAGTGTGGCTTTCTGAGTTTCTTCATCCACCAAAAAGGAGACAGAGGAGTCCTGTAACATTCTTCAACTCCAGGGAGAGGCCATGGGGCTTTTGCCATGGAGTCTCTCAAATGATTGCGGGAAGCAGCCCCCTTCTGATGTTAAGTTCCTGGCAACAGCACCCTCTGAGGTACTCGGGAATTACAGACTTCCGGAACTGCCTACTCTATGCCCCCCTCTAATATGCACTCCCCTTTTGGAATGGAAAAGGAAGAAAACCAAACTATTCCTAATGCTGGGAAGTCTTTGCTGCCTTGCTCTAGGTTCGGGAATTTAGCAGGGCCTTGGCTGAGCAACAGTCTCTGTTGATTAGTAACAGTTTCTAGAACGAATACTTTCTTCTGTTACTTCCCTCCCTGTAAATTCCTAGCCTTGTCTAAGGAGAGATTCACACGGTCTCTTTGTAAAGACACATCTATCTTACTCCTTTCACTCCCACACCTTCCTTGCGGTGGAACGGCTCTCCCCGGCACAGCACCTGGCACAAAACCCCCGTATACGCACACACACACCTGCACTTACCCTGCACTCCACTGCACACACACACACACACACACACACACACACACCTCCCGCACACTAACACCCCCTCCACATCCCCACCATGCTACTTGCAGTGGCCCCGCCCCTGCCATCCCCACCGGCTGGCAGCACCCACTCCTCGCATGCTTCCCCATGCCTTGCATTTCCTTGCTGCCCCCTCTGTAGCCTTCCCTCAACCTGCCTTTTCTCCCCTGCCTTGCACTGACTTGCTCACCCATCCCCCACCTGACTTCCTTTCACATTCGTCTAGGTCTGGCCTCATCTTTCCTTTTCCTTCTAGGACCCTCATTGCCTTGCCTCGCCTCGCAAAGCCACCACTTGCCTTGCCTTGCCCTTGAACCCCTCCCTTGCCTTGCATGACCTTGCTCACCCCTCCCCCACCTGGAATTCAACACCCCTTTTCAATGACATTTCTGGGCCTTGCCCTGCCCTTTCTGCTCCTCCGAGGAATCTCAAAGCTCTCAAGCATCTCCGGTGTTTCAGGATCCCATGAGAGGAAGACCAGGGGAGGACGCATGTTGCCACACTCATCTCTGTGGGCAGCCTTTGTCTGGGAGCAATCCTTGCATGTCTTGAACCTTGGAGGGGCAATTCACATTTTGCCCTTGAGCTCGGGGACCAGAAAGAGAGTTCTTTTGCATACAAGGGCAAGCAGGTAGCTCAAGTCTTTTAGGTACAGAGGAGAGATGACCCACGCGGGATCAAGGCCACACAGAGCACTTGGTCCTGGCCACTTTTGTGTACCAGCAGTCCTTGAATGTACTTCTCACCTGCCTTGCCTGGCCTTGCCTTGGCAACACAACAGTTGCCTTGCCTTGCCCTGCTAGCCCTCTGGAGCCTTGCATTCCTTTGCACGGCCATGCCCAGCACATGACCTGCCTACTGTTTTCCTCCAGGGCCTTGGCTTGCTGAGCCCTTCCTGTTTCTGCCTGGCCTTCCCATCAGTGGCCCTTCCTTCCTACAGCCAGCCTTGCCTCTAACTTCTGGACCTTCTCTTGTCTACCACTCCATTTGCTTTCCCCTCACTGCTCTGGCCTTGCCTACCTCTCCCTTGACTTGCCCACAATTGCCTGCACTCGGTTTGCAGCGCCTTGCCTGCATGGAAGGCAAGGGAAAGAGTGGTAGGCCGGGCAAAGCAAAGCCAGCAAGTTGTAGGCAGTGCGAGGCAAGGCAGACGTAGGCAAAGGAAGCAGAGCAAGGGTACCTTAAGAAGAACTAGACAAGGCAAGGCCAAGAGACTCGGAGTGCCTTTCCTTGGGAAGGCAAGGACATAGTGCCAGTGTTGCTGGAGCAGATGTTAAGGTACTGTGGGGAGGAATAGTCCAGCAAGACATTTCTCTTCTGGCCCCTGTGCGTGTGGGGGCAATTGTTGGACATATTCAATACTGGAGGCGGATCAGTCGCTGGATGTGTTGTATTTTGGAGGAGGGGATGCCGTTTCTTTGGAGATGGGCTTGTAGTTGCTCTCTTTGGCAAGGAAGGCAGGTTTGGATGTGCACATCAGGTACTCCTAGGGATTTTAAAGGCTTTTCCCAACAGGCAGAGCTCTCTCTGGGTTCGAGCTGTTGAGCTGTCGGTGGGAATGCAAAGGCCAAGCTCTTAAGCTATTTGTCCTGGTGCCTTCAGTGTGTGAGCAGTCCCTGGTGCCGTTGCCTTTGGATCCTGACTCTGGGAGAGGGAAGGCTTAGGATGGTACCTAGAGCTGAGAAGGAGAGTGCTGAGAACAGCGTGTGTGCTGCTAGTTTGAGGGGTGCAGGTGAAGTTGTAGGCAGCAAGATCTTCCTCAGCTGGCACTGTTTTGAGCCCTGTTTTTGCCAGATGGTTTCAAGCTGGTGGGCGGAATCTGCGAGAGGGAAAAGATTTGTTTGGGCCATTTGTTTGGTCTGGCTCTTGGAGTGTGGTGTAAAGAAGAGTGTGCTCTTGGAAGGGGAAGATGAGGGCAACCTTTTTGTCCTGACACCGTTGATTTGAGTGCAGGGCCGTTTGCAAGTTGCCTCTGTCTGCCCTTGGGGTGGTTTCGAGCTGGGCCAGGTGCTTGGCCTTCTTTTGCAAGTCTGCAGCGCCGTCGTGTGGTTGTTTCCATGAGCGCTGACAGTGCCCGGCAAAAAGCGCTTGGCTGGCGCGGCCCCAGTCGTGTGGAAGCAGTTGGTGGAAGAGCTCCGCTGTGCATGCTGCCTCTTGGAGACATAAAAGGATGTAACCCTGCGCGTAGCGGGGAAGCAAGACGAATCTTTTCATTGTTGGCTGAGCAGTTTCTAAGTCGCAAAAGTAAAGGCAGTTTCAGCACGGCCTCTTTCTTTCAGAACCTTTTCTGTGCCATCATGAACATGCTCAACATGCCACTCGCACCCGCTGAACTGCATCAAAGGCCCTGGAGATAGGCGCTTTCCTTCAAGCTCTCTGTAGCATCCTACCCTCCACCTCTGGCGGATCCCAAAGCCCTTCCAAACATCCAGCAGCTGCACGCAGAGAACAAGTGCTAGAACAAGGCGTTGGCCTTCCTAGTCCTTTTAAAGTCTGTGAACTAGGCGAAACATTCCAGTGAGCAGCACTTTCCTTCGCAACTATATCTAGAGCATCATCACATTCTCTCCAAGTGGGTAAGTCCACCCTTGCAGCGCAGCGTTTGCAGCCACAGTTCGGACTGAGAGATAGGCCAGGTGAGAAAGCATTTCTTGACTATCCCTCTTCTCTGGAAGACTTGATACTCGCAGCGCGACCACGTCCACACACCTTCAGTGTGGCCAGGTTCAAGCAGCTAGAGCTCCCAGAGATGGGAGAGTCAGGAGAGAAGACGTTCCAAAAGTACCGTGTACTTACAGCAGCATTAAAACTGTGCACAGCAGTCTGCAGCACTGTAGACTGCGGCTTCTCCGACAGACGAGCCATCCCATTGTTGCCTCTCGCAGCCTGCTTGCTAGCTGCTCTCCTGAAGAAAAGAACTAGAAGAAAAAGCCAATGCTGGGCTGCACCTTCCCCTTGCCTTACGTAAAGCCACCTAAACTCCCCGCTACACTCTCTACTTCCCCTCTCCTTGGAAGCGACCACTGTGTTTGCTGCATCTCGAAGCCTAAAGTTAAGCGCCAAAGTTTCCAAGGATGGTTGGAAGAGGGATAAGTAGTAGCACAAGGAAGTAGTTGTCGTTGAACTTCCTCCTTCTCAATGCTAACGTGAATTGGGCAGGCAGGCGAGTGCTAGCCACGCTCCTTTCTCAGTTTGTACGCTGCGGACACGAGTCCGGTGCTCTGCGCCTTCGTTCGGCCTCTTTAGTACCCATGTCGCGCTTTCATTCAGCCGGAGTCGAAGCGTCGTCTACTTCTCGCCCAGAGAGCACGGTGCCGGCAGCGAAATGCCCCAGCCGACTGCTTCTGCCGACACACGCCTGGTCTATGCACTTTCCCTCGCAGCGACATACAGCAGCACTTTCGGTCTTTCTTGTCGTCCAAATGTAAAGGGAAAGAGTCTCAGCTCCGTCTCGCACAGTTTTAGGTCAACAAGCTTACCCGGAGCTTACCCGCGACGCGTGGAAACTTGTGTTTGCACCACATTCAAGTGGTTGCCGTCTTTCCTTTACAGCCTGCAGAGCACCGTCAGACCGCCGTGCTCTCTGCACCTGCCTTCTCAGTTCTAAGTACTACCGCGCCCCTTACAGCCTTGCAGGAAGCAAAGACACGGGTAGTCATCTCGCAGAGAAGAACGTGGAAGGACGAAAAGATGATCTTCCTTTCTCCTGCTTCTTGCCTGAATTGTGGTGCTGTATTGAAAGTCTTGGCTAGCGAAAAGCTCATCCAGCAAGTGCCTCATTCCTGACGCATCTCGCTGAGCGAGAGTTTCACGAAGAGTTTAGACTCTGGAAACAGCAAGAAAATGATTGTACGTCGAGCTGAGGAAAATCCGTGCACAGCACACTGTGGATGCGTGCAGTGTTCGCGCTGAAGAGCGCCAAAAGGCAAAGCCATCGCTGGGCTTCAGTTTTGTCCAGACCGCAGAAGGCAAAGAACGAAGCAACTGGGCACCGCGTTAACGTACTCAGTGGACCGAATTTCAAATGTCCAGCCAAAAGCTGCTTCATAAGCAGATTCAGCTGAGAATGCTCTGGCTGCTTCACAAAGTAAGGCGCAGCCGTTTCCATTCATCACACTACCTGGCCAGAAGCAGTATCCTACACCTTCAATGCTGCAGCGTCCATGCAGCTGGAGCACACGCAGTAGGACGCGTCGAGATAGAAGGCGGTCTTCAAGTACCCCCCTCCTCCAAGCAGCCTTGAAACTGAGCACAACACACTGCGGCTCGGGAGCTTCCTTCTCAGATAGACGTGCCGTCACGTTATTCACTCTCGCAGCTCCGTTGCCCACTTGCAGCAGCTGCTACCAAAGCAAAATGCTCCAGAAGTAAAAAGCACTGCCGGGCTGCACTTTCCCTTGCCTCACGTAAAGCACCATAAACTGTCCGCTGTGCTCTGTATTTCCATTCTCCGCCGCATCTACCACTGTTATCTCTGCATCTCGAAGCATAAAGCTCGGCACAATTCCTCCCAGGGAACGCTGGAAGAGAAATAGGCAGCAGCACAAGTAGCTGCAAGTGGAACTTTCTGTTTTAAAACGCTAACGTGAATCCGGAAACAAGCGAGTGACAGCCCGGCTTCCTCTTGCAGCCTGTGCGATGCACACACCAGCTCGGCCCTCTGCCCTCATTCTTTAATGCTCTTCGTACCATGTCGCGCTTTCATTCTGCCGGAGTCGAAGCGTCGTCTACTTCTCGCCCAGAGAGCACGGTGCCAGCGGAGAAAGGCTCCAGAAAAACGCTCCAGGCTGCTGATTCTTCCCAAACACACCAGGGCTATGCACTTTCCTTCGCAGCGCTAAGTAGCATCACATTCTGTTTGCGTTGGAGCCGGAATGCAAAGGGAAAGCTTCTCGGTTACGTCTCACTCAGCGCCCAGTTTTAGGTCACCAAGCTTACCCGGAGCTTACCCGCGACGCGTGGAAATTGGTATTTGCACCACATTCAAGTGGTAGCTTTCTTTCCTTTACAGCCTGCAGAGCGCCGTCAGATCGCGGTGCTCTCTGCACCTGCCTTCTCCCTTCCAAGTACCACCGCGCACCTTACAGCCTTGCAGGAAGCAAAGACGTGGAGAGATGTCTCGCAGAGAAGATCGTGCAAAGACGAAAAGATGTTCTTCTTTGCTTTTCCTCGTCGCCCAGATTGTGGTGCTCTACTGAAAGCGTGGGCTAACGAATGGCTAATCTAGCATGTGCTTCCCTTCTAATGCATTTCGCTGAGGGAGAGCTGAGGAAAATCCTTGCACTGTACACTATGGATGCGTGCAGTAGACACGCAGAAGAGCGGCACAGCTCATAACCATCGCACACTCCAGCCCAGAGCTCTGGGGCTGCGTTCTTCTCAATTTCCGGCGCTGGACAGAACTGAGACATTGAGCTTTGGCTCTCTTTAGTGTGTGTACTGCACGCATCCAGAGCGCGCTGTGCACAGATTCTCCTCAGCGCTACGTGCAAGCACAGACTTTCTGCTTCGCAGAGCCCAACTGTCCGCCGAAGCTCTCGCTCAGAGAAATGTGTCAGGAGAGAAGCACTTGCTGGATTAGCCTTACACTGGCCAACAGTTCCAAAGAAGCACCATAGTCTTCTTGCGAGAAAGGATAATAAAACACATGTATTGTCCCAGCAAAGTTCTCTGTGCTAGCCGAAGCCGAGAATCTTTCCCTTAAGATTAAGACCACAACGCAGACAGCATTTTGTGCTACTTAACGCTGAGAGGGATAGCCCAGGCGTGTTTCGGCAGAGGCAGAAGCCCGGAGCGTTTCTCTGCCGGCACCGTGCTCTCAGGCGAGAAGTAGACGACGCTTCGACTCCGGCAGAATGAAAAGCGCGACATGGTACGAAGAGCATACGAATGAGGGCGCAGAGCACCGAGCTGGTGTGCGCATCGCACAGGCTGCAAGAAGAAGCGTGGCTGCCGCTCGCTTCTTTGCGGATTCACGTTAGCAGTTGAAAACAAAAGTTCCACTTGCAGCTACTTGTGCTGCTACCTATTTCTCTTCCAGCTTTCCCTGGGAAGAATTGTGCCGAGCTTTATGCTTCGAGATGCAGAGATGACAGTGGTAGATGCGGCGGAGAAGGGAAATACAGAGTACAGCGGACAGTTTACAGTGCTTCACGTGCGGCAAGGCGAAAGTACAGCCCGGCAGTGCTTTTTACTTCTGGAGCATTTTGCTTTGGTAGCAGCTGCTGCAAGTGGGCAACGGAGCTGTGAGAGTGAATAACGTGACGGCACGTCTATCTGAGAAGGAAGCTCCGGAGCCGCAGTGTGTTGTGCTCAGTTTCAAGGCTGCTTGGAGAAGGGGGTACTTGAAGACCGCCTTCTATCTCGACGCGTCCTACTGCGTGTGCTCCAGCTGCATGGACGCTGCAGCATTGAAGGTGTAGGATACTGCTTCTGGCCAGGTAGTGTGATGAATGGAAACGGCTGCGCCTTACTTTGTGAAGCAGCCAGAGCATTCTCAGCTGAATCTGCTTATGAAGCAGCTTTTGGCTGAACATTTGAAATTCGGTCCACTGAGTACGTTAACGCGGTGCCCAGCTACTTCGTTCTTCGCCTTCTGCGGTCTGGACAGAACTGAAGCCCAGCGATGGCTTTGAGTTTTGCCGCTCTTCAGCATGTGTACTGCACGCATCCGCAGTGTGCTGTGCAAAGATTTTCCTCAGCTCTCCCTCAGCGAAATGCATCAGGTGAGAAACACTTGCTGGATTAGCCTTTCGCTGGCCATGGCTTTCAGTACAGCACCACAATCTGGGCGACGAGGAGGAGCAAAGAAGAACATCTTTTCGTCTTTGCACGTTCTTCTCTGCGAGACGACTATCCGCGTCATTGCTTCCTGCAAGGCTATATTCTGCGCAGTGGTACTTGAAAGGGAGAAGGCAGGTGCAGAGAGCACCGCGATCTGACGGCGCTCTGCAGGCTGTAAAGGAAAGAGGGCTGCCACTGGAATGTGTGCAAACACAAGTTTCCACGAGTCGCGGGCAAGCTCTGGGCGTGCTTGTTGACCTAAAACTGTTCTCTGTGCCCGACATTGCTGAGAATCTTTCCCCTTACATTTGGACGACAAGAAAAGACCGAAAGTGCTGCTGTATGTCGCTGCGAGAAAAGTGCATAGCCCTGGTGTGTTTCGGAAGGGCAGTCGGCTGGGGCATTTCTCTTCCGGCACCGTGCTCTCCGGGCGAGAAGTAGACGACGCTTCGACTCCGGCAGAATGAAAAGCGCGACATGGTACGAAGAGCATACGAATGAGGGCGCAGAGCACCGAGCTGGTGTGCGCATCGCACAGGCTGCAAGAAGAAGCGTGGCTGCCGCTCGCTTCTTTGCGGATTCACGTTAGCAGTTGAAAACAAAAGTTCCACTTGCAGCTACTTGTGCTGCTACCTATTTCTCTTCCAGCTTTCCCTGGGAAGAATTGTGCCGAGCTTTATGCTTCGAGATGCAGAGATGACAGTGGTAGATGCAGCGGAGAATGGAAATAAAGAGTGCAGCGGACAGTTTACAGTGCTTTACGTGAGGCAAAGGAAAAGGTTTGCTCAGCAGTGCTTTTTACTTCTGGAGCATTTTGCTTTGGTAGCAGCTGCTGCAAGTGGGCAACGGAGCTGCGAGAGTGAATAACGTGACGGCACGTCTATCTGAGAAGGAAGCTCCCGAGCCGCAGTGTGTTGTGCTCAGTTTCAAGGCTGCTTGGAGGAGGGGGGTACTTGAAGAACGCCGTCTATCTGGACGCGTCCTACTGCGTGTGCTCCAGCTGCATGGACTCTGCAGCATTGAAGGTGTAAGAAACTTCTTCTGGCCTGATAGTGTGATAGAGTGCAACGGCTACGCCTTACTTTGTGAACCAGCCAGAGCATTCTCAGCTGAATCTGCTTGTGAAGCAGCTCTTGGCTGAACATTTGAAATTCGGTCCACTGAGTACGTTAACGCGGTGCCCAGCTGCTTCGTTCTTCGCCTTCTGCGGTCTGGACAGAACTGAAGCCCAGCGATTGCTTTTAGCTGTGGCTCTCTTCAGCATGTGTACTGCACGCATCCGCAGTGTGCTGTGCAAGGATTTTCCTCAGCTCTCCCTCAGCGAAATGCATCAGGTGAGAAACACTTGCTGGATTAGCCTTTCGCTGGCCAAGGCTTTTAATACAGCACCACAATATGGGCGACGAGGAGAAAGGAAGAACATCTTTTCGTCCTGGCACGTTCTTCTGAGCGACATGACTATCCGCGTGTTTGCTTCCTGCAAAGCTGTATTGTGCGCGGCGGTATTGGAACTGAGAAGGCAGGTGCAGAGAGCACCGGGATCTGACGGCGTTCTGCAGCCTGTAAAGGAAAGACGGCTACCACTTGAATGTGGTGCAAACACAAGTTTCCACGCGTCGAGGGCAAGCTCTGGGCGTGCTGGTTGACCTAAAACTGTTCTCTGGGCGGGACATAGCAGAGAATCTTTCCCTTTCCATTTGGACGACAAGAAAGACCGAAAGTGCTGCTGTATGTCGCTGCGAGGGAAAGTGCATAGACCAGGCGTGTGTCGGCAGAAGCAGTCGGCTGGGGCATTTCGCTGCCGGCACCGTGCTCTCTGGGCGAGAAGTAGACGACGCTTCGACTCCGGCTGAATGAAAGAGCGACATGGGTACTAAAGAGGCCGAACGAAGGCGCAGAGCACCGGACTCGTGTCCGCAGCGTACAAACTGAGAAAGGAGCGTGGCTAGCACTCGCCTGCCTGCCCAATTCACGTTAGCATTGAGAAGGAGGAAGTTCAACGACAACTACTTCCTTGTGCTACTACTTATCCCTCTTCCAACCATCCCCAAAACCACTGGCGCTTAACTTTAGGCTTCGAGATGCAGCAAACACAGTGGTCGCTTCCAAGGAGAGGGGAAGTAGAGAGTGCAGCGGGGAGTTTAGGTGGCTTTACGTAAGGCAAGGGGAAGGTGCAGCCCAGCACTGGCTTTTTCTTCTAGTTCTTTTCTTCAGGAGAGCAGCTAGCAAGCAGGCTGCGAGAGGCAACAATGGGATGGCTCGTCTGTCGGAGAAGCCGCAGTCTACAGTGCTGCAGACTGCTGTGCACAGTTTTAATGCTGCTGTAAGTACACGGTACTTTTGGAACGTCTTCTCTCCTGACTCTCCCATCTCTGGGAGCTCTAGCTGCTTGAACCTGGCCACACTGAAGGTGTGTGGACGTGGTCGCGCTGCGAGTATCAAGTCTTCCAGAGAAGAGGGATAGTCAAGAAATGCTTTCTCACCTGGCCTATCTCTCAGTCCGAACTGTGGCTGCAAACGCTGCGCTGCAAGGGTGGACCCACTTGGAGAGAATGTGATGATGCTCTAGATATAGTTGCGAAGGAAAGTGCTGCTCACTGGAATGTTTCGCCTAGTTCACAGACTTTAAAAGGACTAGGAAGGCCAACGCCTTGTTCTAGCACTTGTTCTCTGCGTGCAGCTGCTGGATGTTTGGAAGGGCTTTGGGATCCGCCAGAGGTGGAGGGTAGGATGCTACAGAGAGCTTGAAGGAAAGCGCCTATCTCCAGGGCCTTTGATGCAGTTCAGCGGGTGCGAGTGGCATGTTGAGCATGTTCATGATGGCACAGAAAAGGTTCTGAAAGAAAGAGGCCGTGCTGAAACTGCCTTTACTTTTGCGACTTAGAAACTGCTCAGCCAACAATGAAAAGATTCGTCTTGCTTCCCCGCTACGCGCAGGGTTACATACTTTTATGTCTCCAAGAGGCAGCATGCACAGCGGAGCTCTTCCACCAACTGCTTCCACACGACTGGGGCCGCGCCAGCCAAGCGCTTTTTGCCGGGCACTGTCAGCGCTCATGGAAACAACCACACGACGGCGCTGCAGACTTGCAAAAGAAGGCCAAGCACCTGGCCCAGCTCGAAACCACCCCAAGGGCAGACAGAGGCAACTTGCAAACGGCCCTGCACTCAAATCAACGGTGTCAGGACAAAAAGGTTGCCCTCATCTTCCCCTTCCAAGAGCACACTCTTCTTTACACCACACTCCAAGAGCCAGACCAAACAAATGGCCCAAACAAATCTTTTCCCTCTCGCAGATTCCGCCCACCAGCTTGAAACCATCTGGCAAAAACAGGGCTCAAAACAGTGCCAGCTGAGGAAGATCTTGCTGCCTACAACTTCACCTGCACCCCTCAAACTAGCAGCACACACGCTGTTCTCAGCACTCTCCTTCTCAGCTCTAGGTACCATCCTAAGCCTTCCCTCTCCCAGAGTCAGGATCCAAAGGCAACGGCACCAGGGACTGCTCACACACTGAAGGCACCAGGACAAATAGCTTAAGAGCTTGGCCTTTGCATTCCCACCGACAGCTCAACAGCTCGAACCCAGAGAGAGCTCTGCCTGTTGGGAAAAGCCTTTAAAATCCCTAGGAGTACCTGATGTGCACATCCAAACCTGCCTTCCTTGCCAAAGAGAGCAACTACAAGCCCATCTCCAAAGAAACGGCATCCCCTCCTCCAAAATACAACACATCCAGCGACTGATCCGCCTCCAGTATTGAATATGTCCAACAATTGCCCCCACACGCACAGGGGCCAGAAGAGAAATGTCTTGCTGGACTATTCCTCCCCACAGTACCTTAACATCTGCTCCAGCAACACTGGCACTATGTCCTTGCCTTCCCAAGGAAAGGCACTCCGAGTCTCTTGGCCTTGCCTTGTCTAGTTCTTCTTAAGGTACCCTTGCTCTGCTTCCTTTGCCTACGTCTGCCTTGCCTCGCACTGCCTACAACTTGCTGGCTTTGCTTTGCCCGGCCTACCACTCTTTCCCTTGCCTTCCATGCAGGCAAGGCGCTGCAAACCGAGTGCAGGCAATTGTGGGCAAGTCAAGGGAGAGGTAGGCAAGGCCAGAGCAGTGAGGGGAAAGCAAATGGAGTGGTAGACAAGAGAAGGTCCAGAAGTTAGAGGCAAGGCTGGCTGTAGGAAGGAAGGGCCACTGATGGGAAGGCCAGGCAGAAACAGGAAGGGCTCAGCAAGCCAAGGCCCTGGAGGAAAACAGTAGGCAGGTCATGTGCTGGGCATGGCCGTGCAAAGGAATGCAAGGCTCCAGAGGGCTAGCAGGGCAAGGCAAGGCAACTGTTGTGTTGCCAAGGCAAGGCCAGGCAAGGCAGGTGAGAAGTACATTCAAGGACTGCTGGTACACAAAAGTGGCCAGGACCAAGTGCTCTGTGTGGCCTTGATCCCGCGTGGGTCATCTCTCCTCTGTACCTAAAAGACTTGAGCTACCTGCTTGCCCTTGTATGCAAAAGAACTCTCTTTCTGGTCCCCGAGCTCAAGGGCAAAATGTGAATTGCCCCTCCAAGGTTCAAGACATGCAAGGATTGCTCCCAGACAAAGGCTGCCCACAGAGATGAGTGTGGCAACATGCGTCCTCCCCTGGTCTTCCTCTCATGGGATCCTGAAACACCGGAGATGCTTGAGAGCTTTGAGATTCCTCGGAGGAGCAGAAAGGGCAGGGCAAGGCCCAGAAATGTCATTGAAAAGGGGTGTTGAATTCCAGGTGGGGGAGGGGTGAGCAAGGTCATGCAAGGCAAGGGAGGGGTTCAAGGGCAAGGCAAGGCAAGTGGTGGCTTTGCGAGGCGAGGCAAGGCAATGAGGGTCCTAGAAGGAAAAGGAAAGATGAGGCCAGACCTAGACGAATGTGAAAGGAAGTCAGGTGGGGGATGGGTGAGCAAGTCAGTGCAAGGCAGGGGAGAAAAGGCAGGTTGAGGGAAGGCTACAGAGGGGGCAGCAAGGAAATGCAAGGCATGGGGAAGCATGCGAGGAGTGGGTGCTGCCAGCCGGTGGGGATGGCAGGGGCGGGGCCACTGCAAGTAGCATGGTGGGGATGTGGAGGGGGTGTTAGTGTGCGGGAGGTGTGTGTGTGTGTGTGTGTGCAGTGGAGTGCAGGGTAAGTGCAGGTGTGTGTGTGCGTATACGGGGGTTTTGTGCCAGGTGCTGTGCCGGGGAGAGCCGTTCCACCGCAAGGAAGGTGTGGGAGTGAAAGGAGTAAGATAGATGTGTCTTTACAAAGAGACCGTGTGAATCTCTCCTTAGACAAGGCTAGGAATTTACAGGGAGGGAAGTAACAGAAGAAAGTATTCGTTCTAGAAACTGTTACTAATCAACAGAGACTGTTGCTCAGCCAAGGCCCTGCTAAATTCCCGAACCTAGAGCAAGGCAGCAAAGACTTCCCAGCATTAGGAATAGTTTGGTTTTCTTCCTTTTCCATTCCAAAAGGGGAGTGCATATTAGAGGGGGGCATAGAGTAGGCAGTTCCGGAAGTCTGTAATTCCCGAGTACCTCAGAGGGTGCTGTTGCCAGGAACTTAACATCAGAAGGGGGCTGCTTCCCGCAATCATTTGAGAGAGTCCATGGCAAAAGCCCCATGGCCTCTCCCTGGAGTTGAAGAATGTTACAGGACTCCTCTGTCTCCTTTTTGGTGGATGAAGAAACTCAGAAAGCCACACTTCTGCCAGAACTCTCCAAGATGCCCCCTTTGCTCCCCGTGACTCCATCACTGCCCAGGAAGCTGTCTTTTCTACCACAGCAGTTTGACATACAGTTAAAAGTCGTGTGGCAGAGAAAAAAGGCAAGAATTGGTTTCCAAGGGATGGCAAACAAGAGATACCAGAACCTTTGGCCCTACCAATATTAAAGCAACTCCATTAAGAGAGTCCTTGCACTTCCTGAGGATTGGCAGAAGCCTATCTCATGATGTATGTTGCTGGGGGTCTTTTTAGACTGGCAAAAGGAGCTGTTGAAGGTTGCTTGATCTGTGCTAAAGCCAACAGCCAAGTTACAAAGTAACTTGCTAGAGGAGGGAGGCCTTGGGCTGCATGGCCCTTCCAAAGATGCCAGGTGGATTTTCCGGAGATGCCCCAAGTGGCAAGGCTTAATATCTTCTGGTAATCGTATGTCAGCTAGCAAGGTGGCCAGAAGTATTTCCAACTACTTCAGTAATGACAGGATCAGTTCTTAAGGCATTTTTGGAACAAATCATTCCAAGATACAGCATTGTAAAAGCAATAGATTCAGATAGGGGAACTCATTTTGCAGGAAAGATCCTTCAAGGGGTTTTGGCTTCTTTAGGAACACAATGGAACCTCCATAGGCCCTGGCACCCCCAGAGCTCGGCTCGGGTGGAAAACAATGAAGAGAGAAATAAACACCTTTTGAAGCTGGTAATAGAAACCAAGATGCCATGGGTAGGGCTTTGGACATTGGCTTTGGTGAGAATGAGGGCCCAACCCAGAAGAGAGATTCAGTTATCTCCCTTTCAATCGTTGTTTGCAATTGCCCTGGTAAGTCTCCACCTAGTGGGGGGGTAGAGGCAAGTGATGCATTTTTAAAACCATCTGTGGCCAGGATCCTGCTTCTTGTGAAACCCCTTCAACAGGAAGCTCAGCTGGCGCAAGCCCGGCCTTTGGACTTTGCTGCTTTTAACATCCAACCAGGAGATTGAGTCCTAGTTAAGGAGTAGAAAGAAGCGCCAGTGCTGGTGAAATGGTGTGGCCCATTCCAAGTGTCACTGACGACAGAAACAGCTGTCAAGTAAGCTGAACACAGGTGAACCCATCACTCTCGGGTCAAGGTCTCTGAAGCCTCAGAGATTTGCACATCTCAGCTGGAGGAGAAGGCCGGGAGGCCGTGACTGACACTCTGCAGGAGTGGGCCGGAGCAGTAGGCAGTGCTTCGACATCGGAAGAAGCCCCGCAGTCCTACCTTCAGACCGTCTGCTGAAATAGACTGTAAAGGCATCCCTCCTCTAGAATCTCCACTCACTTGGGGGCTAATACTTGTGGCCATTTTGTTACGTTAAGTGGTTTCTGTGTCTTCAATTGCCACAGGTGCTGCAGAAGACAACGGGAAAATTAGACTAGCTAATTAGATGACACTATTAAAACATTTTCCTTACTAATTCTACTTTGATATGGTCAGCTGAGTTTAGGCCAGGAGTGGGAGAATCAATTTGCAGCCTTAGGAGAAGAAGTAGCAAAAGTTTTTAACCTTAGCAATTGCTGTCTCTGTGGAAGGCCAGGAGGATCTGAAGAGTGGCCATAGTTGGCTAGCCCAGCTGAACCTAAATGGTGGGTCAATGTGAGGGCCACAGTGGGATGGGATTTGGGGCCAAAGAAGGAAGTTCATGGCCACTTCATTCTTCTCCAACAGGCACTTATTGCCTAAATAGGATAGGGCGTGTCTTTGTAGGAAAAGGCAATTGTCAATTGACTTTCCCTCTGGGCTTGAACAACTGGGTTTGGACCCCCAATTGCCCTCCTTCCAATTGTTCCAAATATCAAGGCAAATGCAATCAAATACCTGTTCGGCTCACTAACAGTAGCTGCGTAAGGCGTTCTTATCACACTTACCAAAAATATTTGGAAGCCTGTAAAGCAATGGGGAGGGACAAGGGGTTTTTTTGACCACCTGTTTTTGAGCAGTCCCCACAAAAATTCCACAAGTAGAAGACATGTTGTTTGTGATTATCAGTGGGAATGGCCACACCGGATTGGAACTCAAAGCCTTTTAGTGAGTTCTGCTCCAAATCCAACCAAGCAGCTTGCAGATGTAAATGTAGGTGGGAACCCTGTGCGGGAGCTTGGAAATGCAAATGCTGGGACCCTTATTGTGGGGCAACTCTTGTTGGAGGACCGTTAGGCCCGGGAATCCTGCTGTATTTTGAGCCACCAATTGATGACCATGGGTAGGTTCCTTTGCTAATGGAACACGGGCTTTGAAAGGACAGTATTGGATTTGTGGCCAACATGCTTAGCTCAGGTTACCTCCAAACTGGTCAGGGATATGGTATATTTAGTAGACTGTTGTTCTTTTTGCTACTACAAGTTCTGGGAAATCGCTTAGGAATCAAAATCTGTGATGATTTAATTAGAGAAAAGCAGTCAGCTGATGCAGCCCTGGCTGGAGGGAGCACCCCAAAACGGGGAAATGATGAACGGCCAACAGAACAAGTTACCCAACACGATGGACCAGCCCCTTGGAAACCTAAGGAATTAATCCCAGATGCCTGGGAACCCATTTATCATTTGAAGGAGATAATTAGGTTACAAGCTGTCTCAGAAATAATTACCAACCAGCCAGCCACAGCGCTTGACCTTTTTGCTGAGCAACCCACTTAAATGAGGAAAGCGGTAATTCAACATTGGATGGTATTAGATTATCTGTTAGCAGAAGAAGGAGGAGTTTGTGGGAAATTAAATGACTCGAGCTGCTGTTTGCAAGCAGATGACAGCGGAAAAGTGGTCAAACAAATAACAAAGGAAATAACGTCAGCTCGTGGACCTGTCCAAATGTTGAAAGGATGGGGATGGGACATGTTTTCATGGTTAACTGGCCAGCTCTGGGCTAAATGAATACGATTCCTCCTCTTATATGCTATCGCAATTCTCATCTTTTTACCATGTGTGACACCATGCTGGCTGCAGCTCTTTCAGCAGGTGCTCAAGGGGATGCCGCTAGCAGCCATGCCTACCTGATCCAGAAATGACTACAAAAGGACAGAAAAGGATGTCACTGCAAATAATAGCAAAACCCAAGAAGACTCCAGAAGAAAAAATTAAATCCATGGTAATTAAGGTTTGTAAAGACAAATACAGAGCAAATAAAAAGAGGAGGGATTAAAAGGAATGAGATGGATGAGTCTTTACAAAGAGACCGTGTGAATCGGCCTGTAGACAAGGCTAGGAAGTTATGGCTAGTGAAGTAACAGAAGAAACTAGGAGTTCTCTAGAACTGTTACTAATCATCAGAGACTGTTGATTAATCAAGGCCGTGTTAAATTCCTGAACCTAGAGCAAGGCAACAAAGACTTAAGAGCATTAGGAATGGGGTTCTTTTCTTTCTTCTCGATGCCAAGAGGGGGGTGCATATTAGAGGGGGGCGCATAGAGTAGGCAGTTCCGGAAGTCTGTATCTCCCGAATACCTCAGCCAGTGGGGAAAAGGAAGAGGGTGCTGTGGCCGGGAACTTGGCATCAAAAGGGGGCTGCATCCCGCAACCGTTTGACAGACGCCATGGGAAAAGCCCCATGGACTCTCCCTGTAGTCGAAGAATGTTGCAGGACTCCTCTGTCTCCTTTTCGGATATAAACCTCAGGCATCGTGGATTAATTTTCCCTAACGGCAGCGACCTGCCGCGTGGTCTCCGTGCTCCTCTCCAGCCCCCCGGGACGTGTAAAATAGTTCCCAGCGGCTCCCACCGCGCGTTGCAGACGGCTGCGCGGCCCCGGGGCTGCCCGCAGTGCTCCCCTGCCCCGCCAGGGCTGCCCGCGGGCTGCGGAGCCGCCTCGCCACCGGCGCGGCCAGGGCCGGGGCCCTTCTCGACAGCAGCCGAGGGGCTGCGGAGCGGGCGGCTGCCGGACGATCAGCTATTTTATGCCGCGCGGTGCTGCCGCCTCCATCTAGCTCTCCATCGCGCCGCCGCCCGCCGCCCGCCTGGGCGCGCTCACGCTCGGCCGCGCTCGCCGCCCGCCCAGCCTCGCCGGAAGCTCTCCCGCCCGGGCTGTGCCCCGGCTCCGCCGGCAGCTCGGCAGGGCCCGGCCGCACGCGTGCTGCGTGGCTCGGAGCAGCCGCGTTGCGCCGCAGGCGACGGGGAAGGCGGGGCGGGCCGGCGCCATCGTGGTAGCGCGGGGAGAGGAGCGCCCGGGCGGGGCGGCGAGCGGCGCGGCGGTGAGCGCTTCTGCTTCCTGTCGCTCGGCGGCCGCCCACGGCAGGTGCCGTGTGACCCCGCGGAGCGGCGGGGCCGGCCGGGCGGTGCGCGGCGAGGCTTTCGGCCAGCGGCGACCACAGCGAGAGGCTGCTGGCACTGCCCGTGCCGGTGGAGAGAGCGGGGATCCGAGGCCGGCCTTCCCCGGGCGACGAGGGGAGGCCGCCTTTGCCGCGCTGCCCTCCGTGCAGCATGTGGCCGATTCCGGCGAACCCGGGGTCTCCGCAGCGGCGCGGGCGGGAGGGAAGTGGGGAGCGCGCTCGGTGCCGTGCCGGCCGCTCCCGGCCAGCGCTGCGCTGCGCCGAGGCGTTTTCCCGCCCGTCCTGGGAAGGACATAAGCGACACCGTAGTTGGAGCTTAGCTGTCAGGGGGTACAACTTCCCTCCATTGGCGACCTCCTTTTCCCTCTGATTCAGCTACCTTGTGGTAGGTGCGATGGTGCTGAAGAAGGGTGGCGGCTTGGCACAGTTGCTGTCATAGGTGGTGCGAGAGCTCCACGCAAGGAGCTTTGAGTGGCATGTGTGAGGGTAGGAGGGTACGGCACCCATAGCTGAAGGCAAAAAAGGTCAGGGCATGTCATCAGCCGCAGTCGTGCTAAGTTGTTCATCTTTGCAAACTGCTTGCCGAGTTGTTCCTTTCTTAGGTAATGGGGTTTTGTATCAACCAGAACTGCAAATGGTCAGTATTTGCAGACAAGGTTACTTGGACTGTTGTTGAAGTGAGTGTAGCAGTTTCTATGGCATTCTGCAAAAAAAGTGACAGGTCTCCCTGTGTTCCCCAGTTCTTAACAAAGATGAAGTTAACAAACCCCTGAAAAGAGGTTTTGCAAAACTTCAGGGATATTTTCCTACTAGTACTGTAGAGACAACCATAGTCACCTTGTCTTTCCAAAAGTGAAGGTTCCCTATTTTTGTCCAAGAGCATCAAGTGCTTTTGATCAGCGTTTGTGTGCATGCATTAGCCTCGTTCTTGCTCTTCCTTGGAGAACTTTTACAATACTCACATGATCTGTGTAGGCTGCAGACTGCAGTGGTGAACTTCAAGGCTTCCAGCAGAAGGGAGATGCTATCCACATTTTGGATTCTCCTTAGTCTGAACCTTCAACGTCCAAGGCTTCACTTTTCAAGCAGTTGGAAGAGCTCCAAATTAAGACATGAACAGGTCTTAATTGACCTTGCCACCGCCTCAGTTAGTCAAGTAATGCTGTGCATTGGATTTGACTAGTGCAACATGTGCTTAAAATATGTAGAGTAACTCCTCGATTACCCTCTCAGAAGGGTTGGAATGGAAAACAAGGAGTTCCCAAGACAAATATTTGGTGTACCAGGAGTAGAATTTAGGAGTTGATTGCAGAGCACTGCATGCACAAATGTCTAAGGAGAATCCATCTTTTGATGTCCCATCTATGCTTGTTCTCATTTGAAATCCTGCACATTCTGCAGGCTGGTTTTGTTAGGCTTGGGGCTGGGGAAGGAGTGATGGTGGGGGAGGAGTGGGTGTTGGTTTTGGGTTATTTTTTTGTTTCCAGAATAGTGTACACAGAGCTTGTGCCCAAAACCAGCAGTAGGAAACAATGCAGGTATAAAAGAAGGTCACAGAAATGTCAGATAATACGAATCTGAAAGCGCTTCAGTATTTTACTCAGGAGTTTCACTCTAACAAGGTGATTTTCCTTCACAGAAATGTAGTGGCAGGCTTATGCCATGCTAGAAGTGATGACCTTTCTCTGCCCCAAATTGAGCAGCAAAAGGTTTTGGCTCTTAATTTGAACCCCTGAGCCAGCTGTGTTTCAGGCTGCAGAAGCTGCAGCTGTTGTGGCAGACGCAGGGTGCAGCCCTGCCTGCCAGTTCCGAGCTGGCCTGCGCTGGTGGCAGCCGTCAGCGCCCGGGGTCCCCTGTGCCACCCATGCCAGGGCTCTGCCTGCCTGCCTCGCAGCCCTGGTAGCCTCAGGGAAACATCGCACTACTCCATCTGCTTTAAAAACAAACAAGCAAACAAAAAGCTCCCTGTAAATATATGTAGAAGTCTTGAAACTAATTCTCAGCGCTTGCTCGGAGTTTGTTGATGGAGCAAATGGATTTTGGATAAACTGCTATTGCTAGTACTACTTAGGTTCCTAAACTTCAGAAGGGAGGCTATGGTGGTCACGTACCCCTGAGGAATGTTGGGAACAGTAAGACAGCTCAGTCATTTCAAGGTGGCCAGAAAATGGGTGTGGCAGTGGAGTGGACACTCTGTGAGTAGGTAGCCTTAAGTCATGTAACGACATGCACTTCAGTGGGAATTTTGCATCAACACCAAGAGATTGTGTCATGATGTGTTGCGTAACAACAAATTGGGCCAAAATTCTGCTGATTTTGACCAAGGTGGATGGGCCACCTTCACTTAAGCTGGCAAAGGGACATAAGTCAATGATGTTTGAAAAACAGCCATGAAACATAGCCCCTTTAGTTTGTTGCTCTGTTGCAAGTCTGCAAAGCTCTGTTGACAGGTCATTGGAAGTAGCTGTTGGAATCTAAGTGCAGTTGGACGCTTTGTCAGTCAGCATCAGCAGGAGGCTTAACGGTTTAGGTTGAGAGGTGGTGCATGGTTTTTTTTCAGAGGAATGGCCCAGTGAAGAGCAGTGTTCACTGCCATGACTACCGTTGTAGCCTTCAAGAGCAATGGTTCATTCAGAGAGAACTTCCTTGGTTCTGCTGGTTTGGTTTCGCAGCTGGAGCAAAGGTACAGCACTGGAAGCAATTCCTAGGGCAGAAGCGGGAGATATCCGAAGCTCTGGACTTCGTTGCCTAAGTGAGCGTAGTCTAATTGGAAGAGTGGTGAGCATCAGTGATATCAGATTTTTTACAAGTTCTTAATTCTGTCAAAACAAGAAAGAAGGAGAGTGATGAAGATGAAATCCTTTCCTCTTCAATCTGCCTACGCAACAACTTCAGCTGTAGTTGTAATGTGTATTCACCTATTTTGAATTGCCCAAAACCAGGCCTAGAGATGCTTCAGAGTCAGAGAAGCGGGTATTTGCTTTATTCGGCGCTGGGTGCATGAGGGATCACTCCTCCTAACACACACACACAGAGCACTCCATACAGTCCAGCATTATGTGTAAAATTTATGAACATTCATCACAATTCTTGGGATAGGAGTGGTTCTAGAAATTACTTCTCGGAAGTCATTAATATCATTAGCATACGTGCCATGCATGCGCTGTGTACGCTGATGGGCGCACTGAGGAAGGCTCCTCTTCTTCCTCGAGGGTCTTTCTGATGAAGATCAGTAGTCTTTGTCACAATGCACTTTTTACCTTTCTTTCTGGAGCATGCGCAGTTCTTCGGTGGCTGATGCAGCGATCTCTGTGCCGGTTTTCAAAAGATCCTGTTCCTCTTATCTTGACAAGATTAAGGCGAATCCTGCTGCTTAGGTTTTGTGATTAACATTTGCTGTCTCTTAGTAGTTCACTCGTGTTTACATGAGTTAACTATGGATCAACCCCCTTCTCAATTTTAGCACTGAAAGGATATTAGAGTCATTTAAAGAGATGTCTCCTATGGAGTACTATAAAACTGCCATAATGGTAAGACGTTTTCATACAGTAGTTTTAGCACAGAAGTAATATATGTACAATCTTGGATGTTTCATCCTGCTGGCTCAGGAGCCAGTATTGAGCTTTTCTCCTTTAAATCCAGTCTTAGAGCTCTGCAAGGATCACTGCAGCATGACGTTGTGACAAGGGGATGCTGATTCATGCATAAACCTTTGACGCTTTCCTTCTATCTTCAAGCAGCTTTGAAAACCAGTGATTATCTGGCATGTTGCGACTTGAGAGTCATGGTAAAGGTTTCACCAAACACTTTGTAATATCAGGCTACAGCTTTCATTCCTAAGGAAAGAGCATTGAGCAGATTGCTGGCAAAATGCTGAAAGAATGAGCCAAACCCAAAATCCTTTAATGGGAAAGATGGAAAAAATTTAGATGTGTTTATTTGAACTAAAAATAATGTGGACCAAGCCTAAATGTATTTCACACTAAATTCTTAGAACTGATTTTAAGGGAAGAAGTGAGAAAGATGAATTCCCAAGCGGAATTTTCAGCAGCATAATATTGAGCATTTATTAGTAGAACAAAGGCATATCACAGTGCAGGAGCACTTAGCAATATTGCTAGAGGCGTGGCTCCATTCATTTTACTGTGAACTTTAGTACTTCTTTAAACATAGTCCTTAAGCCCAGAAAGTCATTTACACTTCACTCAACTTTCCCCCCTCCGTCTCTGCCCCCTTGCGCCAGCACACGCCAGCACACTGCCACCTCGGTCCTCTGAGTAGCTCCAGAATTGAAGGCAGGCACCCCCCTCCGGTGCCTCCTCAGTCTCCAACCTAATTTGTAGTTGATGGGTTCTTTGGGAGGTGTGAGTTTTGATGAGATAACAGACTTCCTGGGATGCATGCGGTTTATCTTCTTTGTTTCTTGAAGATGTCTTGGTTTCCACCTCTGTAATTTCTCAACTTAAAGGACATTTATTATCATGTGTTTCTTCCTACGTTTCCCAACATGTTACCACTCATTCGAAGTTACAATTTACTCTAGTCTTGTTTTTACTTACCTATATTTTACCTTAACACTATTTCTACATAGTACATTCTCACTTCTAAATGTTAAAGTGATAGATGCGAAAGACAAAATTTATCGTTCACTCATTTATCACAGGAGGAATGTGTTAGCTGCTTGTGTTGCAGTTCACTTGTAATTGTGGTCTATTACCGCAGGCCTGGGCCCTAGGGTGTATCACTGTGTCCCGCAGCCATAGGGAGGAGGAGGAGAGAAGATCCAGCAGGCAGGAATTGTGCACCAAGATTTATTCATTTAATTATTTCACAAACTCTTTTACAGACTTTTTTCTTCATAGTCTAATTGGACAAAGGATCAGCCCCCCCCCTTGGGGTGATTGGCTAAAATCCTAAACCATCCATTGTCAAAATATTTTTCTACTAGACCATAAACCAGACTTTTCAAGGTTGCAGGTGGCTTGGTTGTTTACATACTCTGCTACCTCTTCTGTGAGAGAGAAAAGTCTCTCACAGACTTAGAAAATAGCAAGAAAATCCTCGCTAGCAGCATTTTGGTATCTACAATTCCCCCTTTTTGTTTGATAAGATAACAACTCCACTATTAATCCTAAATAGAAATTTACATCAGTTATTAATTCTAAATATGTCCTTAAGGCTTTAACGATCTGACTCCATAACAAGAAATTTAAAGTTCAGTCTCTGCTTGTGGAAGGACCATCCCAGTCTCTGCTTGTAGAAGGACCATCTGCCTGATGGTCAACATCTTGGTCATCATCAGAAGAGTCTGATGGCTGATGATCTACATTCTGGTGGCCACTTGGATGGTTGGTGTTCTGGTCATCATTTGGAGGTTGCCTGTTCTGCCTCTGGTGCCGTAGGGCAGGGCGAACACATTTTGCAGCTAGCCACCGTACCCCAGTATCTGTAGAAACGCAAGCATAGCCACGACCCCAAACCATAAGTTCCCGCAGGCCTTCCCACTGGTTAGTGAGTAAATTCCACACCCAGACTTTTGCCCAGGGCAGTTGTCTCTTGCCTGCAGATTGCAATGAGAGAAAGTGATTCAGAAGAACAGGATTCTTTGAATTTTGTGGTACCGTAAGGTGATTAATTGTATACGAGCTTTTGCTAGTCGGCTTCAGTAACCAAATTCAAAGGTTCCTGTGAGAATCGTTGAAAAGCCATGATAACAGCCCTTAATTCAACTAACTAAGCAGAGTCTGACTCGGATTGGTGTGTTAATCAACCACTGCAAAGGCAGTGTAGGATACTGTGCACCTTTGCGCACAGTGACCCCTGCTAAAAATTTGTCCCGATCCGTATGCCCCAGGCTGCCAACACATCCCGTCCCCAAAGGTTAAGGGAAGTGGTAGTAACATAAGGCCTAATTGTAGCTGTGTGCCCCTCTGAGTCCTTCACCGTCACAGGCCGTTCGCTTCAATAGCTCTGTGTGGTTCATCCTCATCCTGTGATGGCCGATCCCACTGGGGGTAAAGGCCATGAGGGAGGCCACGCAGAGAAGGAGATGATAGTTACATCAGCACCAGTATCAATCAAACCTTGAAGCTGAGTCCAGGGCGGACGGGCGTTCGGCAGGATCAGGGTACACGTCATCTGTGGCCTTTGGTCAGAGATGTCTGCAGTCCAGAAGGCCTGCAGAAGTCCTGTAGATCCACTGCCGTTATCTTTGTGAGTTTGTTGTTCTATCCTGGGGACACAAGACTTAAAAGGCACTAATTTAGCAAGGCAGGTCTTTTCAGGAATAGTTACAGGGGGTTTTCAAATTCCCTATAAAACTGAGGACAAGGCTCCGAGGAGCGGATTCCCATCAATCCGACCTCATCCTCATCCTATCGCATTAAACCTGTTAGAAGCCAGACCTGAACAGCCCCTCTCTTCCTTTGTCTCTGAGCTAACGTGAGCCGACATCAACGGCTCCTGCCGTGTTTCCCTCTGCAAAGAAGCCAGCTAGCTAGCCCAGCAAGCTCTTTTCCTGATCCCGAAGTCGCTTCAGCGACGCGTGGAGGTAACGCAGCTGGACTGTCTCTGACCAGGGGCACGCCAGAGTCAGTGCCTCGAGCACCAAACGCTGCGTTATTGGACATTGAAGGTTCAGGCTAAGGAGAATCCAAAACGTGGACAGCATCTCCCTTCTGCTGGAAGCCTTGAAGTTCACCACTGCAGTCTGCAGCCTACACAGATCATGTGAGTATTGTAAAAGTTCTCCAAGGAAGAGCAAGAACGAGGCTAATGCATGCACACAAACGCTGATCAAAAGCACTTGATGCTCTTGGACAAAAATAGGGAACCTTCACTTTTGGAAAGACAAGGTGACTATGGTTGTCTCTACAGTACTAGTAGGAAAATATCCCTGAAGTTTTGCAAAACCTCTTTTCAGGGGTTTGTTAACTTCATCTTTGTTAAGAACTGGGGAACACAGGGAGACCTGTCACTTTTTTTGCAGAATGCCATAGAAACTGCTACACTCACTTCAACAACAGTCCAAGTAACCTTGTCTGCAAATACTGACCATTTGCAGTTCTGGTTGATACAAGCCCCCATTACCTAAGAAAGGAACAACTCGGCAAGCAGTTTGCATAGATGAACAACTTAGCACGACTGCGGCTGATGACATGCCCTGACCTTTTTTGCCTTCAGCTATGGGTGCCGTACCCTCCTACCCTCACACATGCCACTCAAAGATCCACCTGTGACAGCAACTGTGCCAAGCCGCCACCCTTCTTCAGCACCATCGCACCTACCACAAGGTAGCTGAATCAGAGGGAAAAGGAGGTCGCCAATGGAGGTGTTATAAACATATATTATATTGGCTTCTCGCAAAGTATAAAGTAGATATTATATAATGTTAGAAATGCTTTTTGCTGTGTGGATGTAGTTTTCTCTCTTTTTAGCAAGAATGTTAACAAGTGTGAGCACGTAAGATAACCTCCAAACGAACAGAGGATGAGGCCCGAAAAGCTGCTAATCAACACTTTGTCTAGGGAGCAAAAGGGCCCAAAGGCTACTCCGCCCGGAGAACAGGCGGCCAGGAGAGTCCAAGAGCCGTTATCACCACTCTGCCCGGAGAGACGAAGAGGCCCAAAGCTGCAATCAGCCCTGTCTGTCTGGAGAATTAAGAAATCCACCCTACCATCGACTCTTGCCTAGCGGGCCCAACCCCAAGAATCAAGAGAAATAAAACCACAAGGCAGAAGACTACGCATGCTCTAAAAAGGCGGAACCAAGGAGTGGCCATGCAGAACAGCTCCAGGAAAAGTTTTAATATGAATAAAGAACAGACAGTAAAAATGGTATAAAAAAGACTCACCTCTGGCATCAGGTGTGCTCTTGGCAGAGCACCAAGGCACCCGGCCATTACCCCGTTGCTTTATTTGATGTGTCTCTTATTGTCTTTATATTAAACCCTTTAAATTCTCACAGGAGAGTGAACCTCGTTTTTCACAATTAAGGGCTCGTCCCGGAGCTACACCTCGCCTCTGAAAAGCGTGGGAGGATTCAAGAAGCAAGGGTAAGGCGCCTCCCGCCCAAGTTGGCAGGACCTTTGCTTAGCATCCTCTGGCGTGATTTGGTGGCAGCAGGGCAACACCCGGAGGACAAGAAAGACACAAAAATAAAGCAAATGAAAGAGAGCGCTCTCGACAAAAATCCCACAGACACTGGAAAAGAAACAGGACTGGGAAGTATTGTCCAAAGAAAAAGGGGGTGGTTACGGGAGATGAGCGTGTGTGAATGAGACGTGGGCTGGTTGCCCCCAGATCTGCGAAGTGAGTGTGGCAGTCTCTGAGTGCTGCCGTTCCGTCTTGTTCACGAGAACAGCGGCCAGCGAGGAGACAAAGCGAGAGATAAGCGGAGTGAAAGAATCTCCGGGGGTGACTGGGACGGGGTCCCAGAGAAGGGGTTGCAAAGTGGGAGCTACCCCCCCATATGCTGGGTTGAGGAAAACCCCAAGAGCACCCAGGGCCTAAAAGTACCCCAAGAGAGGTTGGGGTTTGGATGCTAGCAATGCTGGGTTGAGGGAAATCCAAGAGCACCCAGAATCCTAAGGATTATATCATACCCATGGGTGGATACTAACAAGTGACTTGAAAGAGGTACCTTATTATTCTGTTGTGAGTAGGAATGAGTGAGTGAACAAATATTAAAAAAGAGTGAATGTGTGAATGAAAAACTGTGTAATTCGAAGTTAACTTTGTTTTTGGGGAAGGTGGGCTCTAATAAATTTTTTGGTGTTTTTTGTACTGTGAAAGGGTGGGTAGTATTTTACAGCAGTGAAGATTGGTGTTTTAAAGGAATGAATTAGTATTTCAAAGGGGGGGATAAATTGGTATTTTGAGTAATAGAGAACTCCTGGAAAAATGGGACAACAACCTAGTAAATTAAGTTCAAATTATAAAAGGGTGCCAGAGGATATACCCCGAGACAGTCCCCTCGGGGTCAAACTCGCAAACTGGGAAACTGATCCTTCTACAAAAGGAAAAGAGAAAGTAAAAATGATTCAATTCTGCATGAAAGAGTGGGTAAAAAAGGAAATCAGATCTGATCATGTGTACTGGCCAAAATACGGGTCTGATGAGGCATGGATTTGCCAGGCTCTAAATGTATTTGTAAATTCAAAAGAGCCATCTCACCCTGAGGAGAGAGAATATGCTTCTTGCTGGACAGGAATTACAAAACCTCTGGGAACCAAAGTCTTCAAAATATCAGAAACCGCAGAGGAAAAGCAAACAGAAGAGAAAAAAGGCTGAGACCCTTTAGAAGTATTGCCTCCGCCGCCAGCACCAGAAGCTGCCCTCCTCCCCCTGGCTCCGGGGCTTCCCCCGCCAGCCCCCCCTCCGCCCGCACCGGGGGCCTTTCCCCCGGCAGCCCTCCCGCCCCAATGGAGCTGGGGGGGAGCCCTGCCCCCGCCCATGCCGGGGATCCCACCCTTCCCATATATCTCGGGAATCCCAGCACCCTCAATTGCATCAAGGGAAAGGTCACACGTCCCGGCTTCAGCCCCTACCTCTCCTGCCTTGAGAAACCCGGCTTTAGCCCCGGTGCCCGCCTCCTGTGCTCCGGAATATCTGGCTTCACTGCCATACCCCACCCCCACCCTCTGCACCACAGAATATTCAGCTTCAGCGCCAGACTTTGAATCTGCCCCTCCTCCCCAGGGGAGTTCGGTGCTTTCTTCCCAAATCAACCCTCTTCTTAACGAAGGAGCACCATACCAGAATACAGGAGGTGCCATTAAGGCTCCGAGGCAGCCCAACAAGCCCTCCATTGCTAAACAAACAGAGGGAAGCCGAGAAATTCATTTCTTTCCGTTAAGAGAAGTACCTACGGGAGGAGGGGGAAGCGGCTTTGTGAGTGCTCCTCTAACCTCTACAGAGGTTAGGAATTTCAAAAAAGAAATTAAAGGATTATTAGAAGACCCCATAGGTACAGCTGAAATGTTGGACCAGTTCTTAGGTCCCAACATTTTCACTTGGGAAGAAATGCAATCAATAATGAAAATAATATTCTCCCAAGAAGAAAGAGAAATGATTAGAATTGCTGGAATAAAAATTTGGGGAAAAGAAAACCAACAAGGTCCACCCGGGGATCAGAAAATGCCCATTACACCTCCTAACTGGAACCAAAATGATGAAGCTGGGAGGGGACATATGAATGATTATTGTAATTTGATAATCAAGGGAATAAAAGAGGGGGCACTCTGAGGACAAAATGTCAGAAAGGCCTTTGAGGGGCAGCAAGGGAAGGAAGAAACCCTGACTGAGTGGCTGGAGAGGCTCCGAAAGAATATGAAACAATATTCTGGGAGAGACCCGGAGTCCCTAGCAGGGCAAGCCCTGCTAAGAGTTCACTTTGTCACTCATGCCTGGCCAGATATTAGAAAAAAATTGGAAAAAATAGAAGATTGGTATGAGAAACCTTTACAAGACCTAGTAAGGGAAGCTCAAAAGATATATATGTCCGGAGGGATGAAGAAAAAGCCAAAGTGGGAGCAAAGATCATGATAGCCACTATGCGAGAGAGTACCTTCCAAAAAAAATCTAAAGCCCTCAGGTAACACTCCTAAACATTCCAGATTTAGAAATGGTGGAAAAGAGAAAAATAAAACCTCAGCACAATCAAGATTCCAAGAACAACCCAGGGATGCCTGTTTCTATTGCAAGGAAGAAGGGCATTATCAAAGAGAATGCCCCCACCTGAGGAGGGATCTGAAAAGATTTCAAGAGACACACAGAGAAGAAAAATAGGGAAATCATGGGCTCTATTTTTGGGGGGATAAATACCATCTGGAGCCTTTGATAACTTTAAAAGTAGGCCCCGAAGAGGAAGTATTGGAATTTATAGTTGACACTGGGGCAGAAAAGACTTGTGTGATGAATATTCCAAAAGGGTGGGATGTAAGTAATGATATGGTAAAAGTAACAGGAGCAAAGGGGGAAGGATTTAAGGTCCCTGTCATTAAAGATGTGGTTATTGAAGGGGAAACAAAAATAGGGATAGGGGATGCTTTGTTAGCTCCTGAGGCTGGCAGCAATTTATTGGGAAGGGATTTACAAATCCAACTGGGGATTGGAGTCATACCAGAAGAAGGGAAAATGACGGCCAAAGTGTTTAAACTTAGCCAAGCAGATGAAAGCAAAATTAACAGAGAGGTTTGGGCTAGGGAAGGGAATAGGGGTGGACTAGATCTTGACCCCATAAGGGTCACAATTGAAAAAGAAGAAGGTCCCATTTGTGTACATCAGTACCCTATATCTTTAGAAGGGAGAAAAGGCTTAAAACCAGTGATAGAAGAATTAATAAAGGATGGGACACTAGAACCTTGTAAATCCCCTCATAATAGCCCTATTCTCCCAGTAAAGAAATCTGATGGAAATTATAAATTAGTGCAAGATTTAAGAGAAGTAAACAAAAGAACACGGGCCTGCTACCCTATGGTTCCTAATCCCTGCACTCTTTTAAGCAAAATTCCACCTCAACATCAGTGGTTTAGTGTGGTAGATCTTAAAAATGCCTTTTGGGCCTGCCCACTGGCAGAGGAAAGCCGAAATATTTTTGCCTTTGAATGGGAAGATCCAAACACAGGGAAAAAGAACCAGTTGAGGTGGACTAAACTGCCACAGGGCTATTGTGAGGCCCCAAATTTATTTGGGCAAGCCTTGGGAGAAATACTACAAACCTTCCCCACTCCCCCAGGAATACAATTTATCCAATATGGAGATGACCTTCTAATATCAGGAGAAGATGAAATGAAAGTTAAAGGAGCTACCATAAAGCTTCTAAATTTTCTTGGGAAAAAGGGACTAAAGGCATCAAAAAGGAAATTACAGTTTGTGGAATCAGAAGTAAAATATCTCGGCCACCTGATAAGCAAAGGTAGCTGACAACTAAGTCCTGAAACAATTACAGGGATTTTATCCCTCCCTCCTCCCTCTTCAAAAAAGGAGGTTAGGAGACTGCTGGGGCTACTGGGATATTGCAGATTATGGATTGAAAGATATACACAAGCAGTAAAATTTTTATATGAAAAATTAACAGGGGGAGACAATATACAATGGACCAAAGATGATGATGATAATAAATTAGAAAAACTGAAGTTGAAACTAGCCTCGGTACCAGCCCTAAGCTTACCCTCACTAGAAAAACCCTTTCATTTATATGTGAATGCAGAAAATGGAGTAGCTCATGGTGTATTAGTCCAGGAATGGGGAGGGGTGAGAAGACCAATAGCTTATTTAGCTAAACTATTGGACCCAGTAAGCCGTGGCTGGCCAGTATGCATTCAAGCCATAGCAGCTACCGCTATTTTGGTGGAGGAGAGCCGTAAGCTCACCTTTGGAAGTAAACTGATTGTATACACACCCCATGCGGTCCGAAATGTGCTAAATCAAAAAGCTGAAAAATGGTTAACAGACTCCAGGCTATTAAAATATGAAGCAATTCTGATTGACAGTAATGATCTAACTATAGAAGCAAGCAAAAGCCTCAATCCGGCCCAATTCCTGTATGGAGAACCAAAAGATGACCTGGCACATGATTGCTTAGAAATTACTCAATACCAAACAAAAGTTCGAGAAGATCTAGCTGAACAAGCCCTCTTAGAAGAGGAAAGAATATATGTGGATGGTTCATCCAGATGCTTGCAAGGAAAAAGAATGTCAAGATATGCCTTAGTCGATGGGATAAATATGCAGGCCATCGAAAAAGGAAAACTACCTTCAAATTGGTCGGCGCAGTCTTGTGAATTATACGCTCTAAAGAGAGCACTGGAGCATTTAGCACACAAAAAGGGGACCGTCTATACTGATTCAAAGTACATACCTTTGGAAAGATCTGGGAAGAAAGGGGTTTACTAAATTCAAAGGGGAAAGAACTGATACATGAAGGCCTGATTTCAGAAGTGTTGGAAGCATTAAAATTGCCTGAAGAAATAGCCGTAGTGCATATCAAAGGACACCAAAAAGGGATGACCCCAGAAATAAGAGGGAATAACCTAGCAGACCAAGAAGCCAAAGATGCAGCAGAAAATGGGACTGAACCAATTCTGTTAATCCTGACCCCAGAAAGGGGAGAATTGGAAATCCCCAAATTTAGTAAAGAAGAAGAAAAAGAATTATTTAAGATAGGGGGAGAACAAGATCAATCTGGAAAACGGAAACTTCCTGATGGGAGACAGTTACTTAATAAGCCACTCACTAAGAGAATATTAGAAGATATGCATCAAAAAACTCATTGGGGTACTCAAGCTAGCTTGTGTGATCATTTTCTAAAAAATTATGGGTGTATTGGAATCTTTGGGGTAGCAAAACAAATAACTGGGAACTGTAGAACTTGCCAAAGAGTGACTAGGAAAATAATGAGAAAAACAACATTAGGAGGCCGTGAGTTAGCTCTGCGACCATTCCAAAGTATCCAAGTAGATTTCACTAAACTTCCTCAAGTACAGAGATGGAAGTTCCTATTAGTAATAGCAGACCACCTAACTTGTTGGGTAGAAGCAGTTCCTGCTACTAGAGCTACAGCTAACATAGTATGCAAAACCCTTCTGGAACAAATTATTCCCAGATATGGAATGGTTAATAAAATAAACTCAGGTAGAAGAACACATTTTACATCCAAAGTCTTACAACAAATAACTCAAGCCTTGGGAATAAAATGGGAATTACATACCCCCTGGCACCCACAAAGTTCAGGCCAAGTAGAAAGAGTGAACCAGACTTTGAAAAAAACTTTAACAAAATTAATGATTGAAACTCAAATGTCATGGGTAAAATGCTTACCTTTGGCTCTGTTGAGAGGCCGAACACAGCCCAGGTCAGACCTGGGAGTGTCTCCTTATGAGATGATGTTCGGATTACCCTTCCTTACTGCTCAACATGAAACAGCCACTTATGAAGTAGGAGAAGTAAGTGTCAAAAAATATGTCACCGCAATTGCCAGAACACTTGAAAATTTGCGGCTGAAAGGAATGATCCCTCAAACCACAGCTTTGGAGTTCAAAATTCATAATATCCATTCAGGGGAATGGGTACTAGTAAAAACATGGAAAGAACAATCTTTGACTCCACAATGGGAGGGTCCTTTTCAGGTACTGCTGATGACTGAGGCCGCAATCCAGACCAAGGAACGAGGGTAGATCCATGCCAGCAGAATCAAAGGACCTGTAAAAGAACCTGAAGAGTGGACTGTAATATCCAAACCAGGTGATACCAAATTGATTCTTAAACGGAGACCAGGTGGCAATGAGCTAGAACAATCTAAATAATCCAAGGGATATGCAAAGAATCACACCTAACTGAGAAGTAAAAGCCAAATTTATATCAGTGGCCCCTGGACAAATTCTGGGACATCGTGGAGAAGAATATTCTCACTTCAAACAGGAAGGGTTGGGACTGGATCAAACAGGGAACTCTCATGTTCTGATTCTAGCCTGTGATTTGTATTAAGAAGGCGGAGAATCACAACTTCCATCAGTGCCACATCATATACCCTGTTTGAATCATTCTAACACGGGGCATGCCAACCACGTCAAATATAAGTAATTAATCTAGAGGGAAATTGGCATTTCACACCGTCGACACCCTAGTTTGTAAAGGGTGTCAAGCACAAAATCGACCCCCTATCCAGACAAAATCATAAGCAACAAAAGCAATAACTTTGCTCTGCAGATGGGAATTACTAGTGCCTGTTGAATGGGAAACACCTAAGATAAGATAAGATACTACAGTTAAAAAGGTGCCAAAAGAAATTTGCCTAAAAGCTACAAAGGAAGTGACAAGGAAATAGAGGGCAAGACCGGGTCGGCCACTGTACTCGCCACCGAGAAGATCCAATACACCTGCTATGGGTTGCAACCTCATAGGCAAGGGAGGTGGGAGTATAAGCCATGCCGGACCTCTGTTATTCCTTCTTTTGTCACTTCTCCTGGTCCCTTTTGGGACACCGGCAAGACCATGTTACAAATGCTATCGAAAGCTCTACATGGAAAGACACCGGGGCTTCTTTCTTATTACTCATACCCATACCAACAGTCACTGTTATGACTCATCCAAATTAGGTATTTGCATGCATAAAGGAGAAAAATATTGGATTACAGAAAATTTAGGAACAAGTGGAAACAGACTAAGAAGCAATTGTCCAAAAGGAGAAAAATAGATTTGCTCCACAGCTGCCACCAGGGGAACAGTCCAAGATTTGGTAAAAGAGCAAGTGGTAAGTAAAGATACAAAGCCAGCACAGCAACCTCGCCCTATATTCACCTCACCACGCCAGGACCTGTATGCAAAGCTCAAACAACAAAGAGGAAAAAACCCCAAGGTTAGGAAAAAACCTGTTTGTGGAATTGGGGGAGAGGATAGGTAAAGAACTTAACATAACCAACTGTTGGGTCTGTGGAGGAGCTTTAATGACAGAAGAATGGCCACGGAAAGGTAGCAGCGTAGGCCCGGTAGAACTCCTTAAATGGAACCGGACAAATATAAGAGGGGGGAACCGACCTGAGGGGTGGATTTTAAGTTCAACAGTGATAGGGGAAGAATGCCTCTGGCGAACTGGGATAAACTTTCTTAATGAAGTAGGAAACACTCCCTGTAAAAGCTATAAAGTGAGTAACAAAACTTCAAGGTGGTGGGTCCCAGAAAAACCAACTTGGTATTGAGCCCAGAAAAAAGGAAAAGACTGTGTATATGATCATGAAGTTGGACTCTTTCAGTGTAATGACACGAGGAAAAATCCTTATTTTGGAATCCCAGAAATAGCCAAATTTGGGGAGAATATAAATCAACAAGAAGGTGATTATTGGAAAGCACCAGATGGCTTCTTTTGGATATGTGGGAAAAGGGCATCCCCAAGACTCCCTTCACATTGGAAAGGGAGTTGTACACTAAGAATCATTCAACCAGGGTTTTTCCTTTTCCCAGAACCAGTGGGAGATCAATTAGGTATACCTCTCTATGAAGACTTCAAAAGAAAGAAAAGAGATTTAATTGGAGGATTCCAAAAATGGAAAGATGAGGAATGGCCCCCTGAACGAATATTAGAAACAGATGGGCCAGCTACCTAAGCACAAGATGGAAGCTGGGGATATCAGACCCCAATTTACATGCTGAATCGTATCATCAGACTCCAAGCTCTTGTAGAAATCATAACCAATGAAACAGCTGGGGCTATGGAATTAATAGTCAGCCAGCAACGCCAAACCAGAGCTGCAATACATCAAAATAGGCTGGCTTTAGACTATTTACTGGCCGAAGAAGGCGGTGTGTGCAGGAAGTTCAATACATCGGACTGTTGTTTAAAAATTGATGACAATGGGGATGCCGTTCTAGATATGGCCAACCAAATCAGAAAAATAGCCCATGTACCAGTCCAAAAATGGGAATCAATGATGTCTGCTAACTGGTGGGATGGCATATTGGGGAAAGAATGGTGGAAGAAGCTAGGTTTCTTCCTCTTATGTGCTACAGCTAGTCTAATATTTCTCCCTTGCTTGATCCCCTGCTTTATTCGGCTAATCACCAGCATAGTTCAAGGCATGCAAGTTGTGGCAATGCCTACTGACCCAAAGTTGGCTATGTCTGGAACAGCACAAAAAATTATGGTATTAAAAAGACAAAGTGATACAAAAGACCCTCTTGAAGAAGCCAAATTGATCTGTGAAAAGAACGAACAGACATTAGAAGCCAAGAAAAAAGAATTATTGCTCAAGCCAAATGATTTATAAAATAGAAAAGGGGGGATTGTTATAAACATATATTATATTAGCTTCTCGCAAAGTATAAAGTAGATATTATATAACGTTAGAAATGCTTTCTGCTGTGTGGATGTAGTTTTCTCTCTTTTTAGCAAGAATGTTAGCAAGTGTGAGCACGTAAGATAACCTCCAAACGAACAGAGGATGAGGCCCGAAAAGCTGCTAATCAACACTTTGTCTAGGGAGCAAAAGGGCCCAAAGGCTACTCCGCCCGGAGAACGGGCGGCCAGGAGAGTCCGGGAGATTTTATCACCACTCTGCCCGGAGAGACGAAGAGGCCCAAAGCTGCAATCAGCCCTGACTGTCTGGAGAATTAAGAAATCCATCCTACCATCGACTCTTGCCTAGCGGGCCCAACCCCAAGAATCAAGAGAAATAAAACCACAAGGCAGAAGACTAGGCACGCTCTAAAAAGGCGGAACCAAGGAGTGGCCATGCAGAACAGCTCCAGGAAAAGTTTTAATATGAATAAAGAACAGACAGTAAAAACGGTATAAAAAGGACTGACCTCTGGCATCAGGTGTGCTCTTGGCAGAGCGCCAAGGCAACTGGCTGTTACCCCGTTGCTTTATTTGATGTGTCTCTTATTGTCTTTATATTAAACCCCTTTAAATTCTCACAGGAGAGTGAACTTCGTTTTTCACAGAGAGAAGTTGTTCCCCCTGACAGCTAAGCTCCAACTACGGTGTCGCTTACGTCCTTCCCAGGACGGGCGGGAAAACGCCTCGGCGCAGCGCAGCGCTGGCCGGGAGCGGCCGGCACGGCACCGAGCGCGCTCCCCACTTCCCTCCCGCCCGCGCCGCTGCGGAGACCCCGGGTTCGCCGGAATCGGCCACATGCTGCACGGAGGGCAGCGCGGCAAAGGCGGCCTCCCCTCGTCGCCCGGGGAAGGCCGGCCTCGGATCCCCGCTCTCTCCACCGGCACGGGCAGTGCCAGCAGCCTCTCGCTGTGGCCGCCGCTGGCCGAAAGCCTCGCCGCGCACCGCCCGGCCGGCCCCGCCGCTCCGCGGGGTCACACGGCACCTGCCGTGGGCGGCCGCCGAGCGACAGGAAGCAGAAGCGCTCACCGCCGCGCCGCTCGCCGCCCCGCCCGGGCGCTCCTCTCCTCGCGCTACCACGATGGCGCCGGCCCGCCCCGCCTTCCCCGTCGCCTGCGGCGCAACGCGGCTGCTCCGAGCCACGCAGCACGCGTGCGGCCGGGCCCTGCCGAGCTGCCGGCGGAGCCGGGGCACAGCCCGGGCGGGAGAGCTTCCGGCGAGGCTGGGCGGGCGGCGAGCGCGGCCGAGCGTGAGCGCGCCAGGCGGGCGGCGCGATGGAGAGCTAGATGGAGGCGGCAGCACCGCGCGGCATAAAATAGCTGATCGTCCGGCAGCCGCCCGCTCCGCAGCCCCTCGGCTGCTGTCGAGAAGGGCCCCGGCCCTGGCCGCGCCGGTGGCGAGGCGGCTCCGCAGCCCGCGGGCAGCCCTGGCGGGGCAGGGGAGCACTGCGAGCAGCCCCGGGGCCGCGCAGCCGTCTGCAACGCGCGGTGGGAGCCGCTGGGAACTATTTTACACGTCCCGGGGGGCTGGAGAGGAGCACGGAGACCACGCGGCAGGTCGCTGCCGTTAGGGAAAATTAATCCACGATGCCTGAGGTTTATATCCGAAAAGGAGACAGAGGAGTCCTGCAACATTCTTCGACTACAGGGAGAGTCCATGGGGCTTTTCCCATGGCGTCTGTCAAACGGTTGCGGGATGCAGCCCCCTTTTGATGCCAAGTTCCCGGCCACAGCACCCTCTTCCTTTTCCCCACTGGCTGAGGTATTCGGGAGATACAGACTTCCGGAACTGCCTACTCTATGCGCCCCCCTCTAATATGCACCCCCCTCTTGGCATCGAGAAGAAAGAAAAGAACCCCATTCCTAATGCTCTTAAGTCTTTGTTGCCTTGCTCTAGGTTCAGGAATTTAACACGGCCTTGATTAATCAACAGTCTCTGATGATTAGTAACAGTTCTAGAGAACTCCTAGTTTCTTCTGTTACTTCACTAGCCATAACTTCCTAGCCTTGTCTACAGGCCGATTCACACGGTCTCTTTGTAAAGACTCATCCATCTCATTCCTTTTAATCCCTCCTCTTTTTATTTGCTCTGTATTTGTCTTTACAAACCTTAATTACCATGGATTTAATTTTTTCTTCTGGAGTCTTCTTGGGTTTTGCTATTATTTGCAGTGACATCCTTTTCTGTCCTTTTGTAGTCATTTCTGGATCAGGTAGGCATGGCTGCTAGCGGCATCCCCTTGAGCACCTGCTGAAAGAGCTGCAGCCAGCATGGTGTCACACATGGTAAAAAGATGAGAATTGCGATAGCATATAAGAGGAGAAATCGTATTCATTTAGCCCAGAGCTGGCCAGTTAACCATGAAAACATGTCCCATCCCCATCCTTTCAACATTTGGACAGGTCCACGAGCTGACGTTATTTCCTTTGTTATTTGTTTGACCACTTTTCCGCTGTCATCTGCTTGCAAACAGCAGCTCGAGTCATTTAATTTCCCACAAACTCCTCCTTCTTCTGCTAACAGATAATCTAATACCATCCAATGTTGAATTACCGCTTTCCTCATTTAAGTGGGTTGCTCAGCAAAAAGGTCAAGCGCTGTGGCTGGCTGGTTGGTAATTATTTCTGAGACAGCTTGTAACCTAATTATCTCCTTCAAATGATAAATGGGTTCCCAGGCATCTGGGATTAATTCCTTAGGTTTCCAAGGGGCTGGTCCATCGTGTTGGGTAACTTGTTCTGTTGGCCGTTCATCATTTCCCCGTTTTGGGGTGCTCCCTCCAGCCAGGGCTGCATCAGCTGACTGCTTTTCTCTAATTAAATCATCACAGATTTTGATTCCTAAGCGATTTCCCAGAACTTGTAGTAGCAAAAAGAACAACAGTCTACTAAATATACCATATCCCTGACCAGTTTGGAGGTAACCTGAGCTAAGCATGTTGGCCACAAATCCAATACTGTCCTTTCAAAGCCCGTGTTCCATTAGCAAAGGAACCTACCCATGGTCATCAATTGGTGGCTCAAAATACAGCAGGATTCCCGGGCCTAACGGTCCTCCAACAAGAGTTGCCCCACCATAAGGGTCCCAGCATTTGCATTTCCAAGCTCCCGCACAGGGTTCCCACCTACATTTACATCTGCAAGCTGCTTGGTTGGATTTGGAGCAGAACTCACTAAAAGGCTTTGAGTTCCAATCCGGTGTGGCCATTCCCACTGATAATCACAAACAACATGTCTTCTACTTGTGGAATTTTTGTGGGGACTGCTCAAAAACAGGTGGTCAAAAAAACCCCTTGTCCCTCCCCATTGCTTTACAGGCTTCCAAATATTTTTGGTAAGTGTGATAAGAACGCCTTACGCAGCTACTGTTAGTGAGCCGAACAGGTATTTGATTGCATTTGCCTTGATATTTGGAACAATTGGAAGGAGGGCAATTGGGGGTCCAAACCCAGTTGTTCAAGCCCAGAGGGAAAGTCAATTGACAATTGCCTTTTCCTACATAGACACGCCCTATCCTATTAGGCAATAAGTGCCTGTTGGAGAAGAATGAAGTGGCCGTGAACTTCCTTCTTTGGCCCCAAATCCCATCCCACTGTGGCCCTCACATTGACCCACCATTTAGGTTCAGCTGGGCTAGCCAACTATGGCCACTCTTCAGATCCTCCTGGCCTTCCACAGAGCCAGCAATTGCTAAGGTTAAAAACTTTTGCTACTTCTTCTCCTAAGGCTGCAAATTGATTCTCCCACTCCTGGCCTAAACTCAGCTGACCATATCAAAGTAGAATTAGTAAGGAAAATGTTTTAATAGTGTCATCTAATTAGCTAGTCTAATTTTCCCGTTGTCTTCTGCAGCACCTGTGGCAATTGAAGACACAGAAACCACTTAACGTAACAAAATGGCCACAAGTATTAGCCCCCAAGTGAGTGGAGATTCTAGAGGAGGGATGCCTTTACAGTCTATTTCAGCAGACGGTCTGAAGGTAGGACTGCGGGGCTTCTTCCGATGTCGAAGCACTGCCTACTGCTCCGGCCCACTCCTGCAGAGTGTCAGTCACGGCCTCCCGGCCTTCTCCTCCAGCTGAGATGTGCAAATCTCTGAGGCTTCAGAGACCTTGACCCGAGAGTGACGGGTTCACCTGTGTTCAGCTTACTTGACGGCTGTTTTCTGTCGTCAGTGAAACTTGGAATGGGCCACGCCATTTCACCAGCACTGGCGCTTCTTTCTACTCCTTAATTAGGACTCAATCTCCTGGTTGGATGTTAAAAGCAGCAAAGTCCAAAGGCCGGGCTTGCGCCAGCTGAGTTTCCTGTTGAAGGGGTTTCACAAGAAGCAGGATCCTGGCCACAGATGGTTTTAAAAATGCATCACTTGCCTCTACCCCCCCCACTGGGTGGAGACTTACCAGGAGGGCAATTGCAAACAACGATTGAAAGGGAGATAACTGAATCTCTCTTCTGGGTTGGGCCCTCATTCTCACCAAAGCCAATGTCCAACGCCCTACCCATGGCATCTTGGTTTCTATTACCAGCTTCAAAAGGTGTTTATTTCTCTCTTCATTGTTTTCTACCCGAGCCGAGCTCTGGGGGTGCCAGGGCCTATGGAGGTTCCATTGTGTTCCTAAAGAAGCCAAAACCCCTTGAAGGATCTTTCCTGCAAAATGAGTTCCCCTATCTGAATCTATTGCTTCTACAATGCTGTATCTTGGAATGATTTGTTCCAAAAATGCCTTAAGAACTGATCCTGTCATTACTGAAGTAGTTGGAAATACTTCTGGCCACCTTGCTAGCTGACATACGATTACCAGAAGATATTAAGCCTTGCCACTTGGGGCATCTCCGGAAAATCCACCTGGCATCTTTGGAAGGGCCATGCAGCCCAAGGCCTCCCTCCTCTAGCAAGTTACTTTGTAACTTGGCTGTTGGCTTTAGCACAGATCAAGCAACCTTCAACAGCTCCTTTTGCCAGTCTAAAAAGACCCCCAGCAACATACATCATGAGATAGGCTTCTGCCAATCCTCAGGAAGTGCAAGAACTCTCTTAATGGAGTTGCTTTAATATTGGTAGGGCCAAAGGTTCTGGTATCTCTTGTTTGCCATCCCTTGGAAACCAATTCTTGCCTTTTTTCTCTGCCACACGACTTTTAACTGTATGTCAAACTGCTGTGGTAGAAAAGACAGCTTCCTGGGCAGTGATGGAGTCACGGGGAGCAAAGGGGGCATCTTGGAGAGTTCTGGCAGAAGTGTGGCTTTCTGAGTTTCTTCATCCACCAAAAAGGAGACAGAGGAGTCCTGTAACATTCTTCAACTCCAGGGAGAGGCCATGGGGCTTTTGCCATGGAGTCTCTCAAATGATTGCGGGAAGCAGCCCCCTTCTGATGTTAAGTTCCTGGCAACAGCACCCTCTGAGGTACTCGGGAATTACAGACTTCCGGAACTGCCTACTCTATGCCCCCCTCTAATATGCACTCCCCTTTTGGAATGGAAAAGGAAGAAAACCAAACTATTCCTAATGCTGGGAAGTCTTTGCTGCCTTGCTCTAGGTTCAGGAATTTAGCAGGGCCTTGGCTGAGCAACAGTCTCTGTTGATTAGTAACAGTTTCTAGAACGAATACTTTCTTCTGTTACTTCCCCCCCTGTAAATTCCTAGCCTTGTCTAAGGAGAGATTCACACGGTCTCTTTGTAAAGACACATCTATCTTACTCCTTTCACTCCCACACCTTCCTTGCGGTGGAACGGCTCTCCCCGGCACAGCACCTGGCACAAAACCCCCGTATACGCACACACACACCTGCACTTACCCTGCACTCCACTGCACACACACACACACACACACCTCCCGCACACTAACACCCCCTCCACATCCCCACCATGCTACTTGCAGTGGCCCCGCCCCTGCCATCCCCACCGGCTGGCAGCACCCACTCCTCGCATGCTTCCCCATGCCTTGCATTTCCTTGCTGCCCCCTCTGTAGCCTTCCCTCAACCTGCCTTTTCTCCCCTGCCTTGCACTGACTTGCTCACCCATCCCCCACCTGACTTCCTTTCACATTCGTCTAGGTCTGGCCTCATCTTTCCTTTTCCTTCTAGGACCCTCATTGCCTTGCCTCGCCTCGCAAAGCCACCACTTGCCTTGCCTTGCCCTTGAACCCCTCCCTTGCCTTGCATGACCTTGCTCACCCCTCCCCCACCTGGAATTCAACACCCCTTTTCAATGACATTTCTGGGCCTTGCCCTGCCCTTTCTGCTCCTCCGAGGAATCTCAAAGCTCTCAAGCATCTCCGGTGTTTCAGGATCCCATGAGAGGAAGACCAGGGGAGGACGCATGTTGCCACACTCATCTCTGTGGGCAGCCTTTGTCTGGGAGCAATCCTTGCATGTCTTGAACCTTGGAGGGGCAATTCACATTTTGCCCTTGAGCTCGGGGACCAGAAAGAGAGTTCTTTTGCATACAAGGGAAAGCAGGTAGCTCAAGTCTTTTAGGTACAGAGGAGAGATGACCCACGCGGGATCAAGGCCACACAGAGCACTTGGTCCTGGCCACTTTTGTGTACCAGCAGTCCTTGAATGTACTTCTCACCTGCCTTGCCTGGCCTTGCCTTGGCAACACAACAGTTGCCTTGCCTTGCCCTGCTAGCCCTCTGGAGCCTTGCATTCCTTTGCACGGCCATGCCCAGCACATGACCTGCCTACTGTTTTCCTCCAGGGCCTTGGCTTGCTGAGCCCTTCCTGTTTCTGCCTGGCCTTCCCATCAGTGGCCCTTCCTTCCTACAGCCAGCCTTGCCTCTAACTTCTGGACCTTCTCTTGTCTACCACTCCATTTGCTTTCCCCTCACTGCTCTGGCCTTGCCTACCTCTCCCTTGACTTGCCCACAATTGCCTGCACTCGGTTTGCAGCGCCTTGCCTGCATGGAAGGCAAGGGAAAGAGTGGTAGGCCGGGCAAAGCAAAGCCAGCAAGTTGTAGGCAGTGCGAGGCAAGGCAGACGTAGGCAAAGGAAGCAGAGCAAGGGTACCTTAAGAAGAACTAGACAAGGCAAGGCCAAGAGACTCGGAGTGCCTTTCCTTGGGAAGGCAAGGACATAGTGCCAGTGTTGCTGGAGCAGATGTTAAGGTACTGTGGGGAGGAATAGTCCAGCAAGACATTTCTCTTCTGGCCCCTGTGCGTGTGGGGGCAATTGTTGGACATATTCAATACTGGAGGCGGATCAGTCGCTGGATGTGTTGTATTTTGGAGGAGGGGATGCCGTTTCTTTGGAGATGGGCTTGTAGTTGCTCTCTTTGGCAAGGAAGGCAGGTTTGGATGTGCACATCAGGTACTCCTAGGGATTTTAAAGGCTTTTCCCAACAGGCAGAGCTCTCTCTGGGTTCGAGCTGTTGAGCTGTCGGTGGGAATGCAAAGGCCAAGCTCTTAAGCTATTTGTCCTGGTGCCTTCAGTGTGTGAGCAGTCCCTGGTGCCGTTGCCTTTGGATCCTGACTCTGGGAGAGGGAAGGCTTAGGATGGTACCTAGAGCTGAGAAGGAGAGTGCTGAGAACAGCGTGTGGGCTGCTAGTTTGAGGGGTGCAGGTGAAGTTGTAGGCAGCAAGATCTTCCTCAGCTGGCACTGTTTTGAGCCCTGTTTTTGCCAGATGGTTTCAAGCTGGTGGGCGGAATCTGCGAGAGGGAAAAGATTTGTTTGGGCCAAAGAGGTGTGGTGTAAAGAAGAGTGTGCTCTTGGAAGGGGAAGATGAGGGCAACCTTTTTGTCCTGACACCGTTGATTTGAGTGCAGGGCCGTTTGCAAGTTGCCTCTGTCTGCCCTTGGGGTGGTTTCGAGCTGGGCCAGGTGCTTGGCCTTCTTTTGCAAGTCTGCAGCGCCGTCGTGTGGTTGTTTCCATGAGCGTTCACAGTGCCCGGCAAAAAGCGCTTGGCTGGCGCGGCCCCAGTCGTGTGGAAGCAGTTGGTGGAAGAGCTCCGCTGTGCATCCTGCCTCTTGGAGACATAAAAGGATGTAACCCTGCGCGTAGCGGGGAAGCAAGACGAATCTTTTCATTGTTGGCTGAGCAGTTTCTAAGTCGCAAAAGTAAAGGCAGTTTCAGCACGGCCTCTTTCTTTCAGAACCTTTTCTGTGCCATCATGAACATGCTCAACATGCCACTCGCACCCGCTGAACTGCATCAAAGGCCCTGGAGATAGGCGCTTTCCTTCAAGCTCTCTGTAGCATCGTACCCTCCACCTCTGGCGGATCCCAAAGCCCTTCCAAACATCCAGCAGCTGCACGCAGAGAACAAGTGCTAGAACAAGGCGTTGGCCTTCCTAGTCCTTTTAAAGTCTGTGAACTAGGCGAAACATTCCAGTGAGCAGCACTTTCCTTCGCAACTATATCTAGAGCATCATCACATTCTCTCCAAGTGGGTAAGTCCACCCTTGCAGCGCAGCGTTTGCAGCCACAGTTCGGACTGAGAGATAGGCCAGGTGAGAAAGCATTTCTTGACTATCCCTCTTCTCTGGAAGACTTGATACTCGCAGCGCGACCACGTCCACACACCTTCAGTGTGGCCAGGTTCAAGCAGCTAGAGCTCCCAGAGATGGGAGAGTCAGGAGAGAAGACGTTCCAAAAGTACCGTGTACTTACAGCAGCATTAAAACTGTGCACAGCAGTCTGCAGCACTGTAGACTGCGGCTTCTCCGACAGACGAGCCATCCCATTGTTGCCTCTCGCAGCCTGCTTGCTAGCTGCTCTCCTGAAGAAAAGAACTAGAAGAAAAAGCCAATGCTGGGCTGCACCTTCCCCTTGCCTTACGTAAAGCCACCTAAACTCCCCGCTGCACTCTCTACTTCCCCTCTCCTTGGAAGCGACCACTGTGTTTGCTGCATCTCGAAGCCTAAAGTTAAGCGCCAGTGGTTTTGGGGATGGTTGGAAGAGGGATAAGTAGTAGCACAAGGAAGTAGTTGTCGTTGAACTTCCTCCTTCTCAATGCTAACGTGAATTGGGCAGGCAGGCGAGTGCTAGCCACGCTCCTTTCTCAGTTTGTACGCTGCGGACACCAGCCCGGTGCTCTGCGCCTTCGTTCGGCCTCTTTAGTACCCATGTCGCGCTTTCATTGTGCCGGAGTCGAAGCGTCGTCTACTTCTCGCCCAGAGAGCACGGTGCCGGCAGCGAAATGCCCCAGCCGACTGCTTCTGCCGACACACGCCTGGTCTATGCACTTTCCCTCGCAGCGACATACAGCAGCACTTTCGGTCTTTCTTGTCGTCCAAATGGAAAGGGAAAGATTCTCAGCTCCGTCTGGCACAGTTTTAGGTCAACAAGCTTACCCGGAGCTTACCCGCGACGCGTGGAAACTTGTGTTTGCACCACATTCAAGTGGTAGCCGTCTTTCCTTTACAGGCTGCAGAACGCCGTCAGATCCCGGTGCTCTCTGCACCTGCCTTCTCAGTTCCAATACCGCCGCGCACAATACAGCTTTGCAGGAAGCAAACACGCGGATAGTCATGTCGCTCAGAAGAACGTGCCAGGACGAAAAGATGTTCTTCCTTTCTCCTCGTCGCCCATATTGTGGTGCTGTATTAAAAGCCTTGGCCAGCGAAAGGCTAATCCAGCAAGTGTTTCTCACCTGATGCATTTCGCTGAGGGAGAGCTGAGGAAAATCCTTGCACAGCACACTGCGGATGCGTGCAGTACACATGCTGAAGAGCGGCAAAACTCAAAGCCATCGCTGGGCTTCAGTTCTGTCCAGACCGCAGAAGGCGAAGAACGAAGCAGCTGGGCATCGCGTTAACGTACTCAGTGGACCGAATTTCAAATGTTCAGCCAAGAGCTGCTTCACAAGCAGATTCAGCTGAGAATGCTCTGGCTGGTTCACAAAGTAAGGCGTAGCCGTTGCACTCTATCACACTATCAGGCCAGAAGAAGTTTCTTACACCTTCAATGCTGCAGAGTCCATGCAGCTGGAGCACACGCAGTAGGACGCGTCCAGATAGACGGCGTTCTTCAAGTACCCCCCTCCTCCAAGCAGCCTTGAAACTGAGCACAACACACTGCGGCTCGGGAGCTTCCTTCTCAGATAGACGTGCCGTCACGTTATTCACTCTCGCAGCTCCGTTGCCCACTTGCAGCAGCTGCTACCAAAGCAAAATGCTCCAGAAGTAAAAAGCACTGCTGAGCAAACCTTTTCCTTTGCCTCACGTAAAGCACTGTAAACTGTCCCCTGCACTCTTTATTTCCATTCTCCGCTGCATCTACCACTGTCATCTCTGCATCTCGAAGCATAAAGCTCGGCACAATTCTTCCCAGGGAAAGCTGGAAGAGAAATAGGTAGCAGCACAAGTAGCTGCAAGTGGAACTTTTGTTTTCAACTGCTAACGTGAATCCGAAAAGAAGCGAGCGGCAGCCACGCTTCTTCTTGCCGCCTGTGCGATGCGCACGCCAGCTCGGTGCTCTGCGCCCTCATTCGTATGCTCTTCGTACCATGTCGCGCTTTTCATTCTGCCGGAGTCGAAGCGTCGTCTACTTCTCGCCCGGAGAGCACGGTGCCGGAAGAGAAATGCCCCAGCCGACTGCCCTTCCGAAACACACCAGGGCTATGCACTTTTCTCGCAGCGACATACAGCAGCACTTTCGGTCTTTTCTTGTCGTCCAAATGTAAAGGGAAAGATTCTCAGCAATGTCGGGCACAGAGAACAGTTTTAGGTCAACAAGCACGCCCAGAGCTTGCCCGCGACTCGTGGAAACTTGTGTTTGCACACATTCCAGTGGCAGCCCTCTTTCCTTTACAGCCTGCAGAGCGCCGTCAGATCGCGGTGCCCTCTGCACCTGCCTTCTCCCTTCCAAGTACCACTGCGCACAATTCAGCCTTGCAGGAAGCAAAGGCGCGGATAGTCGTCTCGCAGAGAAGAACGTGCAAAGACGAAAAGATGTTCTTCTTTGCTCCTTCTCGTCGCCCAGATTGTGGTGCTGTACTGAAAGCCATGGCCAGCGAAAGGCTAATCCAGCAAGTGTTTCTCACCTGATGCATTTCGCTGAGGGAGAGCTGAGGAAAATCCTTGCACAGCACACTGCGGATGCGTGCAGTACACATGCTGAAGAGCGGCAAAACTCAAAGCCATCGCTGGGCTTCAGTTCTGTCCAGACCGCAGAAGGCGAAGAACGAAGCAGCTGGGCACCGCGTTAACGTACTCAGTGGACCGAATTTCAAATGTCCAGCCAAAAGCTGCTTCATAAGCAGATTCAGCTGAGAATGCTCTGGCTGCTTCACAAAGTAAGGCGTAGCCGTTGCACTCTATCACACTATCAGGCCAGAAGAAGTTTCTTACACCTTCAATGCTGCAGAGTCCATGCAGCTGGAGCACACCAAGAAGGACGCGTCCAGATAGACGGCGTTCTTCAAGTACCCTCCTCCTCCAAGCAGCCTTGAAACTGAGCACAACACACTGCGGCTCGGGAGCTTCCTTCTCAGATAGACGTGCCGTCACGTTATTCACTCTCGCAGCTCCGTTGCCCACTTGCAGCAGCTGCTACCAAAGCAAAATGCTCCAGAAGTAAAAAGCACTGCCGGGCTGTACTTTCGCCTTGCCTCACGTAAAGCACCATAAACTGTCCGCTGTACTCTTTATTTCCCTTCTCCGCCGCATCTACCACTGTCATCTCTGCATCTCGAAGCATAAAGCTCGGCACAATTCTTCCCAGGGAAAGCTGGAAGAGAAATAGGTAGCAGCACAAGTAGCTGCAAGTGGAACTTTTGTTTTCAACTGCTAACGTGAATCCGCAAAGAAGCGAGCGGCAGCCACGCTTCTTCTTGCAGCCTGTGCGATGCGCACACCAGCTCGGTGCTCTGCGCCCTCATTCGTATGCTCTTCGTACCATGTCGCGCTTTTCATTCTGCCGGAGTCGAAGCGTCGTCTACTTCTCGCCCGGAGAGCACGGTGCCGGAAGAGAAATGCCCCAGCCGACTGCCCTTCCGAAACACACCAGGGCTATGCACTTTTCTCGCAGCGACATACAGCAGCACTTTCGGTCTTTTCTTGTCGTCCAAATGTAAAGGGAAAGATTCTCAGCAATGTCGGGCACAGAGAACAGTTTTAGGTCAACAAGCACGCCCAGAGCTTGCCCGCGACTCGTGGAAACTTGTGTTTGCACACATTCCAGTGGCAGCCCTCTTTCCTTTACAGCCTGCAGAGCGCCGTCAGATCGCGGTGCCCTCTGCACCTGCCTTCTCCCTTCCAAGTACCACTGCGCACAATTCAGCCTTGCAGGAAGCAAAGGCGCGGATAGTCGTCTCGCAGAGAAGAACGTGCAAAGACGAAAAGATGTTCTTCTTTGCTCCTTCTCGTCGCCCAGATTGTGGTGCTGTACTGAAAGCCATGGCCAGCGAAAGGCTAATCCAGCAAGTGTTTCTCACCTGATGCATTTCGCTGAGGGAGAGCTGAGGAAAATCCTTGCACAGCACACTGCGGATGCGTGCAGTACACATGCTGAAGAGCGGCAAAACTCAAAGCCATCGCTGGGCTTCAGTTCTGTCCAGACCGCAGAAGGCGAAGAACGAAGCAGCTGGGCACCGCGTTAACGTACTCAGTGGACCGAATTTCAAATGTCCAGCCAAAAGCTGCTTCATAAGCAGATTCAGCTGAGAATGCTCTGGCTGCTTCACAAAGTAAGGCGTAGCCGTTGCACTCTATCACACTATCAGGCCAGAAGAAGTTTCTTACACCTTCAATGCTGCAGAGTCCATGCAGCTGGAGCACACCAAGAAGGACGCGTCCAGATAGACGGCGTTCTTCAAGTACCCCCCTCCTCCAAGCAGCCTTGAAACTGAGCACAACACACTGCGGCTCGGGAGCTTCCTTCTCAGATAGACGTGCCGTCACGTTATTCACTCTCGCAGCTCCGTTGCCCACTTGCAGCAGCTGCTACCAAAGCAAAATGCTCCAGAAGTAAAAAGCACTGCCGGGCTGTACTTTCGCCTTGCCTCACGTAAAGCACCATAAACTGTCCGCTGTACTCTTTATTTCCCTTCTCCGCCGCATCTACCACTGTCATCTCTGCATCTCGAAGCATAAAGCTCGGCACAATTCTTCCCAGGGAAAGCTGGAAGAGAAATAGGTAGCAGCACAAGTAGCTGCAAGTGGAACTTTTGTTTTCAACTGCTAACGTGAATCCGCAAAGAAGCGAGCGGCAGCCACGCTTCTTCTTGCAGCCTGTGCGATGCGCACACCAGCTCGGTGCTCTGCGCCCTCATTCGTATGCTCTTCGTACCATGTCGCGCTTTTCATTCTGCCGGAGTCGAAGCGTCGTCTACTTCTCGCCTGAGAGCACGGTGCCGGCAGAGAAACGCTCCGGGCTTCTGCCTCTGCCGAAACACGCCTGGGCTATCCCTCTCAGCGTTAAGTAGCACAAAATGCTGTCTGCGTTGTGGTCTTAATCTTAAGGGAAAGATTCTCGGCTTCGGCTAGCACAGAGAACTTTGCTGGGACAATACATGTGTTTTATTATCCTTTCTCGCAAGAAGACTATGGTGCTTCTTTGGAACTGTTGGCCAGTGTAAGGCTAATCCAGCAAGTGCTTCTCTCCTGACACATTTCTCTGAGCGAGAGCTTCGGCGGACAGTTGGGCTCTGCGAAGCAGAAAGTCTGTGCTTGCACGTAGCGCTGAGGAGAATCTGTGCACAGCGCGCTCTGGATGCGTGCAGTACACACACTAAAGAGAGCCAAAGCTCAATGTCTCAGTTCTGTCCAGCGCCGGAAATTGAGAAGAACGCAGCCCCAGAGCTCTGGGCTGGAGTGTGCGATGGTTATGAGCTGTGCCGCTCTTCTGCGTGTCTACTGCACGCATCCATAGTGTACAGTGCAAGGATTTTCCTCAGCTCTCGCTCAGCGAAATGCATTAGAAGGGAAGCACATGCTAGATTAGCCATTCGTTAGCCCACGCTTTCAGTAGAGCACCACAATCTGGGCGACGAGGAAAAGCAAAGAACATCTTTTCGTCTTTGCACGATCTTCTCTGCGAGACATCTCTCCACGTCTTTGCTTCCTGCAAGGCTGTAAGGTGCGCGGTGGTACTTGGAAGGGAGAAGGCAGGTGCAGAGAGCACCGCGATCTGACGGCGCTCTGCAGGCTTAAAGGAAAGAAAGCTACCACTTGAATGTGGTGCAAATACCAATTTCCACGCGTCGCGGGTAAGCTCCGGGTAAGCTTGGTGACCTAAAACTGGGCGCTGAGTGAGACGTAACCGAGAATCTTTCCCTTTGCATTCCGGCTCCAACGCAAACAGAATGTGATGCTACTTAGCGCTGCGAAGGAAAGTGCATAGCCCTGGTGTGTTTGGGAAGAATCAGCAGCCTGGAGCGTTTTTCTGGAGCCTTTCTCCGCTGGCACCGTGCTCTCTGGGCGAGAAGTAGACGACGCTTCGACTCCGGCAGAATGAAAGCGCGACATGGTACGAAGAGCATTAAAGAATGAGGGCAGAGGGCCGAGCTGGTGTGTGCATCGCACAGGCTGCAAGAGGAAGATTGGCTGTCACTCGCTTGTTTCCGGATTCACGTTAGCGTTTTAAAACAGAAAGTTCCACTTGCAGCTACTTGTGCTGCTGCCTATTTCTCTTCCAGCGTTCCCTGGGAGGAATTGTGCCGAGCTTTATGCTTCGAGATGCAGAGATAACAGTGGTAGATGCGGCGGAGAATGGAAATACAGAGCACAGCGGACAGTTTATGGTGCTTTACGTGAGGCAAGGGAAAGCGCAGCCCGGCAGTGCTTTTTACTTCTGGAGCATTTTGCTTTGGTAGCAGCTGCTGCAAGTGGGCAACGGAGCTGCGAGAGTGAATAACGTGACGGCACGTCTATCTGAGAAGGAAGCTCCCGAGCCGCAGTGTGTTGTGCTCAGTTTCAAGGCTGCTTGGAGGAGGGGGGTACTTGAAGACCGCCTTCTAGCTCGACGCGTCCTACTGCGTGTGCTCCAGCTGCATGGACGCTGCAGCATTGAAGGTGTAGGATACTGCTTCTGGCCAGGTAGTGTGATGAATGGAAACGGCTGCGCCTTACTTTGTGAAGCAGCCAGAGCATTCTCAGCTGAATCTGCTTATGAAGCAGCTTTTGGCTGGACATTTGAAATTCGGTCCACTGAGTACGTTAACGCGGTGCCCAGTTGCTTCGTTCTTTGCCTTCTGCGGTCTGGACAAAACTGAAGCCCAGCGATGGCTTTGCCTTTTGGCGCTCTTCAGCGCGAACACTGCACGCATCCACAGTGTGCTGTGCACGGATTTTCCTCAGCTCGACGTACAATCATTTTCTTGCTGTTTCCAGAGTCTAAACTCTTCGTGAAACTCTCGCTCAGCGAGATGCGTCAGGAATGAGGCACTTGCTGGATGAGCTTTTCGCTAGCCAAGACTTTCAATACAGCACCACAATTCAGGCAAGAAGCAGGAGAAAGGAAGATCATCTTTTCGTCCTTCCACGTTCTTCTCTGCGAGATGACTATCCGTGTCTTTGCTTCCTGCAAGGCTGTAAGGGGCGCGGTAGTACTTAGAACTGAGAAGGCAGGTGCAGAGAGCACGGCGGTCTGACGGTGCTCTGCAGGCTGTAAAGGAAAGACGGCAACCACTTGAATGTGGTGCAAACACAAGTTTCCACGCGTCGCGGGTAAGCTCCGGGTAAGCTTGTTGACCTAAAACTGTGCGAGACGGAGCTGAGACTCTTTCCCTTTACATTTGGACGACAAGAAAGACCGAAAGTGCTGCTGTATGTCGCTGCGAGGGAAAGTGCATAGACCAGGCGCGTGTCGGCAGAAGCAGTCGGCTGGGGCATTTCGCTGCCGGCACCGTGCTCTCTGGGCGAGAAGTAGACGACGCTTCGACTCCGGCACAATGAAAGCGCGACATGGGTACTAAAGAGGCCGAACGAAGGCGCAGAGCACCGGGCTGGTGTCCGCAGCGTACAAACTGAGAAAGGAGCATGGCTGGCACTCGCCTGCCTGCCCAATTCACGTTAGCATTGAGAAGGAGGAAGTTCAACGACAACTACTTCCTTGTGCTACTACTTATCCCTCTTCCAACCATCCCCAAAACCACTGGCGCTTAACTTTAGGCTTCGAGATGCAGCAAACACAGTGGTCGCTTCCAAGGAGAGGGGAAGTAGAGAGTGCAGCGGGGAGTTTAGGTGGCTTTACGTAAGGCAAGGGGAAGGTGCAGCCCAGCATTGGCTTTTTCTTCTAGTTCTTTTCTTCAGGAGAGCAGCTAGCAAGCAGGCTGCGAGAGGCAACAATGGGATGGCTCGTCTGTCGGAGAAGCCGCAGTCTACAGTGCTGCAGACTGCTGTGCACAGTTTTAATGCTGCTGTAAGTACACGGTACTTTTGGAACGTCTTCTCTCCTGACTCTCCCATCTCTGGGAGCTCTAGCTGCTTGAACCTGGCCACACTGAAGGTGTGTGGACGTGGTCGCGCTGCGAGTATCAAGTCTTCCAGAGAAGAGGGATAGTCAAATGCTTTCTCACCTGGCCTATCTCTCAGTCCGAACTGTGGCTGCAAACGCTGCGCTGCAAGGGTGGACTTACCCACTTGGAGAGAATGTGATGATGCTCTAGATATAGTTGCGAAGGAAAGTGCTGCTCACTGGAATGTTTCGCCTAGTTCACAGACTTTAAAAGGACTAGGAAGGCCAACGCCTTGTTCTAGCACTTGTTCTCTGCGTGCAGCTGCTGGATGTTTGGAAGGGCTTTGGGATCCGCCAGAGGTGGAGGGTAGGATGCTACAGAGAGCTTGAAGGAAAGCGCCTATCTCCAGGGCCTTTGATGCAGTTCAGCGGGTGCGAGTGGCATGTTGAGCATGTTCATGATGGCACAGAAAAGGTTCTGAAAGAAAGAGGCCGTGCTGAAACTGCCTTTACTTTTGCCGCTTAGAAACTGCTCAGCCAACAATGAAAAGATTCGTCTTGCTTCCCCGCTACGCGCAGGGTTACATCCTTTTATGTCTCCAAGAGGCAGCATGCACAGCGGAGCTCTTCCACCAACTGCTTCCACACGACTGGGGCCGCGCCAGCCAAGCGCTTTTTGCCGGGCACTGTCAGCGCTCATGGAAACAACCACACGACGGCGCTGCAGACTTGCAAAAGAAGGCCAAGCACCTGGCCCAGCTCGAAACCACCCCAAGGGCAGACAGAGGCAACTTGCAAACGGCCCTGCACTCAAATCAACGGTGTCAGGACAAAAAGGTTGCCCTCATCTTCCCCTTCCAAGAGCACACTCTTCTTTACACCACACCTCTTTGGCCCAAACAAATCTTTTCCCTCTCGCAGATTCCGCCCACCAGCTTGAAACCATCTGGCAAAAACAGGGCTCAAAACAGTGCCAGCTGAGGAAGATCTTGCTGCCTACAACTTCACCTGCACCCCTCAAACTAGCAGCCCACACGCTGTTCTCAGCACTCTCCTTCTCAGCTCTAGGTACCATCCTAAGCCTTCCCTCTCCCAGAGTCAGGATCCAAAGGCAACGGCACCAGGGACTGCTCACACACTGAAGGCACCAGGACAAATAGCTTAAGAGCTTGGCCTTTGCATTCCCACCGACAGCTCAACAGCTCGAACCCAGAGAGAGCTCTGCCTGTTGGGAAAAGCCTTTAAAATCCCTAGGAGTACCTGATGTGCACATCCAAACCTGCCTTCCTTGCCAAAGAGAGCAACTACAAGCCCATCTCCAAAGAAACGGCATCCCCTCCTCCAAAATACAACACATCCAGCGACTGATCCGCCTCCAGTATTGAATATGTCCAACAATTGCCCCCACACGCACAGGGGCCAGAAGAGAAATGTCTTGCTGGACTATTCCTCCCCACAGTACCTTAACATCTGCTCCAGCAACACTGGCACTATGTCCTTGCCTTCCCAAGGAAAGGCACTCCGAGTCTCTTGGCCTTGCCTTGTCTAGTTCTTCTTAAGGTACCCTTGCTCTGCTTCCTTTGCCTACGTCTGCCTTGCCTCGCACTGCCTACAACTTGCTGGCTTTGCTTTGCCCGGCCTACCACTCTTTCCCTTGCCTTCCATGCAGGCAAGGCGCTGCAAACCGAGTGCAGGCAATTGTGGGCAAGTCAAGGGAGAGGTAGGCAAGGCCAGAGCAGTGAGGGGAAAGCAAATGGAGTGGTAGACAAGAGAAGGTCCAGAAGTTAGAGGCAAGGCTGGCTGTAGGAAGGAAGGGCCACTGATGGGAAGGCCAGGCAGAAACAGGAAGGGCTCAGCAAGCCAAGGCCCTGGAGGAAAACAGTAGGCAGGTCATGTGCTGGGCATGGCCGTGCAAAGGAATGCAAGGCTCCAGAGGGCTAGCAGGGCAAGGCAAGGCAACTGTTGTGTTGCCAAGGCAAGGCCAGGCAAGGCAGGTGAGAAGTACATTCAAGGACTGCTGGTACACAAAAGTGGCCAGGACCAAGTGCTCTGTGTGGCCTTGATCCCGCGTGGGTCATCTCTCCTCTGTACCTAAAAGACTTGAGCTACCTGCTTGCCCTTGTATGCAAAAGAACTCTCTTTCTGGTCCCCGAGCTCAAGGGCAAAATGTGAATTGCCCCTCCAAGGTTCAAGACATGCAAGGATTGCTCCCAGACAAAGGCTGCCCACAGAGATGAGTGTGGCAACATGCGTCCTCCCCTGGTCTTCCTCTCATGGGATCCTGAAACACCGGAGATGCTTGAGAGCTTTGAGATTCCTCGGAGGAGCAGAAAGGGCAGGGCAAGGCCCAGAAATGTCATTGAAAAGGGGTGTTGAATTCCAGGTGGGGGAGGGGTGAGCAAGGTCATGCAAGGCAAGGGAGGGGTTCAAGGGCAAGGCAAGGCAAGTGGTGGCTTTGCGAGGCGAGGCAAGGCAATGAGGGTCCTAGAAGGAAAAGGAAAGATGAGGCCAGACCTAGACGAATGTGAAAGGAAGTCAGGTGGGGGATGGGTGAGCAAGTCAGTGCAAGGCAGGGGAGAAAAGGCAGGTTGAGGGAAGGCTACAGAGGGGGCAGCAAGGAAATGCAAGGCATGGGGAAGCATGCGAGGAGTGGGTGCTGCCAGCCGGTGGGGATGGCAGGGGCGGGGCCACTGCAAGTAGCATGGTGGGGATGTGGAGGGGGTGTTAGTGTGCGGGAGGTGTGTGTGTGTGTGTGTGTGTGCAGTGGAGTGCAGGGTAAGTGCAGGGGTGTGTGTGCGTATACGGGGGTTTTGTGCCAGGTGCTGTGCCGGGGAGAGCCGTTCCACCGCAAGGAAGGTGTGGGAGTGAAAGGAGTAAGATAGATGTGTCTTTACAAAGAGACCGTGTGAATCTCTCCTTAGACAAGGCTAGGAATTTACAGGGAGGGAAGTAACAGAAGAAAGTATTCGTTCTAGAAACTGTTACTAATCAACAGAGACTGTTGCTCAGCCAAGGCCCTGCTAAATTCCCGAACCTAGAGCAAGGCAGCAAAGACTTCCCAGCATTAGGAATAGTTTGGTTTTCTTCCTTTTCCATTCCAAAAGGGGAGTGCATATTAGAGGGGGGCATAGAGTAGGCAGTTCCGGAAGTCTGTAATTCCCGAGTACCTCAGAGGGTGCTGTTGCCAGGAACTTAACATCAGAAGGGGGCTGCTTCCCGCAATCATTTGAGAGACTCCATGGCAAAAGCCCCATGGCCTCTCCCTGGAGTTGAAGAATGTTACAGGACTCCTCTGTCTCCTTTTTGGTGGATGAAGAAACTCAGAAAGCCACACTTCTGCCAGAACTCTCCAAGATGCCCCCTTTGCTCCCCGTGACTCCATCACTGCCCAGGAAGCTGTCTTTTCTACCACAGCAGTTTGACATACAGTTAAAAGTCGTGTGGCAGAGAAAAAAGGCAAGAATTGGTTTCCAAGGGATGGCAAACAAGAGATACCAGAACCTTTGGCCCTACCAATATTAAAGCAACTCCATTAAGAGAGTCCTTGCACTTCCTGAGGATTGGCAGAAGCCTATCTCATGATGTATGTTGCTGGGGGTCTTTTTAGACTGGCAAAAGGAGCTGTTGAAGGTTGCTTGATCTGTGCTAAAGCCAACAGCCAAGTTACAAAGTAACTTGCTAGAGGAGGGAGGCCTTGGGCTGCATGGCCCTTCCAAAGATGCCAGGTGGATTTTCCGGAGATGCCCCAAGTGGCAAGGCTTAATATCTTCTGGTAATCGTATGTCAGCTAGCAAGGTGGCCAGAAGTATTTCCAACTACTTCAGTAATGACAGGATCAGTTCTTAAGGCATTTTTGGAACAAATCATTCCAAGATACAGCATTGTAGAAGCAATAGATTCAGATAGGGGAACTCATTTTGCAGGAAAGATCCTTCAAGGGGTTTTGGCTTCTTTAGGAACACAATGGAACCTCCATAGGCCCTGGCACCCCCAGAGCTCGGCTCGGGTAGAAAACAATGAAGAGAGAAATAAACACCTTTTGAAGCTGGTAATAGAAACCAAGATGCCATGGGTAGGGCTTTGGACATTGGCTTTGGTGAGAATGAGGGCCCAACCCAGAAGAGAGATTCAGTTATCTCCCTTTCAATCGTTGTTTGCAATTGCCCTCCTGGTAAGTCTCCACCCAGTGGGGGGGGTAGAGGCAAGTGATGCATTTTTAAAACCATCTGTGGCCAGGATCCTGCTTCTTGTGAAACCCCTTCAACAGGAAACTCAGCTGGCGCAAGCCCGGCCTTTGGACTTTGCTGCTTTTAACATCCAACCAGGAGATTGAGTCCTAATTAAGGAGTAGAAAGAAGCGCCAGTGCTGGTGAAATGGCGTGGCCCATTCCAAGTGTCACTGACGACAGAAAACAGCCGTCAAGTAAGCTGAACACAGGTGAACCCGTCACTCTCAGGTCAAGGTCTCTGAAGCCTCAGAGATTTGCACATCTCAGCTGGAGGAGAAGGCCGGGAGGCCGTGACTGACACTCTGCAGGAGTGGGCCGGAGCAGTAGGCAGTGCTTCGACATCGGAAGAAGCCCCGCAGTCCTACCTTCAGACCGTCTGCTGAAATAGACTGTAAAGGCATCCCTCCTCTAGAATCTCCACTCACTTGGGGGCTAATACTTGTGGCCATTTTGTTACGTTAAGTGGTTTCTGTGTCTTCAATTGCCACAGGTGCTGCAGAAGACAACGGGAAAATTAGACTAGCTAATTAGATGACACTATTAAAACATTTTCCTTACTAATTCTACTTTGATATGGTCAGCTGAGTTTAGGCCAGGAGTGGGAGAATCAATTTGCAGCCTTAGGAGAAGAAGTAGCAAAAGTTTTTAACCTTAGCAATTGCTGGCTCTGTGGAAGGCCAGGAGGATCTGAAGAGTGGCCATAGTTGGCTAGCCCAGCTGAACCTAAATGGTGGGTCAATGTGAGGGCCACAGTGGGATGGGATTTGGGGCCAAAGAAGGAAGTTCACGGCCACTTCATTCTTCTCCAACAGGCACTTATTGCCTAATAGGATAGGGCGTGTCTATGTAGGAAAAGGCAATTGTCAATTGACTTTCCCTCTGGGCTTGAACAACTGGGTTTGGACCCCCAATTGCCCTCCTTCCAATTGTTCCAAATATCAAGGCAAATGCAATCAAATACCTGTTCGGCTCACTAACAGTAGCTGCGTAAGGCGTTCTTATCACACTTACCAAAAATATTTGGAAGCCTGTAAAGCAATGGGGAGGGACAAGGGGTTTTTTTGACCACCTGTTTTTGAGCAGTCCCCACAAAAATTCCACAAGTAGAAGACATGTTGTTTGTGATTATCAGTGGGAATGGCCACACCGGATTGGAACTCAAAGCCTTTTAGTGAGTTCTGCTCCAAATCCAACCAAGCAGCTTGCAGATGTAAATGTAGGTGGGAACCCTGTGCGGGAGCTTGGAAATGCAAATGCTGGGACCCTTATGGTGGGGCAACTCTTGTTGGAGGACCGTTAGGCCCGGGAATCCTGCTGTATTTTGAGCCACCAATTGATGACCATGGGTAGGTTCCTTTGCTAATGGAACACGGGCTTTGAAAGGACAGTATTGGATTTGTGGCCAACATGCTTAGCTCAGGTTACCTCCAAACTGGTCAGGGATATGGTATATTTAGTAGACTGTTGTTCTTTTTGCTACTATAAGTTCTGGGAAATCGCTTAGGAATCAAAATCTGTGATGATTTAATTAGAGAAAAGCAGTCAGCTGATGCAGCCCTGGCTGGAGGGAGCACCCCAAAACGGGGAAATGATGAACGGCCAACAGAACAAGTTACCCAACACGATGGACCAGCCCCTTGGAAACCTAAGGAATTAATCCCAGATGCCTGGGAACCCATTTATCATTTGAAGGAGATAATTAGGTTACAAGCTGTCTCAGAAATAATTACCAACCAGCCAGCCACAGCGCTTGACCTTTTTGCTGAGCAACCCACTTAAATGAGGAAAGCGGTAATTCAACATTGGATGGTATTAGATTATCTGTTAGCAGAAGAAGGAGGAGTTTGTGGGAAATTAAATGACTCGAGCTGCTGTTTGCAAGCAGATGACAGCGGAAAAGTGGTCAAACAAATAACAAAGGAAATAACGTCAGCTCGTGGACCTGTCCAAATGTTGAAAGGATGGGGATGGGACATGTTTTCATGGTTAACTGGCCAGCTCTGGGCTAAATGAATACGATTCCTCCTCTTATATGCTATCGCAATTCTCATCTTTTTACCATGTGTGACACCATGCTGGCTGCAGCTCTTTCAGCAGGTGCTCAAGGGGATGCCGCTAGCAGCCATGCCTACCTGATCCAGAAATGACTACAAAAGGACAGAAAAGGATGTCACTGCAAATAATAGCAAAACCCAAGAAGACTCCAGAAGAAAAAATTAAATCCATGGTAATTAAGGTTTGTAAAGGCAAATACAGAGCAAATAAAAAGAGGAGGGATTAAAAGGAATGAGATGGATGAGTCTTTACAAAGAGACCGTGTGAATCGGCCTGTAGACAAGGCTAGGAAGTTATGGCTAGTGAAGTAACAGAAGAAACTAGGAGTTCTCTAGAACTGTTACTAATCATCAGAGACTGTTGATTAATCAAGGCCGTGTTAAATTCCTGAACCTAGAGCAAGGCAACAAAGACTTAAGAGCATTAGGAATGGGGTTCTTTTCTTTCTTCTCGATGCCAAGAGGGGGGTGCATATTAGAGGGGGGCGCATAGAGTAGGCAGTTCCGGAAGTCTGTATCTCCCGAATACCTCAGCCAGTGGGGAAAAGGAAGAGGGTGCTGTGGCCGGGAACTTGGCATCAAAAGGGGGCTGCATCCCGCAACCGTTTGACAGACGCCATGGGAAAAGCCCCATGGACTCTCCGTGTAGTCGAAGAATGTTGCAGGACTCCTCTGTCTCCTTTTCGGATATAAACCTCAGGCATCGTGGATTAATTTTCCCTAACGGCAGCGACCTGCCGCGTGGTCTCCGTGCTCCTCTCCAGCCCCCCGGGACGTGTAAAATAGTTCCCAGCGGCTCCCACCGCGCGTTGCAGACGGCTGCGCGGCCCCGGGGCTGCCCGCAGTGCTCCCCTGCCCCGCCAGGGCTGCCCGCGGGCTGCGGAGCCGCCTCGCCACCGGCGCGGCCAGGGCCGGGGCCCTTCTCGACAGCAGCCGAGGGGCTGCGGAGCGGGCGGCTGCCGGACGATCAGCTATTTTATGCCGCGCGGTGCTGCCGCCTCCATCTAGCTCTCCATCGCGCCGCCCGCCTGGCGCGCTCACGCTCGGCCGCGCTCGCCGCCCGCCCAGCCTCGCCGGAAGCTCTCCCGCCCGGGCTGTGCCCCGGCTCCGCCGGCAGCTCGGCAGGGCCCGGCCGCACGCGTGCTGCGTGGCTCGGAGCAGCCGCGTTGCGCCGCAGGCGACGGGGAAGGCGGGGCGGGCCGGCGCCATCGTGGTAGCGCGAGGAGAGGAGCGCCCGGGCGGGGCGGCGAGCGGCGCGGCGGTGAGCGCTTCTGCTTCCTGTCGCTCGGCGGCCGCCCACGGCAGGTGCCGTGTGACCCCGCGGAGCGGCGGGGCCGGCCGGGCGGTGCGCGGCGAGGCTTTCGGCCAGCGGCGACCACAGCGAGAGGCTGCTGGCACTGCCCGTGCCGGTGGAGAGAGCGGGGATCCGAGGCCGGCCTTCCCCGGGCGACGAGGGGAGGCCGCCTTTGCCGCGCTGCCCTCCGTGCAGCATGTAGCCGATTCCGGCGAACCCGGGGTCTCCGCAGCGGCGCGGGCGGGAGGGAGTGGGGAGCGCGCTCGGTGCCGTGCCGGCCGCTCCCGGCCAGCGCTGCGCTGCGCCGAGGCGTTTTCCCGCCCGTCCTGGGAAGGACATAAGCGACACCGTAGTTGGAGCTTAGCTGTCAGGGGGAACAACTTCTCTCTGTGAAAAACGAAGTTCACTCTCCTGTGAGAATTTAAAGGGGTTTAATATAAAGACAATAAGAGACACATCAAATAAAGCAACGGGGTAAGAGCCAGTTGCCTTGGCGCTCTGCCAAGAGCACACCTGATGCCAGAGGTCAGTCCTTTTTATACCGTTTTTACTGTCTGTTCTTTATTCATATTAAAACTTTTCCTGGAGCTGTTCTGCATGGCCACTCCTTGGTTCCGCCTTTTTAGAGCGTGCCTAGTCTTCTGCCTTGTGGTTTTATTTCTCTTGATTCTTGGGGTTGGGCCCGCTAGGCAAGAGTCGATGGTAGGGTGGATTTCTTAATTCTCCAGACAGTCAGGGCTGATTGCAGCTTTGGGCCTCTTCGTCTCTCCGGGCAGAGTGGTGATAAAATCTCCCGGACTCTCCTGGCCGCCCGTTCTCCGGGCGGAGTAGCCTTTGGGCCCTTTTGCTCCCTAGACAAAGTGTTGATTAGCAGCTTTTCGGGCCTCATCCTCTGTTCGTTTGGAGGTTATCTTACGTGCTCACACTTGCTAACATTCTTGCTAAAAAGAGAGAAAACTACATCCACACAGCAGAAAGCATTTCTAACGTTATATAATATCTACTTTATACTTTGCGAGAAGCTAATATAATATATGTTTATAACAATCCCCCCTTTTCTATTTTATAAATCATTTGGCTTGAGCAATAATTCTTTTTTCTTGGCTTCTAATGTCTGTTCGTTCTTTTCACAGATCAATTTGGCTTCTTCAAGAGGGTCTTTTATATCACTTTGTCTTTTTAATACCATAATTTTTTGTGCTGTTCCAGACATAGCCAACTTTGGGTCAGTAGGCATTGCCACAACTTGCATGCCTTGAACTATGCTGGTGATTAGCCGAATAAAGCAGGGGATCAAGCAAGGGAGAAATATTAGACTAGCTGTAGCACATAAGAGGAAGAAACCTAGCTTCTTCCACCATTCTTTCCCCAATATGCCATCCCACCAGTTAGCAGACATCATTGATTCCCATTTTTGGACTGGTACATGGGCTATTTTTCTGATTTGGTTGGCCATATCTAGAACGGCATCCCCATTGTCATCAATTTTTAAACAACAGTCCGATGTATTGAACTTCCTGCACACACCGCCTTCTTCGGCCAGTAAATAGTCTAAAGCCAGCCTATTTTGATGTATTGCAGCTCTGGTTTGGCGTTGCTGGCTGACTATTAATTCCATAGCCCCAGCTGTTTCATTGGTTATGATTTCTACAAGAGCTTGGAGTCTGATGATACGATTCAGCATGTAAATTGGGGTCTGATATCCCCAGCTTCCATCTTGTGCTTAGGTAGCTGGCCCATCTGTTTCTAATATTCGTTCAGGGGGCCATTCCTCATCTTTCCATTTTTGGAATCCTCCAATTAAATCTCTTTTCTTTCTTTTGAAGTCTTCATAGAGAGGTATACCTAATTGATCTCCCACTGGTTCTGGGAAAAGGAAAAACCCTGGTTGAATGATTCTTAGTGTACAACTCCCTTTCCAATGTGAAGGGAGTCTTGGGGATGCCCTTTTCCCACATATCCAAAAGAAGCCATCTGGTGCTTTCCAATAATCACCTTCTTGTTGATTTATATTCTCCCCAAATTTGGCTATTTCTGGGATTCCAAAATAAGGATTTTTCCTCGTGTCATTACACTGAAAGAGTCCAACTTCATGATCATATACACAGTCTTTTCCTTTTTTCTGGGCTCAATACCAAGTTGGTTTTTCTGGGACCCACCACCTTGAAGTTTTGTTACTCACTTTATAGCTTTTACAGGGAGTGTTTCCTACTTCATTAAGAAAGTTTATCCCAGTTCGCCAGAGGCATTCTTCCCCTATCACTGTTGAACTTAAAATCCACCCCTCAGGTCGGTTCCCCCCTCTTATATTTGTCCGGTTCCATTTAAGGAGTTCTACCGGGCCTACGCTGCTACCTTTCCGTGGCCATTCTTCTGTCATTAAAGCTCCTCCACAGACCCAACAGTTGGTTATGTTAAGTTCTTTACCTATCCTCTCCCCCAATTCCACAAACAGGTTTTTTCCTAACCTTGGGGTTTTTTCCTCTTTGTTGTTTGAGCTTTGCATACAGGTCCTGGCGTGGTGAGGTGAATATAGGGCGAGGTTGCTGTGCTGGCTTTGTATCTTTACTTACCACTTGCTCTTTTACCAAATCTTGGACTGTTCCCCTGGTGGCAGCTGTGGAGCAAATCTATTTTTCTCCTTTTGGACAATTGCTTCTTAGTCTGTTTCCACTTGTTCCTAAATTTTCTGTAATCCAATATTTTTCTCCTTTATGCATGCAAATACCTAATTTGGATGAGTCATAACAGTGACTGTTGGTATGGGTATGAGTAATAAGAAAGAAGCCCCGGTGTCTTTCCATGTAGAGCTTTCGATAGCATTTGTAACATGGTCTTGCCGGTGTCCCAAAAGGGACCAGGAGAAGTGACAAAAGAAGGAATAACAGAGGTCCGGCATGGCTTATACTCCCACCTCCCTTGCCTATGAGGTTGCAACCCATAGCAGGTGTATTGGATCTTCTCGGTGGCGAGTACAGTGGCCGACCCGGTCTTGCCCTCTATTTCCTTGTCACTTCCTTTGTAGCTTTTAGGCAAATTTCTTTTGGCACCTTTTTAACTGTAGTATCTTATCGTATCTTAGGTGTTTCCCATTCAACAGGCACTAGTAATTCCCATCTGCAGAGCAAAGTTATTGCTTTTGTTGCTTATGATTTTGTCTGGATAGGGGGTCGATTTTGTGCTTGACACCCTTTACAAACTAGGGTGTCGACGGTGTGAAATGCCAATTTCCCTCTAGATTAATTACTTATATTTGACGTGGTTGGCATGCCCCGTGTTAGAATGATTCAAACAGGGTATATGATGTGGCACTGATGGAAGTTGTGATTCTCCGCCTTCTTAATACAAATCACAGGCTAGAATCAGAACATGAGAGTTCCCTGTTTGATCCAGTCCCAACCCTTCCTGTTTGAAGTGAGAATATTCTTCTCCACGATGTCCCAGAATTTGTCCAGGGGCCACTGATATAAATTTGGCTTTTACTTCTCAGTTAGGTGTGATTCTTTGCATATCCCTTGGATTATTTAGATTGTTCTAGCTCATTGCCACCTGGTCTCCGTTTAAGAATCAATTTGGTATCACCTGGTTTGGATATTACAGTCCACTCTTCAGGTTCTTTTACAGGTCCTTTGATTCTGCTGGCATGGATCTACCCTCGTTCCTTGGTCTGGATTGCGGCCTCAGTCATCAGCAGTACCTGAAAAGGACCCTCCCATTGTGGAGTCAAAGATTGTTCTTTCCATGTTTTTACTAGTACCCATTCCCCTGAATGGATATTATGAATTTTGAACTCCAAAGCTGTGGTTTGAGGGATCATTCCTTTCAGCCGCAAATTTTCAAGTGTTCTGGCAATTGCGGTGACATATTTTTTGACACTTACTTCTCCTACTTCATAAGTGGCTGTTTCATGTTGAGCAGTAAGGAAGGGTAATCCGAACATCATCTCATAAGGAGACACTCCCAGGTCTGACCTGGGCTGTGTTCGGCCTCTCAACAGAGCCAAAGGTAAGCATTTTACCCATGACATTTGAGTTTCAATCATTAATTTTGTTAAAGTTTTTTTCAAAGTCTGGTTCACTCTTTCTACTTGGCCTGAACTTTGTGGGTGCCAGGGGGTATGTAATTCCCATTTTATTCCCAAGGCTTGAGTTATTTGTTGTAAGACTTTGGATGTAAAATGTGTTCTTCTACCTGAGTTTATTTTATTAACCATTCCATATCTGGGAATAATTTGTTCCAGAAGGGTTTTGCATACTATGTTAGCTGTAGCTCTAGTAGCAGGAACTGCTTCTACCCAACAAGTTAGGTGGTCTGCTATTACTAATAGGAACTTCCATCTCTGTACTTGAGGAAGTTTAGTGAAATCTACTTGGATACTTTGGAATGGTCGCAGAGCTAACTCACGGCCTCCTAATGTTGTTTTTCTCATTATTTTCCTAGTCACTCTTTGGCAAGTTCTACAGTTCCCAGTTATTTGTTTTGCTACCCCAAAGATTCCAATACACCCATAATTTTTTAGAAAATGATCACACAAGCTAGCTTGAGTACCCCAATGAGTTTTTTGATGCATATCTTCTAATATTCTCTTAGTGAGTGGCTTATTAAGTAACTGTCTCCCATCAGGAAGTTTCCGTTTTCCAGATTGATCTTGTTCTCCCCCTATCTTAAATAATTCTTTTTCTTCTTCTTTACTAAATTTGGGGATTTCCAATTCTCCCCTTTCTGGGGTCAGGATTAACAGAATTGGTTCAGTCCCATTTTCTGCTGCATCTTTGGCTTCTTGGTCTGCTAGGTTATTCCCTCTTATTTCTGGGGTCATCCCTTCTTGGTGTCCTTTGATATGCACTACGGCTATTTCTTCAGGCAATTTTAATGCTTCCAACACTTCTGAAATCAGGCCTTCATGTATCAGTTCTTTCCCCTTTGAATTTAGTAAACCCCTTTCTTCCCAGATCTTTCCAAAGGTATGTACTTTGAATCAGTATAGACGGTCCCCTTTTTGTGTGCTAAATGCTCCAGTGCTCTCTTTAGAGCGTATAATTCACAAGACTGCGCCGACCAATTTGAAGGTAGTTTTCCTTTTTCGATGGCCTGCATATTTATCCCATCGACTAAGGCATATCTTGACATTCTTTTTCCTTGCAAGCATCTGGATGAACCATCCACATATATTCTTTCCTCTTCTAAGAGGGCTTGTTCAGCTAGATCTTCTCGAACTTTTGTTTGGTATTGAGTAATTTCTAAGCAATCATGTGCCAGGTCATCTTTTGGTTCTCCATACAGGAATTGGGCCGGATTGAGGCTTTTGCTTGCTTCTATAGTTAGATCATTACTGTCAATCAGAATTGCTTCATATTTTAATAGCCTGGAGTCTGTTAACCATTTTTCAGCTTTTTGATTTAGCACATTTCAGACCGCATGGGGTGTGTATACAATCAGTTTACTTCCAAAGGTGAGCTTACGGCTCTCCTCCACCAAAATAGCGGTAGCTGCTATGGCTTGAATGCATACTGGCCAGCCACGGCTTACTGGGTCCAATAGTTTAGCTAAATAAGCTATTGGTCTTCTCACCCCTCCCCATTCCTGGACTAATACACCATGAGCTACTCCATTTTCTGCATTCACATATAAATGAAAGGGTTTTTCTAGTGAGGGTAAGCTTAGGGCTGGTACCGAGGCTAGTTTCAACTTCAGTTTTTCTAATTTATTATCATCATCATCTTTGGTCCATTGTATATTGTCTCCCCCTGTTAATTTTTCATATAAAAATTTTACTGCTTGTGTATATCTTTCAATCCATAATCTGCAATATCCCAGTAGCCCCAGCAGTCTCCTAACCTCCTTTTTTGAAGAGGGAGGAGGGAGGGATAAAATCCCTGTAATTGTTTCAGGACTTAGTTGTCAGCTACCTTTGCTTATCAGGTGGCCGAGATATTTTACTTCTGATTCCACAAACTGTAATTTCCTTTTTGATGCCTTTAGTCCCTTTTTCCCAAGAAAATTTAGAAGCTTTATGGTAGCTCCTTTAACTTTCATTTCATCTTCTCCTGATATTAGAAGGTCATCTCCATATTGGATAAATTGTATTCCTGGGGGAGTGGGGAAGGTTTGTAGTATTTCTCCCAAGGCTTGCCCAAATAAATTTGGGGCCTCACAATAGCCCTGTGGCAGTTTAGTCCACCTCAACTGGTTCTTTTTTCCTGTGTTTGGATCTTCCCATTCAAAGGCAAAAATATTTCGGCTTTCCTCTGCCAGTGGGCAGGCCCAAAAGGCATTTTTAAGATCTACCACACTAAACCACTGATGTTGAGGTGGAATTTTGCTTAAAAGAGTGCAGGGATTAGGAACCATAGGGTAGCAGGCCCGTGTTCTTTTGTTTACTTCTCTTAAATCTTGCACTAATTTATAATTTCCATCAGATTTCTTTACTGGGAGAATAGGGCTATTATGAGGGGATTTACAAGGTTCTAGTGTCCCATCCTTTATTAATTCTTCTATCACTGGTTTTAAGCCTTTTCTCCCTTCTAAAGATATAGGGTACTGATGTACACAAATGGGACCTTCTTCTTTTTCAATTGTGACCCTTATGGGGTCAAGATCTAGTCCACCCCTATTCCCTTCCCTAGCCCAAACCTCTCTGTTAATTTTGCTTTCATCTGCTTGGCTAAGTTTAAACACTTTGGCCGTCATTTTCCCTTCTTCTGGTATGACTCCAATCCCCAGTTGGATTTGTAAATCCCTTCCCAATAAATTGCTGCCAGCCTCAGGAGCTAACAAAGCATCCCCTATCCCCTATTTTTGTTTCCCCTTCAATAACCACATCTTTAATGACAGGGACCTTAAATCCTTCCCCCTTTGCTCCTGTTACTTTTACCATATCATTACTCCCTTTTGGAATATTCATCACACAAGTCTTTTCTGCCCCAGTGTCAACTATAAATTCCAATACTTCCTCTTCGGGGCCTACTTTTAAAGTTATCAAAGGCTCCAGATGGTATTTATCCCCCCAAAAATAGAGCCCATGATTTCCCTATTTTTCTTCTCTGTGTGTCTCTTGAAATCTTTTCAGATCCCTCCTCAGGTGGGGGCATTCTCTTTGATAATGCCCTTCTTCCTTGCAATAGAAACAGGCATCCCTGGGTTGTTCTTGGAATCTTGATTGTGCTGAGGTTTTATTTTTCTCTTTTCCACCATTTCTAAATCTGGAATGTTTAGGAGTGTTACCTGAGGGCTTTAGATTTTTTTTGGAAGGTACTCTCTCGCATAGTGGCTATCATGATCTTTGCTCCCACTTTGGCTTTTTCTTCATCCCTCCGGACATATATATCTTTTGAGCTTCCCTTACTAGGTCTTGTAAAGGTTTCTCATACCAATCTTCTATTTTTTCCAATTTTTTTCTAATATCTGGCCAGGCATGAGTGACAAAGTGAACTCTTAGCAGGGCTTGCCCTGCTAGGGACTCCGGGTCTCTCCCAGAATATTGTTTCATATTCTTTCGGAGCCTCTCCAGCCACTCAGTCAGGGTTTCTTCCTTCCCTTGCTGCCCCTCAAAGGCCTTTCTGACATTTTGTCCTCAGAGTGCCCCCTCTTTTATTCCCTTGATTATCAAATTACAATAATCATTCATATGTCCCCTCCCAGCTTCATCATTTTGGTTCCAGTTAGGAGGTGTAATGGGCATTTTCTGATCCCCGGGTGGACCTTGTTGGTTTTCTTTTCCCCAAATTTTTATTCCAGCAATTCTAATCATTTCTCTTTCTTCTTGGGAGAATATTATTTTCATTATTGATTGCATTTCTTCCCAAGTGAAAATGTTGGGACCTAAGAACTGGTCCAACATTTCAGCTGTACCTATGGGGTCTTCTAATAATCCTTTAATTTCTTTTTTGAAATTCCTAACCTCTGTAGAGGTTAGAGGAGCACTCACAAAGCCGCTTCCCCCTCCTCCCGTAGGTACTTCTCTTAACGGAAAGAAATGAATTTCTCGGCTTCCCTCTGTTTGTTTAGCAATGGAGGGCTTGTTGGGCTGCCTCGGAGCCTTAATGGCACCTCCTGTATTCTGGTATGGTGCTCCTTCGTTAAGAAGAGGGTTGATTTGGGAAGAAAGCACCGAACTCCCCTGGGGAGGAGGGGCAGATTCAAAGTCTGGCGCTGAAGCTGAATATTCTGTGGTGCAGAGGGTGGGGGTGGGGTATGGCAGTGAAGCCAGATATTCCGGAGCACAGGAGGCGGGCACCGGGGCTAAAGCCGGGTTTCTCAAGGCAGGAGAGGTAGGGGCTGAAGCCGGGACGTGTGACCTTTCCCTTGATGCAATTGAGGGTGCTGGGATTCCCGAGATATATGGGAAGGGTGGGATCCCCGGCATGGGCGGGGGCAGGGCTCCCCCCCAGCTCCATTGGGGCGGGAGGGCTGCCGGGGGAAAGGCCCCCGGTGCGGGCGGAGGGGGGGCTGGCGGGGGAAGCCCCGGAGCCAGGGGGAGGAGGGCAGCTTCTGGTGCTGGCGGCGGAGGCAATACTTCTAAAGGGTCTCAGCCTTTTTTCTCTTCTGTTTGCTTTTCCTCTGCGGTTTCTGATATTTTGAAGACTTTGGTTCCCAGAGGTTTTGTAATTCCTGTCCAGCAAGAAGCATATTCTCTCTCCTCAGGGTGAGATGGCTCTTTTGAATTTACAAATACATTTAGAGCCTGGCAAATCCATGCCTCATCAGACCCGTATTTTGGCCAGTACACATGATCAGATCTGATTTCCTTTTTTACCCACTCTTTCATGCAGAATTGAATCATTTTTACTTTCTCTTTTCCTTTTGTAGAAGGATCAGTTTCCCAGTTTGCGAGTTTGACCCCGAGGGGACTGTCTCGGGGTATATCCTCTGGCACCCTTTTATAATTTGAACTTAATTTACTAGGTTGTTGTCCCATTTTTCCAGGAGTTCTCTATTACTCAAATTACCAATTTATCCCCCCCTTTGAAATACTAATTCATTCCTTTAAAACACCAATCTTCACTGCTGTAAAATACTACCCACCCTTTCACAGTACAAAAAACACCAAAAAATTTATTAGAGCCCACCTTCCCCAAAAACAAAGTTAACTTCGAATTACACAGTTTTTCATTCACACATTCACTCTTTTTTAATATTTGTTCACTCACTCATTCCTACTCACAACAGAATAATAAGGTACCTCTTTCAAGTCACTTGTTAGTATCCACCCATGGGTATGATATAATCCTCAGGATTCTGGGTGCTCTTGGATTTCCCTCAACCCAGCATTGCTAGCATCCAAACCCCAACCTCTCTTGGGGTACTTTTAGGCCCTGGGTGCTCTTGGGGTTTTCCTCAACCCAGCATATGGGGGGGTAGCTCCCACTTTGCAACCCCTTCTCTGGGACCCCATCCCAGTCACCCCCGGAGATTCTTTCACTCCGCTTATCTCTCGCTTTGTCTCCTCGCTGGCCGCTGTTCTCGTGAACAAGACGGAACGGCAGCACTCAGAGACTGCCACACTCACTTCGCAGATCTGGGGGCAACCAGCCCACGTCTCATTCACACACGCTCATCTCCCGTAACCACCCCCTTTTTCTTTGGACAATACTTCCCAGTCCTGTTTCTTTTCCAGTGTCTGTGGGATTTTTGTCGAGAGCGCTCTCTTTCATTTGCTTTATTTTTGTGTCTTTCTTGTCCTCCGGGTGTTGCCCTGCTGCCACCAAATCACGCCAGAGGATGCTAAGCAAAGGTCCTGCCAACTTGGGCGGGAGGCGCCTTACCCTTGCTTCTTGAATCCTCCCACGCTTTTCAGAGGCGAGGTGTAGCTCCGGGATGAGCCCTTAATTGTGAAAAACGAGGTTCACTCTCCTGTGAGAATTTAAAGGGTTTAATATAAAGACAATAAGAGACACATCAAATAAAGCAACGGGGTAATGGCCGGGTGCCTTGGTGCTCTGCCAAGAGCACACCTGATGCCAGAGGTGAGTCTTTTTTATACCATTTTTACTGTCTGTTCTTTATTCATATTAAAACTTTTCCTGGAGCTGTTCTGCATGGCCACTCCTTGGTTCCGCCTTTTTAGAGCATGCGTAGTCTTCTGCCTTGTGGTTTTATTTCTCTTGATTCTTGGGGTTGGGCCCGCTAGGCAAGAGTCGATGGTAGGGTGGATTTCTTAATTCTCCAGACAGTCAGGGCTGATTGCAGCTTTGGGCCTCTTCGTCTCTCCAGGCAGAGTGGTGATAACGGCTCTTGGACTCTCCTGGCCGCCTGTTCTCCGGGCGGAGTAGCATTTGGGCCCTTTTGCTCCCTAGACAAAGTGTTGATTAGCAGCTTTTCGGGCCTCATCCTCTGTTCGTTTGGAGGTTATCTTACGTGCTCACACTTGTTAACATTCTTGCTAAAAAGAGAGAAAACTACATCCACACAGCAAAAAGCATTTCTAACATTATATAATATCTACTTTATACTTTGCGAGAAGCCAATATAATATATGTTTATAACACCTCCATTGGCGACCTCCTTTTCCCTCTGATTCAGCTACCTTGTGGTAGGTGCGATGGTGCTGAAGAAGGGTGGCGGCTTGGCACAGTTGCTGTCACAGGTGGATCTTTGAGTGGCATGTGTGAGGGTAGGAGGGTACGGCACCCATAGCTGAAGGCAAAAAAGGTCAGGGCATGTCATCAGCCGCAGTCGTGCTAAGTTGTTCATCTATGCAAACTGCTTGCCGAGTTGTTCCTTTCTTAGGTAATGGGGGCTTGTATCAACCAGAACTGCAAATGGTCAGTATTTGCAGAGAAGGTTACTTGGACTGTTGTTGAAGTGAGTGTAGCAGTTTCTATGGCATTCTGCAAAAAAAGTGACAGGTCTCCCTGTGTTCCCCAGTTCTTAACAAAGATGAAGTTAACAAACCCCTGAAAAGAGGTTTTGCAAAACTTCAGGGATATTTTCCTACTAGTACTGTAGAGACAACCATAGTCACCTTGTCTTTCCAAAAGTGAAGGTTCCCTATTTTTGTCCAAGAGCATCAAGTGCTTTTGATCAGCGTTTGTGTGCATGCATTAGCCTCGTTCTTGCTCTTCCTTGGAGAACTTTTACAATACTCACATGATCTGTGTAGGCTGCAGACTGCAGTGGTGAACTTCAAGGCTTCCAGCAGAAGGGAGATGCTGTCCACGTTTTGGATTCTCCTTAGCCTGAACCTTCAATGTCCAATAACGCAGCGTTTGGTGCTCGAGGCACTGACTCTGGCGTGCCCCTGGTCAGAGACAGTCCAGCTGCGTTACCTCCACGCGTCGCTGAAGCGACTTCGGGATCAGGAAAAGAGCTTGCTGGGCTAGCTAGCTGGCTTCTTTGCAGAGGGAAACACGGCAGGAGCCGTTGATGTCGGCTCACGTTAGCTCAGAGACAAAGGAAGAGAGGGGCTGTTCAGGTCTGGCTTCTAACAGGTTTAATGCGATAGGATGAGGATGAGGTCGGATTGATGGGAATCCGCTCCTCGGAGCCTTGTCCTCAGTTTTATAGGGAATTTGAAAACCCCCTGTAACTATTCCTGAAAAGACCTGCCTTGCTAAATTAGTGCCTTTTAAGTCTTGTGTCCCCAGGATAGAACAACAAACTCACAAAGATAACGGCAGTGGATCTACAGGACTTCTGCAGGCCTTCTGGACTGCAGACATCTCTGACCAAAGGCCACAGATGACGTGTACCCTGATCCTGCCGAACGCCCGTCCGCCCTGGACTCAGCTTCAAGGTTTGATTGATACTGGTGCTGATGTAACTATCATCTCCTTCTCTGCGTGGCCTCCCTCATGGCCTTTACCCCCAGTGGGATCGGCCATCACAGGATGAGGATGAACCACACAGAGCTATTGAAGCGAACGGCCTGTGACGGTGAAGGACTCAGAGGGGCACACAGCTACAATTAGGCCTTATGTTACTACCACTTCCCTTAACCTTTGGGGACGGGATGTGTTGGCAGCCTGGGGCATACGGATCGGGACAAATTTTTAGCAGGGGTCACTGTGCGCAAAGGTGCACAGTATCCTACACTGCCTTTGCAGTGGTTGATTAACACACCAATCCGAGTCAGACTCTGCTTAGTTAGTTGAATTAAGGGCTGTTATCATGGCTTTTCAACGATTCTCACAGGAACCTTTGAATTTGGTTACTGAAGCCGACTAGCAAAAGCTCGTATACAATTAATCACCTTACGGTACCACAAAATTCAAAGAATCCTGTTCTTCTGAATCACTTTCTCTCATTGCAATCTGCAGGCAAGAGACAACTGCCCTGGGCAAAAGTCTGGGTGTGGAATTTACTCACTAACCAGTGGGAAGGCCTGCGGGAACTTATGGTTTGGGGTCGTGGCTATGCTTGCGTTTCTACAGATACTGGGGTACGGTGGCTAGCTGCAAAATGTGTTCGCCCTGCCCTACGGCACCAGAGGCAGAACAGGCAACCTCCAAATGATGACCAGAACACCAACCATCCAAGTGGCCACCAGAATGTAGATCATCAGCCATCAGACTCTTCTGATGATGACCAAGATGTTGACCATCAGGCAGATGGTCCTTCTACAAGCAGAGACTGGGATGGTCCTTCCACAAGCAGAGACTGAACTTTAAATTTCTTGTTATGGAGTCAGATCGTTAAAGCCTTAAGGACATATTTAGAATTAATAACTGATGTAAATTTCTATTTAGGATTAATAGTGGAGTTGTTATCTTATCAAACAAAAAGGGGGAATTGTAGATACCAAAATGCTGCTAGCGAGGATTTTCTTGCTATTTTCTAAGTCTGTGAGAGACTTTTCTCTCTCACAGAAGAGGTAGCAGAGTATGTAAACAACCAAGCCACCTGCAACCTTGAAAAGTCTGGTTTATGGTCTAGTAGAAAAATATTTTGACAATGGATGGTTTAGGATTTTAGCCAATCACCCCAAGGGGGGGGGCTGATCCTTTGTCCAATTAGACTATGAAGAAAAAAGTCTGTAAAAGAGTTTGTGAAATAATTAAATGAATAAATCTTGGTGCACAATTCCTGCCTGCTGGATCTTCTCTCCTCCTCCTCCCTATGGCTGCGGGACACAGTGATACACCCTAGGGCCCAGGCCTGCGGTAATAGACCACAATTACAAGTGAACTGCAACACAAGCAGCTAACACATTCCTCCTGTGATAAATGAGTGAACGATAAATTTTGTCTTTCGCATCTATCACTTTAACATTTAGAAGTGAGAATGTACTATGTAGAAATAGTGTTAAGGTAAAATATAGGTAAGTAAAAACAAGACTAGAGTAAATTGTAACTTCGAATGAGTGGTAACATGTTGGGAAACGTAGGAAGAAACACATGATAATAAATGTCCTTTAAGTTGAGAAATTACAGAGGTGGAAACCAAGACATCTTCAAGAAACAAAGAAGATAAACCGCATGCATCCCAGGAAGTCTGTTATCTCATCAAAACTCACACCTCCCAAAGAACCCATCAACTACAAATTAGGTTGGAGACTGAGGAGGCACCGGAGGGGGGTGCCTGCCTTCAATTCTGGAGCTACTCAGAGGACCGAGGTGGCAGTGTGCTGGCGTGTGCTGGCGCAAGGGGGCAGAGACGGAGGGGGGAAAGTTGAGTGAAGTGTAAATGACTTTCTGGGCTTAAGGACTATGTTTAAAGAAGTACTAAAGTTCACAGTAAAATGAATGGAGCCACGCCTCTAGCAATATTGCTAAGTGCTCCTGCACTGTGATATGCCTTTGTTCTACTAATAAATGCTCAATATTATGCTGCTGAAAATTCCGCTTGGGAATTCATCTTTCTCACTTCTTCCCTTAAAATCAGTTCTAAGAATTTAGTGTGAAATACATTTAGGCTTGGTCCACATTATTTTTAGTTCAAATAAACACATCTAAATTTTTTCCATCTTTCCCATTAAAGGATTTTGGGTTTGGCTCATTCTTTCAGCATTTTGCCAGCAATCTGCTCAATGCTCTTTCCTTAGGAATGAAAGCTGTAGCCTGATATTACAAAGTGTTTGGTGAAACCTTTACCATGACTCTCAAGTCGCAACATGCCAGATAATCACTGGTTTTCAAAGCTGCTTGAAGATAGAAGGAAAGCGTCAAAGGTTTATGCATGAATCAGCATCCCCTTGTCACAACGTCATGCTGCAGTGATCCTTGCAGAGCTCTAAGACTGGATTTAAAGGAGAAAAGCTCAATACTGGCTCCTGAGCCAGCAGGATGAAACATCCAAGATTGTACATATATTACTTCTGTGCTAAAACTACTGTATGAAAACGTCTTACCATTATGGCAGTTTTATAGTACTCCATAGGAGACATCTCTTTAAATGACTCTAATATCCTTTCAGTGCTAAAATTGAGAAGGGGGTTGATCCATAGTTAACTCATGTAAACACGAGTGAACTACTAAGAGACAGCAAATGTTAATCACAAAACCTAAGCAGCAGGATTCGCCTTAATCTTGTCAAGATAAGAGGAACAGGATCTTTTGAAAACCGGCACAGAGATCGCTGCATCAGCCACCGAAGAACTGCGCATGCTCCAGAAAGAAAGGTAAAAAGTGCATTGTGACAAAGACTACTGATCTTCATCAGAAAGACCCTCGAGGAAGAAGAGGAGCCTTCCTCAGTGCGCCCATCAGCGTACACAGCGCATGCATGGCACGTATGCTAATGATATTAATGACTTCCGAGAAGTAATTTCTAGAACCACTCCTATCCCAAGAATTGTGATGAATGTTCATAAATTTTACACATAATGCTGGACTGTATGGAGTGCTCTGTGTGTGTGTGTTAGGAGGAGTGATCCCCCATGCACCCAGCGCCGAATAAAGCAAATACCCGCTTCTCTGACTCTGAAGCATCTCTAGGCCTGGTTTTGGGCAATTCAAAATAGGTGAATACACATTACAACTACAGCTGAAGTTGTTGCGTAGGCAGATTGAAGAGGAAAGGATTTCATCTTCATCACTCTCCTTCTTTCTTGTTTTGACAGAATTAAGAACTTGTAAAAAATCTGATATCACTGATGCTCACCACTCTTCCAATTAGACTACGCTCACTTAGGCAACGAAGTCCAGAGCTTCGGATATCTCCCGCTTCTGCCCTAGGAATTGCTTCCAGTGCTGTACCTTTGCTCCAGCTGCGAAACCAAACCAGCAGAACCAAGGAAGTTCTCTCTGAATGAACCATTGCTCTTGAAGGCTACAACGGTAGTCATGGCAGTGAACACTGCTCTTCACTGGGCCATTCCTCTGAAAAAAAACCATGCACCACCTCTCAACCTAAACCGTTAAGCCTCCTGCTGATGCTGACTGACAAAGCGTCCAACTGCACTTAGATTCCAACAGCTACTTCCAATGACCTGTCAACAGAGCTTTGCAGACTTGCAACAGAGCAACAAACTAAAGGGGCTATGTTTCATGGCTGTTTTTCAAACATCATTGACTTATGTCCCTTTGCCAGCTTAAGTGAAGGTGGCCCATCCACCTTGGTCAAAATCAGCAGAATTTTGGCCCAATTTGTTGTTACGCAACACATCATGACACAATCTCTTGGTGTTGATGCAAAATTCCCACTGAAGTGCATGTCGTTACATGACTTAAGGCTACCTACTCACAGAGTGTCCACTCCACTGCCACACCCATTTTCTGGCCACCTTGAAATGACTGAGCTGTCTTACTGTTCCCAACATTCCTCAGGGGTACGTGACCACCATAGCCTCCCTTCTGAAGTTTAGGAACCTAAGTAGTACTAGCAATAGCAGTTTATCCAAAATCCATTTGCTCCATCAACAAACTCCGAGCAAGCGCTGAGAATTAGTTTCAAGACTTCTACATATATTTACAGGGAGCTTTTTGTTTGCTTGTTTGTTTTTAAAGCAGATGGAGTAGTGCGATGTTTCCCTGAGGCTACCAGGGCTGCGAGGCAGGCAGGCAGAGCCCTGGCATGGGTGGCACAGGGGACCCCGGGCGCTGACGGCTGCCACCAGCGCAGGCCAGCTCGGAACTGGCAGGCAGGGCTGCACCCTGCGTCTGCCACAACAGCTGCAGCTTCTGCAGCCTGAAACACAGCTGGCTCAGGGGTTCAAATTAAGAGCCAAAACCTTTTGCTGCTCAATTTGGGGCAGAGAAAGGTCATCACTTCTAGCATGGCATAAGCCTGCCACTACATTTCTGTGAAGGAAAATCACCTTGTTAGAGTGAAACTCCTGAGTAAAATACTGAAGAGCTTTCAGATTCGTATTATCTGACATTTCTGTGACCTTCTTTTATACCTGCATTGTTTCCTACTGCTGGTTTTGGGCACAAGTTCTGTGTACACTATTCTGGAAACAAAAAAATAACCCAAAACCAACACCCACTCCTCCCCCACCATCACTCCTTCCCCAGCCCCAAGCCTAACAAAACCAGCCTGCAGAATGTGCAGGATTTCAAATGAGAACAAGCATAGATGGGACATCAAAAGATGGATTCTCCTTAGACATTTGTGCATGCAGTGCTCTGCAATCAACTCCTAAATTCTACTCCTCGTACACCAAATATTTGTCTTGGGAACTCCTTGTTCTCCATTCCAACCCTTCTGAGAGGGTAATCGAGGAGTTACTCTACATATTTTAAGCACATGTTGCACTAGTCAAATCCAATGCACAGCATTACTTGACTAACTGAGGCGGTGGCAAGGTCAATTAAGACCTGTTCATGTCTTAATTTGGAGCTCTTCCAACTGCTTGAAAAGTGAAGCCTTGGACGTTGAAGGTTCAGACTAAGGAGAATCCAAAATGTGGATAGCATCTCCCTTCTGCTGGAAGCCTTGAAGTTCACCACTGCAGTCTGCAGCCTACACAGATCATGTGAGTATTGTAAAAGTTCTCCAAGGAAGAGCAAGAACGAGGCTAATGCATGCACACAAACGCTGATCAAAAGCACTTGATGCTCTTGGACAAAAATAGGGAACCTTCACTTTTGGAAAGACAAGGTGACTATGGTTGTCTCTACAGTACTAGTAGGAAAATATCCCTGAAGTTTTGCAAAACCTCTTTTCAGGGGTTTGTTAACTTCATCTTTGTTAAGAACTGGGGAACACAGGGAGACCTGTCACTTTTTTTGCAGAATGCCATAGAAACTGCTACACTCACTTCAACAACAGTCCAAGTAACCTTGTCTGCAAATACTGACCATTTGCAGTTCTGGTTGATACAAAACCCCATTACCTAAGAAAGGAACAACTCGGCAAGCAGTTTGCAAAGATGAACAACTTAGCACGACTGCGGCTGATGACATGCCCTGACCTTTTTTGCCTTCAGCTATGGGTGCCGTACCCTCCTACCCTCACACATGCCACTCAAAGCTCCTTGCGTGGAGCTCTCGCACCACCTATGACAGCAACTGTGCCAAGCCGCCACCCTTCTTCAGCACCATCGCACCTACCACAAGGTAGCTGAATCAGAGGGAAAAGGAGGTCGCCAATGGAGGGAAGTTGTACCCCCTGACAGCTAAGCTCCAACTACGGTGTCGCTTATGTCCTTCCCAGGACGGGCGGGAAAACGCCTCGGCGCAGCGCAGCGCTGGCCGGGAGCGGCCGGCACGGCACCGAGCGCGCTCCCCACTTCCCTCCCGCCCGCGCCGCTGCGGAGACCCCGGGTTCGCCGGAATCGGCCACATGCTGCACGGAGGGCAGCGCGGCAAAGGCGGCCTCCCCTCGTCGCCCGGGGAAGGCCGGCCTCGGATCCCCGCTCTCTCCACCGGCACGGGCAGTGCCAGCAGCCTCTCGCTGTGGCCGCCGCTGGCCGAAAGCCTCGCCGCGCACCGCCCGGCCGGCCCCGCCGCTCCGCGGGGTCACACGGCACCTGCCGTGGGCGGCCGCCGAGCGACAGGAAGCAGAAGCGCTCACCGCCGCGCCGCTCGCCGCCCCGCCCGGGCGCTCCTCTCCTCGCGCTACCACGATGGCGCCGGCCCGCCCCGCCTTCCCCGTCGCCTGCGGCGCAACGCGGCTGCTCCGAGCCACGCAGCACGCGTGCGGCCGGGCCCTGCCGAGCTGCCGGCGGAGCCGGGGCACAGCCCGGGCGGGAGAGCTTCCGGCGAGGCTGGGCGGGCGGCGAGCGCGGCCGAGCGTGAGCGCGCCAGGCGGGCGGCGGGCGGCGGCGCGATGGAGAGCTAGATGGAGGCGGCAGCACCGCGCGGCATAAAATAGCTGATCGTCCGGCAGCCGCCCGCTCCGCAGCCCCTCGGCTGCTGTCGAGAAGGGCCCCAGCCCTGGCCGCGCCGGTGGCGAGGCGGCTCCGCAGCCCGCGGGCAGCCCTGGCGGGGCAGGGGAGCACTGCGGGCAGCCCCGGGGCCGCGCAGCCGTCTGCAACGCGCGGTGGGAGCCGCTGGGAACTATTTTACACGTCCCGGGGGGCTGGAGAGGAGCACGGAGACCACGCGGCAGGTCGCTGCCGTTAGGGAAAATTAATCCACGATGCCTGAGGTTTATATCCGAAAAGGAGACAGAGGAGTCCTGCAACATTCTTCGACTACAGGGAGAGTCCATGGGGCTTTTCCCATGGCGTCTGTCAAACGGTTGCGGGATGCAGCCCCCTTTTGATGCCAAGTTCCCGGCCACAGCACCCTCTTCCTTTTCCCCACTGGCTGAGGTATTCGGGAGATACAGACTTCCGGAACTGCCTACTCTATGCGCCCCCCTCTAATATGCACCCCCCTCTTGGCATCGAGAAGAAAGAAAAGAACCCCATTCCTAATGCTCTTAAGTCTTTGTTGCCTTGCTCTAGGTTCAGGAATTTAACACGGCCTTGATTAATCAACAGTCTCTGATGATTAGTAACAGTTCTAGAGAACTCCTAGTTTCTTCTGTTACTTCACTAGCCATAACTTCCTAGCCTTGTCTACAGGCCGATTCACACGGTCTCTTTGTAAAGACTCATCCATCTCATTCCTTTTAATCCCTCCTCTTTTTATTTGCTCTGTATTTGCCTTTACAAACCTTAATTACCATGGATTTAATTTTTTCTTCTGGAGTCTTCTTGGGTTTTGCTATTATTTGCAGTGACATCCTTTTCTGTCCTTTTGTAGTCATTTCTGGATCAGGTAGGCATGGCTGCTAGCGGCATCCCCTTGAGCACCTGCTGAAAGAGCTGCAGCCAGCATGGTGTCACACATGGTAAAAAGATGAGAGTTGCTATAGCATATAAGAGGAGGAATCGTATTCATTTAGCCCAGAGCTGGCCAGTTAACCATGAAAACATGTCCCATCCCCATCCTTTCAACATTTGGACAGGTCCACGAGCTGACGTTATTTCCTTTGTTATTTGTTTGACCACTTTTCCGCTGTCATCTGCTTGCAAACAGCAGCTCGAGTCATTTAATTTCCCACAAACTCCTCCTTCTTCTGCTAACAGATAATCTAATACCATCCAATGTTGAATTACTGCTTTCCTCATTTAAGTGGGTTGCTCAGCAAAAAGGTCAAGCGCTGTGGCTGGCTGGTTGGTAATTATTTCTGAGACAGCTTGTAACCTAATTATCTCCTTCAAATGATAAATGGGTTCCCAGGCATCTGGGATTAATTCCTTAGGTTTCCAAGGGGCTGGTCCATCGTGTTGGGTAACTTGTTCTGTTGGCCGTTCATCATTTCCCCGTTTTGGGGTGCTCCCTCCAGCCAGGGCTGCATCAGCTGACTGCTTTTCTCTAATTAAATCATCACAGATTTTGATTCCTAAGCGATTTCCCAGAACTTGTAGTAGCAAAAAGAACAACAGTCTACTAAATATACCATATCCCTGACCAGTTTGGAGGTAACCTGAGCTAAGCATGTTGGCCACAAATCCAATACTGTCCTTTCAAAGCCCGTGTTCCATTAGCAAAGGAACATACCCATGGTCATCAATTGGTGGCTCAAAATACAGCAGGATTCCCGGGCCTAACGGTCCTCCAACAAGAGTTGCCCCACCATAAGGGTCCCAGCATTTGCATTTCCAAGCTCCCGCACAGGGTTCCCACCTACATTTACATCTGCAAGCTGCTTGGTTGGATTTGGAGCAGAACTCACTAAAAGGCTTTGAGTTCCAATCCGGTGTGGCCATTCCCACTGATAATCACAAACAACATGTCTTCTACTTGTGGAATTTTTGTGGGGACTGCTCAAAAACAGGTGGTCAAAAAAACCCCTTGTCCCTCCCCATTGCTTTACAGGCTTCCAAATATTTTTGGTAAGTGTGATAAGAACGCCTTACGCAGCTACTGTTAGTGAGCCGAACAGGTATTTGATTGCATTTGCCTTGATATTTGGAACAATTGGAAGGAGGGCAATTGGGGGTCCAAACCCAGTTGTTCAAGCCCAGAGGGAAAGTCAATTGACAATTGCCTTTTCCTACAAAGACACGCCCTATCCTATTTAGGCAATAAGTGCCTGTTGGAGAAGAATGAAGTGGCCATGAACTTCCTTCTTTGGCCCCAAATCCCATCCCACTGTGGCCCTCACATTGACCCACCATTTAGGTTCAGCTGGGCTAGCCAACTATGGCCACTCTTCAGATCCTCCTGGCCTTCCACAGAGCCAGCAATTGCTAAGGTTAAAAACTTTTGCTACTTCTTCTCCTAAGGCTGCAAATTGATTCTCCCACTCCTGGCCTAAACTCAGCTGACCATATCAAAGTAGAATTAGTAAGGAAAATGTTTTAATAGTGTCATCTAATTAGCTAGTCTAATTTTCCCGTTGTCTTCTGCAGCACCTGTGGCAATTGAAGACACAGAAACCACTTAACGTAACAAAATGGCCACAAGTATTAGCCCCCAAGTGAGTGGAGATTCTAGAGGAGGGATGCCTTTACAGTCTATTTCAGCAGACGGTCTGAAGGTAGGACTGCGGGGCTTCTTCCGATGTCGAAGCACTGGCTACTGCTCCGGCCCACTCCTGCAGAGTGTCAGTCACGGCCTCCCGGCCTTCTCCTCCAGCTGAGATGTGCAAATCTCTGAGGCTTCAGAGACCTTGACCCGAGAGTGATGGGTTCACCTGTGTTCAGCTTACTTGACGGCTGTTTCTGTCGTCAGTGACACTTGGAATGGGCCACACCATTTCACCAGCACTGGCGCTTCTTTCTACTCCTTAACTAGGACTCAATCTCCTGGTTGGATGTTAAAAGCAGCAAAGTCCAAAGGCCGGGCTTGCGCCAGCTGAGCTTCCTGTTGAAGGGGTTTCACAAGAAGCAGGATCCTGGCCACAGATGGTTTTAAAAATGCATCACTTGCCTCTACCCCCCCACTAGGTGGAGACTTACCAGGGCAATTGCAAACAACGATTGAAAGGGAGATAACTGAATCTCTCTTCTGGCTTGGGCCCTCATTCTCACCAAAGCCAATGTCCAAAGCCCTACCCATGGCATCTTGGTTTCTATTACCAGCTTCAAAAGGTGTTTATTTCTCTCTTCATTGTTTTCTACCCGAGCCGAGCTCTGGGGGTGCCAGGGCCTATGGAGGTTCCATTGTGTTCCTAAAGAAGCCAAAACCCCTTGAAGGATCTTTCCTGCAAAATGAGTTCCCCTATCTGAATCTATTGCTTCTACAATGCTGTATCTTGGAATGATTTGTTCCAAAAATGCCTTAAGAACTGATCCTGTCATTACTGAAGTAGTTGGAAATACTTCTGGCCACCTTGCTAGCTGACATACGATTACCAGAAGATATTAAGCCTTGCCACTTGGGGCATCTCCGGAAAATCCACCTGGCATCTTTGGAAGGGCCATGCAGCCCAAGGCCTCCCTCCTCTAGCAAGTTACTTTGTAACTTGGCTGTTGGCTTTAGCACAGATCAAGCAACCTTCAACAGCTCCTTTTGCCAGTCTAAAAAGACCCCCAGCAACATACATCATGAGATAGGCTTCTGCCAATCCTCAGGAAGTGCAAGGACTCTCTTAATGGAGTTGCTTTAATATTGGTAGGGCCAAAGGTTCTGGTATCTCTTGTTTGCCATCCCTTGGAAACCAATTCTTGCCTTTTTTCTCTGCCACACGACTTTTAACTGTATGTCAAACTGCTGTGGTAGAAAAGACAGCTTCCTGGGCAGTGATGGAGTCACGGGGAGCAAAGGGGGCATCTTGGAGAGTTCTGGCAGAAGTGTGGCTTTCTGAGTTTCTTCATCCACCAAAAAGGAGACAGAGGAGTCCTGTAACATTCTTCAACTCCAGGGAGAGGCCATGGGGCTTTTGCCATGGAGTCTCTCAAATGATTGCGGGAAGCAGCCCCCTTCTGATGTTAAGTTCCTGGCAACAGCACCCTCTGAGGTACTCGGGAATTACAGACTTCCGGAACTGCCTACTCTATGCCCCCCTCTAATATGCACTCCCCTTTTGGAATGGAAAAGGAAGAAAACCAAACTATTCCTAATGCTGGGAAGTCTTTGCTGCCTTGCTCTAGGTTCGGGAATTTAGCAGGGCCTTGGCTGAGCAACAGTCTCTGTTGATTAGTAACAGTTTCTAGAACGAATACTTTCTTCTGTTACTTCCCTCCCTGTAAATTCCTAGCCTTGTCTAAGGAGAGATTCACACGGTCTCTTTGTAAAGACACATCTATCTTACTCCTTTCACTCCCACACCTTCCTTGCGGTGGAACGGCTCTCCCCGGCACAGCACCTGGCACAAAACCCCCGTATACGCACACACACACCTGCACTTACCCTGCACTCCACTGCACACACACACACACACACACCTCCCGCACACTAACACCCCCTCCACATCCCCACCATGCTACTTGCAGTGGCCCCGCCCCTGCCATCCCCACCGGCTGGCAGCACCCACTCCTCGCATGCTTCCCCATGCCTTGCATTTCCTTGCTGCCCCCTCTGTAGCCTTCCCTCAACCTGCCTTTTCTCCCCTGCCTTGCACTGACTTGCTCACCCATCCCCCACCTGACTTCCTTTCACATTCGTCTAGGTCTGGCCTCATCTTTCCTTTTCCTTCTAGGACCCTCATTGCCTTGCCTCGCCTCGCAAAGCCACCACTTGCCTTGCCTTGCCCTTGAACCCCTCCCTTGCCTTGCATGACCTTGCTCACCCCTCCCCCACCTGGAATTCAACACCCCTTTTCAATGACATTTCTGGGCCTTGCCCTGCCCTTTCTGCTCCTCCGAGGAATCTCAAAGCTCTCAAGCATCTCCGGTGTTTCAGGATCCCATGAGAGGAAGACCAGGGGAGGACGCATGTTGCCACACTCATCTCTGTGGGCAGCCTTTGTCTGGGAGCAATCCTTGCATGTCTTGAACCTTGGAGGGGCAATTCACATTTTGCCCTTGAGCTCGGGGACCAGAAAGAGAGTTCTTTTGCATACAAGGGAAAGCAGGTAGCTCAAGTCTTTTAGGTACAGAGGAGAGATGACCCACGCGGGATCAAGGCCACACAGAGCACTTGGTCCTGGCCACTTTTGTGTACCAGCAGTCCTTGAATGTACTTCTCACCTGCCTTGCCTGGCCTTGCCTTGGCAACACAACAGTTGCCTTGCCTTGCCCTGCTAGCCCTCTGGAGCCTTGCATTCCTTTGCACGGCCATGCCCAGCACATGACCTGCCTACTGTTTTCCTCCAGGGCCTTGGCTTGCTGAGCCCTTCCTGTTTCTGCCTGGCCTTCCCATCAGTGGCCCTTCCTTCCTACAGCCAGCCTTGCCTCTAACTTCTGGACCTTCTCTTGCCTACCACTCCATTTGCTTTCCCCTCACTGCTCTGGCCTTGCCTACCTCTCCCTTGACTTGCCCACAATTGCCTGCACTCGGTTTGCAGCGCCTTGCCTGCATGGAAGGCAAGGGAAAGAGTGGTAGGCCGGGCAAAGCAAAGCCAGCAAGTTGTAGGCAGTGCGAGGCAAGGCAGACGTAGGCAAAGGAAGCAGAGCAAGGGTACCTTAAGAAGAACTAGACAAGGCAAGGCCAAGAGACTCGGAGTGCCTTTCCTTGGGAAGGCAAGGACATAGTGCCAGTGTTGCTGGAGCAGATGTTAAGGTACTGTGGGGAGGAATAGTCCAGCAAGACATTTCTCTTCTGGCCCCTGTGCGTGTGGGGGCAATTGTTGGACATATTCAATACTGGAGGCGGATCAGTCGCTGGATGTGTTGTATTTTGGAGGAGGGGATGCCGTTTCTTTGGAGATGGGCTTGTAGTTGCTCTCTTTGGCAAGGAAGGCAGGTTTGGATGTGCACATCAGGTACTCCTAGGGATTTTAAAGGCTTTTCCCAACAGGCAGAGCTCTCTCTGGGTTCGAGCTGTTGAGCTGTCGGTGGGAATGCAAAGGCCAAGCTCTTAAGCTATTTGTCCTGGTGCCTTCAGTGTGTGAGCAGTCCCTGGTGCCGTTGCCTTTGGATCCTGACTCTGGGAGAGGGAAGGCTTAGGATGGTACCTAGAGCTGAGAAGGAGAGTGCTGAGAACAGCGTGTGGGCTGCTAGTTTGAGGGGTGCAGGTGAAGTTGTAGGCAGCAAGATCTTCCTCAGCTGGCACTGTTTTGAGCCCTGTTTTTGCCAGATGGTTTCAAGCTGGTGGGCGGAATCTGCGAGAGGGAAAAGATTTGTTTGGGCCAAAGAGGTGTGGTGTAAAGAAGAGTGTGCTCTTGGAAGGGGAAGATGAGGGCAACCTTTTTGTCCTGACACCGTTGATTTGAGTGCAGGGCCGTTTGCAAGTTGCCTCTGTCTGCCCTTGGGGTGGTTTCGAGCTGGGCCAGGTGCTTGGCCTTCTTTTGCAAGTCTGCAGCGCCGTCGTGTGGTTGTTTCCATGAGCGCTGACAGTGCCCGGCAAAAAGCGCTTGGCTGGCGCGGCCCCAGTCGTGTGGAAGCAGTTGGTGGAAGAGCTCCGCTGTGCATGCTGCCTCTTGGAGACATAAAAGGATGTAACCCTGCGCGTAGCGGGGAAGCAAGACGAATCTTTTCATTGTTGGCTGAGCAGTTTCTAAGCGGCAAAAGTAAAGGCAGTTTCAGCACGGCCTCTTTCTTTCAGAACCTTTTCTGTGCCATCATGAACATGCTCAACATGCCACTCGCACCCGCTGAACTGCATCAAAGGCCCTGGAGATAGGCGCTTTCCTTCAAGCTCTCTGTAGCATCCTACCCTCCACCTCTGGCGGATCCCAAAGCCCTTCCAAACATCCAGCAGCTGCACGCAGAGAACAAGTGCTAGAACAAGGCGTTGGCCTTCCTAGTCCTTTTAAAGTCTGTGAACTAGGCGAAACATTCCAGTGAGCAGCACTTTCCTTCGCAACTATATCTAGAGCATCATCACATTCTCTCCAAGTGGGTAAGTCCACCCTTGCAGCGCAGCGTTTGCAGCCACAGTTCGGACTGAGAGATAGGCCAGGTGAGAAAGCATTTCTTGACTATCCCTCTTCTCTGGAAGACTTGATACTCGCAGCGCGACCACGTCCACACACCTTCAGTGTGGCCAGGTTCAAGCAGCTAGAGCTCCCAGAGATGGGAGAGTCAGGAGAGAAGACGTTCCAAAAGTACCGTGTACTTACAGCAGCATTAAAACTGTGCACAGCAGTCTGCAGCACTGTAGACTGCGGCTTCTCCGACAGACGAGCCATCCCATTGTTGCCTCTCGCAGCCTGCTTGCTAGCTGCTCTCCTGAAGAAAAGAACTAGAAGAAAAAGCCAATGCTGGGCTGCACCTTCCCCTTGCCTTACGTAAAGCCACCTAAACTCCCCGCTGCACTCTCTACTTCCCCTCTCCTTGGAAGCGACCACTGTGTTTGCTGCATCTCGAAGCCTAAAGTTAAGCGCCAAAGTTTCCAAGGATAGTTGGAAGAGGGATAAGTAGTAGCACAAGGAAGTAGTTGTCGTTGAACTTCCTCCTTCTCAATGCTAACGTGAATTGGCCAGGCAGGCGAGTGCCAGCCATGCTCCTTTCTCAGTTTGTACGCTGCGGACACCAGCCCGGTGCTCTGCGCCTTCGTTCGGCCTCTTTAGTACCCATGTCGCGCTTTCATTGTGCCGGAGTCGAAGCGTCGTCTACTTCTCGCCCAGAGAGCACGGTGCCGGCAGCGAAATGCCCCAGCCGACTGCTTCTGCTGACACGCGCCTGGTCTATGCACTTTCCCTCGCAGCGACATACAGCAGCACTTTCGGTCTTTCTTGTCGTCCAAATGTAAAGGGAAAGAGTCTCAGCTCCGTCTCGCACAGTTTTAGGTCAACAAGCTTACCCGGAGCTTACCCGCGACGCGTGGAAACTTGTGTTTGCACCACATTCAAGTGGTTGCCGTCTTTCCTTTACAGCCTGCAGAGCACCGTCAGACCGCCGTGCTCTCTGCACCTGCCTTCTCAGTTCTAAGTACTACCGCGCCCCTTACAGCCTTGCCGGAAGCAAAGACACGGATAGTCATCTCGCAGAGAAGAACGTGGAAGGACGAAAAGATGATCTTCCTTTCTCCTGCTTCTTGCCTGAATTGTGGTGCTGTATTGAAAGTCTTGGCTAGCGAAAAGCTCATCCAGCAAGTGCCTCATTCCTGACGCATCTCGCTGAGCGAGAGTTTCACGAAGAGTTTAGACTCTGGAAACAGCAAGAAAATGATTGTACGTCGAGCTGAGGAAAATCCGTGCACAGCACACTGTGGATGCGTGCAGTGTTCGCGCTGAAGAGCGCCAAAAGGCAAAGCCATCGCTGGGCTTCAGTTTTGTCCAGACCGCAGAAGGCAAAGAACGAAGCAACTGGGCACCGCGTTAACGTACTCAGTGGACCGAATTTCAAATGTCCAGCCAAAAGCTGCTTCATAAGCAGATTCAGCTGAGAATGCTCTGGCTGCTTCACAAAGTAAGGCGCAGCCGTTTCCATTCATCACACTACCTGGCCAGAAGCAGTATCCTACACCTTCAATGCTGCAGCGTCCATGCAGCTGGAGCACACGCAGTAGGACGCGTCGAGCTAGAAGGCGGTCTTCAAGTACCCCCCTCCTCCAAGCAGCCTTGAAACTGAGCACAACACACTGCGGCTCGGGAGCTTCCTTCTCAGATAGACGTGCCGTCACGTTATTCACTCTCGCAGCTCCGTTGCCCCTATGCAGCAGCTGCTACCAAAGCAAAATGCTCCAGAAGTAAAAAGCACTGCCGGGCTGCGCTTTCCCTTGCCTCACGTAAAGCACTGTAAACTGTCCGCTGTGCTCTGTATTTCCATTCTCCGCCGCATCTACCACTGTTATCTCTGCATCTCGAAGCATAAAGCTCGGCACAATTCCTCCCAGGGAACGCTGGAAGAGAAATAGGCAGCAGCACAAGTAGCTGCAAGTGGAACTTTCTGTTTTAAAACGCTAACGTGAATCCGGAAACAAGCGAGTGACAGCCAATCTTCCTCTTGCAGCCTGTGCGATGCACACACCAGCTCGGCCCTCTGCCCTCATTCTTTAATGCTCTTCGTACCATGTCGCGCTTTCATTCTGCCGGAGTCGAAGCGTCGTCTACTTCTCGCCCAGAGAGCACGGTGCCAGCGGAGAAAGGCTCCAGAAAAACGCTCCAGGCTGCTGATTCTTCCCAAACACACCAGGGCTATGCACTTTCCTTCGCAGCGCTAAGTAGCATCACATTCTGTTTGCGTTGGAGCCGGAATGCAAAGGGAAAGATTCTCGGTTACGTCTCACTCAGCGCCCAGTTTTAGGTCACCAAGCTTACCCGGAGCTTACCCGCGACGCGTGGAAATTGGTATTTGCACCACATTCAAGTGGTAGCTTTCTTTCCTTTAAGCCTGCAGAGCGCCGTCAGATCGCGGTGCTCTCTGCACCTGCCTTCTCCCTTCCAAGTACCACCGCGCACCTTACAGCCTTGCAGGAAGCAAAGACGTGGAGAGATGTCTCGCAGAGAAGATCGTGCAAAGACGAAAAGATGTTCTTCTTTGCTTTTCCTCGTCGCCCAGATTGTGGTGCTCTACTGAAAGCGTGGGCTAACGAATGGCTAATCTAGCATGTGCTTCCCTTCTAATGCATTTCGCTGAGCGAGAGCTGAGGAAAATCCTTGCACTGTACACTATGGATGCGTGCAGTAGACACGCAGAAGAGCGGCACAGCTCATAACCATCGCACACTCCAGCCCAGAGCTCTGGGGCTGCGTTCTTCTCAATTTCCGGCGCTGGACAGAACTGAGACATTGAGCTTTGGCTCTCTTTAGTGTGTGTACTGCACGCATCCAGAGCGCGCTGTGCACAGATTCTCCTCAGCGCTACGTGCAAGCACAGACTTTCTGCTTCGCAGAGCCCAACTGTCCGCCGAAGCTCTCGCTCAGAGAAATGTGTCAGGAGAGAAGCACTTGCTGGATTAGCCTTACACTGGCCAACAGTTCCAAAGAAGCACCATAGTCTTCTTGCGAGAAAGGATAATAAAACACATGTATTGTCCCAGCAAAGTTCTCTGTGCTAGCCGAAGCCGAGAATCTTTCCCTTAAGATTAAGACCACAACGCAGACAGCATTTTGTGCTACTTAACGCTGAGAGGGATAGCCCAGGCGTGTTTCGGCAGAGGCAGAAGCCCGGAGCGTTTCTCTGCCGGCACCGTGCTCTCAGGCGAGAAGTAGACGACGCTTCGACTCCGGCAGAATGAAAAGCGCGACATGGTACGAAGAGCATACGAATGAGGGCGCAGAGCACCGAGCTGGTGTGCGCATCGCACAGGCTGCAAGAAGAAGCGTGGCTGCCGCTCGCTTCTTTGCGGATTCACGTTAGCAGTTGAAAACAAAAGTTCCACTTGCAGCTACTTGTGCTGCTACCTATTTCTCTTCCAGCTTTCCCTGGGAAGAATTGTGCCGAGCTTTATGCTTCGAGATGCAGAGATGACAGTGGTAGATGCGGCGGAGAAGGGAAATACAGAGTACAGCGGACAGTTTATGGTGCTTCACGTGCGGCAAGGCGAAAGTACAGCCCGGCAGTGCTTTTTACTTCTGGAGCATTTTGCTTTGGTAGCAGCTGCTGCAAGTGGGCAACGGAGCTGCGAGAGTGAATAACGTGACGGCACGTCTATCTGAGAAGGAAGCTCCCGAGCCGCAGTGTGTTGTGCTCAGTTTCAAGGCTGCTTGGAGGAGGGGGGTACTTGAAGAACGCCGTCTATCTGGACGCGTCCTACTGCGTGTGCTCCAGCTGCATGGACTCTGCAGCATTGAAGGTGTAAGAAACTTCTTCTGGCCTGATAGTGTGATAGAGTGCAACGGCTACGCCTTACTTTGTGAAGCAGCCAGAGCCTTCTCAGCTGAATCTGCTTATGAAGCAGCTTTTGGCTGAACATTTGAAATTCGGTCCACTGAGTACGTTAACGCGGTGCCCAGCTGCTTCGTTCTTCGCCTTCTGCGGTCTGGACAGAACTGAAGCCCAGCGATGGCTTTGAGTTTTGCCGCTCTTCAGCATGTGTACTGCACGCATCCGCAGTGTGCTGTGCAAGGATTTTCCTCAGCTCTCCCTCAGCGAAATGCATCAGGTGAGAAACACTTGCTGGATTAGCCTTTCGCTGGCCATGGCTTTCAGTACAGCACCACAATCTGGGCGACGAGAAGGAGCAATGAAGAACATCTTTTCGTCTTTGCACGTTCTTCTCTGCGAGACGACTATCCGCGCCTTTGCTTCCTGCAAGGCTGTAAGGTGCGCAGTGGTACTTGGAAGGGAGAAGGCAGGTGCAGAGAGCACCACGATCTGACGGCGCTCTGCAGGCTGTAAAGGAAAGAGGGCTGCCACTGGAATGTGTGCAAACACAAGTTTCCACGAGTCGCGGGCAAGCTCTGGGCGTGCTTGTTGACCTAAAACTGTTCTCTGTGCCCGACATTGCTGAGAATCTTTCCCTTTACATTTGGACGACAAGAAAAGACCGAAAGTGCTGCTGTATGTCGCTGCGAGAAAAGTGCATAGCCCTGGTGTGTTTCGGAAGGGCAGTCGGCTGGGGCATTTCTCTTCCGGCACCGTGCTCTCCGGGCGAGAAGTAGACGACGCTTCGACTCCGGCAGAATGAAAAGCGCGACATGGTACGAAGAGCATACGAATGAGGGCGCAGAGCACCGAGCTGGTGTGCGCATCGCACAGGCTGCAAGAAGAAGCGTTGCTGCCGCTCGCTTCTTTTCGGATTCACGTTAGCAGTTGAAAACAAAAGTTCCACTTGCAGCTACTTGTGCTGCTACCTATTTCTCTTCCAGCTTTCCCTGGGAAGAATTGTGCCGAGCTTTATGCTTCGAGATGCAGAGATGACAGTGGTAGATGCAGCGGAGAATGGAAATAAAGAGTGCAGGGGACAGTTTACAGTGCTTTACGTGAGGCAAAGGAAAAGGTTTGCTCAGCAGTGCTTTTTACTTCTGGAGCATTTTGCTTTGGTAGCAGCTGCTGCTAGTGGGCAACGGAGCTGCGAGAGTGAATAACGTGACGGCACGTCTATCCGAGAGGGAAGCTCCCGAGCCGCAGTGTGTTGTGCTCAGTTTCAAGGCTGCTTGGAGGAGGGGGGTACTTGAAGAACGCCGTCTATCTGGACGCGTCCTACTGCGTGTGCTCCAGCTGCATGGACTCTGCAGCATTGAAGGTGTAAGAAACTTCTTCTGGCCTGATAGTGTGATAGAGTGCAACGGCTACGCCTTACTTTGTGAAGCAGCCAGAGCATTCTCAGCTGAATCTGCTTGTGAAGCAGCTCTTGGCTGAACATTTGAAATTCGGTCCACTGAGTACGTTAACGCGGTGCCCAGCTGCTTCGTTCTTCGCCTTCTGCCGTCTGGACAGAACTGAAGCCCAGCGATTGCTTTTAGCTGTGGCTCTCTTCAGCATGTGTACTGCACGCATCCGCAGTGTGCTGTGCAAGGATTTTCCTCAGCTCTCCCTCAGCGAAATGCATCAGGTGAGAAACACTTGCTGGATTAGCCTTTCGCTGGCCAAGGCTTTTAATACAGCACCACAATATGGGCGACGAGGAGAAAGGAAGAACATCTTTTCGTCCTGGCACGTTCTTCTGAGCGACATGACTATCCGCGTGTTTGCTTCCTGCAAAGCTGTATTGTGCGCGGCGGTATTGGAACTGAGAAGGCAGGTGCAGAGAGCACCGGGATCTGACGGCGTTCTGCAGCCTGTAAAGGAAAGACGGCTACCACTTGAATGTGGTGCAAACACAAGTTTCCACGCGTCGAGGGCAAGCTCTGGGCGTGCTGGTTGACCTAAAACTGTTCTCTGGGCGGGACATAGCAGAGAATCTTTCCCTTTCCATTTGGACGACAAGAAAGACCGAAAGTGCTGCTGTATGTCGCTGCGAGAAAAGTGCATAGACCAGGCGTGTGTCGGCAGAAGCAGTCGGCTGGGGCATTTCTCTTCCGGCACCGTGCTCTCTGGGCGAGAAGTAGACGACGCTTCGACTCCGGCTGAATCAAAGAGCGACATGGGTACTAAAGAGGCCGAACGAAGGCGCAGAGCACCGGACTCGTGTCCGCAGCGTACAAACTGAGAAAGGAGCGTGGCTAGCACTCGCCTGCCTGCCCAATTCACGTTAGCATTGAGAAGGAGGAAGTTCAACGACAACTACTTCCTTGTGCTACTACTTATCCCTCTTCCAACCATCCTTGGAAACTTTGGCGCTTAACTTTAGGCTTCGAGATGCAGCAAACACAGTGGTCGCTTCCAAGGAGAGGGGAAGTAGAGAGTGCAGCGGGGAGTTTAGGTGGCTTTACGTAAGGCAAGGGGAAGGTGCAGCCCAGCATTGGCTTTTTCTTCTAGTTCTTTTCTTCAGGAGAGCAGCTAGCAAGCAGGCTGCGAGAGGCAACAATGGGATGGCTCGTCTGTCGGAGAAGCCGCAGTCTACAGTGCTGCAGACTGCTGTGCACAGTTTTAATGCTGCTGTAAGTACACGGTACTTTTGGAACGTCTTCTCTCCTGACTCTCCCATCTCTGGGAGCTCTAGCTGCTTGAACCTGGCCACACTGAAGGTGTGTGGACGTGGTCGCGCTGCGAGTATCAAGTCTTCCAGAGAAGAGGGATAGTCAAGAAATGCTTTCTCACCTGGCCTATCTCTCAGTCCGAACTGTGGCTGCAAACGCTGCGCTGCAAGGGTGGACTTACCCACTTGGAGAGAATGTGATGATGCTCTAGATATAGTTGCGAAGGAAAGTGCTGCTCACTGGAATGTTTCGCCTAGTTCACAGACTTTAAAAGGACTAGGAAGGCCAACGCCTTGTTCTAGCACTTGTTCTCTGCGTGCAGCTGCTGGATGTTTGGAAGGGCTTTGGGATCCGCCAGAGGTGGAGGGTAGGATGCTACAGAGAGCTTGAAGGAAAGCGCCTATCTCCAGGGCCTTTGATGCAGTTCAGCGGGTGCGAGTGGCATGTTGAGCATGTTCATGATGGCACAGAAAAGGTTCTGAAAGAAAGAGGCCGTGCTGAAACTGCCTTTACTTTTGCCGCTTAGAAACTGCTCAGCCAACAATGAAAAGATTCGTCTTGCTTCCCCGCTACGCGCAGGGTTACATCCTTTTATGTCTCCAAGAGGCAGGATGCACAGCGGAGCTCTTCCACCAACTGCTTCCACACGACTGGGGCCGCGCCAGCCAAGCGCTTTTTGCCGGGCACTGTGAGCGCTCATGGAAACAACCACACGATGGCGCTGCAGACTTGCAAAAGAAGGCCAAGCACCTGGCCCAGCTCGAAACCACCCCAAGGGCAGACAGAGGCAACTTGCAAACGGCCCTGCACTCAAATCAACGGTGTCAGGACAAAAAGGTTGCCCTCATCTTCCCCTTCCAAGAGCACACTCTTCTTTACACCACACTCCAAGAGCCAGACCAAACAAATGGCCCAAACAAATCTTTTCCCTCTCGCAGATTCCGCCCACCAACTTGAAACCATCTGGCAAAAACAGGGCTCAAAACAGTGCCAGCTGAGGAAGATCTTGCTGCCTACAACTTCACCTGCACCCCTCAAACTAGCAGCACACACGCTGTTCTCAGCACTCTCCTTCTCAGCTCTAGGTACCATCCTAAGCCTTCCCTCTCCCAGAGTCAGGATCCAAAGGCAACGGCACCAGGGACTGCTCACACACTGAAGGCACCAGGACAAATAGCTTAAGAGCTTGGCCTTTGCATTCCCACTGACAGCTCAACAGCTCGAACCCAGAGAGAGCTCTGCCTGTTGCTAAAAGCCTTTAAAATCCCTAGGAGTACCTGATGTGCACATCCAAACCTGCCTTCCTTGCCAAAGAGAGCAACTACAAGCCCATCTCCAAAGAAATGGCATCCCCTCCTCCAAAATACAACACATCCAGCGACTGATCCACCTCCAGTATTGAATATGTCCAACAATTGCCCCCACACGCACAGGGGCCAGAAGAGAAATGTCTTGCTGGACTATTCCCCCCCACGGTACCTTAACATCTGCCCTAGCAACACTGGCACTATGTCCTTGCCTTCCCAAGGAAAGGCACTCCGAGTCTCTTGGCCTTGCCTTGTCTAGTTCTTCTTAAGGTACCCTTGCTCTGCTTCCTTTGCCTGCGTCTGCCTTGCCTCGCACTGCCTACAACTTGCTGGCTTTGCTTTGCCCGGCCTACCACTCTTTCCCTTGCCTTCCATGCAGGCAAGGCGCTGCAAACCGAGTGCAGGCAATTGTGGGCAAGTCAAGGGAGAGGTAGGCAAGGCCAGAGCAGTGAGGGGAAAGCAAATGGAGTGGTAGGCAAGAGAAGGTCCAGAAGTTAGAGGCAAGGCTGGCTGTAGGAAGGAAGGGCCACTGATGGGAAGGCCAGGCAGAAACAGGAAGGGCTCAGCAAGCCAAGGCCCTGGAGGAAAACAGTAGGCAGGTCATGTGCTGGGCATGGCCGTGCAAAGGAATGCAAGGCTCCAGAGGGCTAGCAGGGCAAGGCAAGGCAACTGTTGTGTTGCCAAGGCAAGGCCAGGCAAGGCAGGTGAGAAGTACATTCAAGGACTGCTGGTACACAAAAGTGGCCAGGACCAAGTGCTCTGTGTGGCCTTGATCCCGCGTGGGTCATCTCTCCTCTGTACCTAAAAGACTTGAGCTACCTGCTTTCCCTTGTATGCAAAAGAACTCTCTTTCTGGTCCCCGAGCTCAAGGGCAAAATGTGAATTGCCCCTCCAAGGTTCAAGACATGCAAGGATTGCTCCCAGACAAAGGCTGCCCACAGAGATGAGTGTGGCAACATGCGTCCTCCCCTGGTCTTCCTCTCATGGGATCCTGAAACACCGGAGATGCTTGAGAGCTTTGAGATTCCTCGGAGGAGCAGAAAGGGCAGGGCAAGGCCCAGAAATGTCATTGAAAAGGGGTGTTGAATTCCAGGTGGGGGAGGGGTGAGCAAGGTCATGCAAGGCAAGGGAGGGGTTCAAGGGCAAGGCAAGGCAAGTGGTGGCTTTGCGAGGCGAGGCAAGGCAATGAGGGTCCTAGAAGGAAAAGGAAAGATGAGGCCAGACCTAGACGAATGTGAAAGGAAGTCAGGTGGGGGATGGGTGAGCAAGTCAGTGCAAGGCAGGGGAGAAAAGGCAGGTTGAGGGAAGGCTACAGAGGAGGCAGCAAGGAAATGCAAGGCATGGGGAAGCATGCGAGGAGTGGGTGCTGCCAGCCGGTGGGGATGGCAGGGGCGGGGCCACTGCAAGTAGCATGGTGGGGATGTGGAGGGGGTGTTAGTGTGCGGGAGGTGTGTGTGTGTGTGTGTGTGCAGTGGAGTGCAGGGTAAGTGCAGGGGTGTGTGTGCGTATACGGGGGTTTTGTGCCAGGTGCTGTGCCGGGGAGAGCCGTTCCACCGCAAGGAAGGTGTGGGAGTGAAAGGAGTAAGATAGATGTGTCTTTACAAAGAGACCGTGTGAATCTCTCCTTAGACAAGGCTAGGAATTTACAGGGAGGGAAGTAACAGAAGAAAGTATTCGTTCTAGAAACTGTTACTAATCAACAGAGACTGTTGCTCAGCCAAGGCCCTGCTAAATTCCCGAACCTAGAGCAAGGCAGCAAAGACTTCCCAGCATTAGGAATAGTTTGGTTTTCTTCCTTTTCCATTCCAAAAGGGGAGTGCATATTAGAGGGGGGCATAGAGTAGGCAGTTCCGGAAGTCTGTAATTCCCGAGTACCTCAGAGGGTGCTGTTGCCAGGAACTTAACATCAGAAGGGGGCTGCTTCCCGCAATCATTTGAGAGACTCCATGGCAAAAGCCCCATGGCCTCTCCCTGGAGTTGAAGAATGTTACAGGACTCCTCTGTCTCCTTTTTGGTGGATGAAGAAACTCAGAAAGCCACACTTCTGCCAGAACTCTCCAAGATGCCCCCTTTGCTCCCCGTGACTCCATCACTGCCCAGGAAGCTGTCTTTTCTACCACAGCAGTTTGACATACAGTTAAAAGTCGTGTGGCAGAGAAAAAAGGCAAGAATTGGTTTCCAAGGGATGGCAAACAAGAGATACCAGAACCTTTGGCCCTACCAATATTAAAGCAACTCCATTAAGAGAGTCCTTGCACTTCCTGAGGATTGGCAGAAGCCTATCTCATGATGTATGTTGCTGGGGGTCTTTTTAGACTGGCAAAAGGAGCTGTTGAAGGTTGCTTGATCTGTGCTAAAGCCAACAGCCAAGTTACAAAGTAACTTGCTAGAGGAGGGAGGCCTTGGGCTGCATGGCCCTTCCAAAGATGCCAGGTGGATTTTCCGGAGATGCCCCAAGTGGCAAGGCTTAATATCTTCTGGTAATCGTATGTCAGCTAGCAAGGTGGCCAGAAGTATTTCCAACTACTTCAGTAATGACAGGATCAGTTCTTAAGGCATTTTTGGAACAAATCATTCCAAGATACAGCATTGTAAAAGCAATAGATTCAGATAGGGGAACTCATTTTGCAGGAAAGATCCTTCAAGGGGTTTTGGCTTCTTTAGGAACACAATGGAACCTCCATAGGCCCTGGCACCCCCAGAGCTCGGCTCGGGTAGAAAACAATGAAGAGAGAAATAAACACCTTTTGAAGCTGGTAATAGAAACCAAGATGCCATGGGTAGGGCTTTGGACATTGGCTTTGGTGAGAATGAGGGCCCAACCCAGAAGAGAGATTCAGTTATCTCCCTTTCAATCGTTGTTTGCAATTGCCCTGGTAAGTCTCCACCTAGTGGGGGGGTAGAGGCAAGTGATGCATTTTTAAAACCATCTGTGGCCAGGATCCTGCTTCTTGTGAAACCCCTTCAACAGGAAGCTCAGCTGGCGCAAGCCCGGCCTTTGGACTTTGCTGCTTTTAACATCCAACCAGGAGATTGAGTCCTAGTTAAGGAGTAGAAAGAAGCGCCAGTGCTGGTGAAATGGTGTGGCCCATTCCAAGTGTCACTGACGACAGAAACAGCCGTCAAGTAAGCTGAACACAGGTGAACCCATCACTCTCGGGTCAAGGTCTCTGAAGCCTCAGAGATTTGCACATCTCAGCTGGAGGAGAAGGCCGGGAGGCCGTGACTGACACTCTGCAGGAGTGGGCCGGAGCAGTAGGCAGTGCTTCGACATCGGAAGAAGCCCCGCAGTCCTACCTTCAGACCGTCTGCTGAAATAGACTGTAAAGGCATCCCTCCTCTAGAATCTCCACTCACTTGGGGGCTAATACTTGTGGCCATTTTGTTACGTTAAGTGGTTTCTGTGTCTTCAATTGCCACAGGTGCTGCAGAAGACAACGGGAAAATTAGACTAGCTAATTAGATGACACTATTAAAACATTTTCCTTACTAATTCTACTTTGATATGGTCAGCTGAGTTTAGGCCAGGAGTGGGAGAATCAATTTGCAGCCTTAGGAGAAGAAGTAGCAAAAGTTTTTAACCTTAGCAATTGCTGGCTCTGTGGAAGGCCAGGAGGATCTGAAGAGTGGCCATAGTTGGCTAGCCCAGCTGAACCTAAATGGTGGGTCAATGTGAGGGCCACAGTGGGATGGGATTTGGGGCCAAAGAAGGAAGTTCATGGCCACTTCATTCTTCTCCAACAGGCACTTATTGCCTAAATAGGATAGGGCGTGTCTTTGTAGGAAAAGGCAATTGTCAATTGACTTTCCCTCTGGGCTTGAACAACTGGGTTTGGACCCCCAATTGCCCTCCTTCCAATTGTTCCAAATATCAAGGCAAATGCAATCAAATACCTGTTCGGCTCACTAACAGTAGCTGCGTAAGGCGTTCTTATCACACTTACCAAAAATATTTGGAAGCCTGTAAAGCAATGGGGAGGGACAAGGGGTTTTTTTGACCACCTGTTTTTGAGCAGTCCCCACAAAAATTCCACAAGTAGAAGACATGTTGTTTGTGATTATCAGTGGGAATGGCCACACCGGATTGGAACTCAAAGCCTTTTAGTGAGTTCTGCTCCAAATCCAACCAAGCAGCTTGCAGATGTAAATGTAGGTGGGAACCCTGTGCGGGAGCTTGGAAATGCAAATGCTGGGACCCTTATGGTGGGGCAACTCTTGTTGGAGGACCGTTAGGCCCGGGAATCCTGCTGTATTTTGAGCCACCAATTGATGACCATGGGTAGGTTCCTTTGCTAATGGAACACGGGCTTTGAAAGGACAGTATTGGATTTGTGGCCAACATGCTTAGCTCAGGTTACCTCCAAACTGGTCAGGGATATGGTATATTTAGTAGACTGTTGTTCTTTTTGCTACTACAAGTTCTGGGAAATCGCTTAGGAATCAAAATCTGTGATGATTTAATTAGAGAAAAGCAGTCAGCTGATGCAGCCCTGGCTGGAGGGAGCACCCCAAAACGGGGAAATGATGAACGGCCAACAGAACAAGTTACCCAACACGATGGACCAGCCCCTTGGAAACCTAAGGAATTAATCCCAGATGCCTGGGAACCCATTTATCATTTGAAGGAGATAATTAGGTTACAAGCTGTCTCGGAAATAATTACCAACCAGCCAGCCACAGCGCTTGACCTTTTTGCTGAGCAACCCACTTAAATGAGGAAAGCGGTAATTCAACATTGGATGGTATTAGATTATCTGTTAGCAGAAGAAGGAGGAGTTTGTGGGAAATTAAATGACTCGAGCTGCTGTTTGCAAGCAGATGACAGCGGAAAAGTGGTCAAACAAATAACAAAGGAAATAACGTCAGCTCGTGGACCTGTCCAAATGTTGAAAGGATGGGGATGGGACATGTTTTCATGGTTAACTGGCCAGCTCTGGGCTAAATGAATACGATTCCTCCTCTTATATGCTATAGCAACTCTCATCTTTTTACCATGTGTGACACCATGCTGGCTGCAGCTCTTTCAGCAGGTGCTCAAGGGGATGCCGCTAGCAGCCATGCCTACCTGATCCAGAAATGACTACAAAAGGACAGAAAAGGATGTCACTGCAAATAATAGCAAAACCCAAGAAGACTCCAGAAGAAAAAATTAAATCCATGGTAATTAAGGTTTGTAAAGACAAATACAGAGCAAATAAAAAGAGGAGGGATTAAAAGGAATGAGATGGATGAGTCTTTACAAAGAGACCGTGTGAATCGGCCTGTAGACAAGGCTAGGAAGTTATGGCTAGTGAAGTAACAGAAGAAACTAGGAGTTCTCTAGAACTGTTACTAATCATCAGAGACTGTTGATTAATCAAGGCCGTGTTAAATTCCTGAACCTAGAGCAAGGCAACAAAGACTTAAGAGCATTAGGAATGGGGTTCTTTTCTTTCTTCTCGATGCCAAGAGGGGGGTGCATATTAGAGGGAGGCGCATAGAGTAGGCAGTTCCGGAAGTCTGTATCTCCCGAATACCTCAGCCAGTGGGGAAAAGGAAGAGGGTGCTGTGGCCGGGAACTTGGCATCAAAAGGGGGCTGCATCCCGCAACCGTTTGACAGACGCCATGGGAAAAGCCCCATGGACTCTCCCTGTAGTCGAAGAATGTTGCAGGACTCCTCTGTCTCCTTTTCGGATATAAACCTCAGGCATCGTGGATTAATTTTCCCTAACGGCAGCGACCTGCCGCGTGGTCTCCGTGCTCCTCTCCAGCCCCCCGGGACGTGTAAAATAGTTCCCAGCGGCTCCCACCGCGCGTTGCAGACGGCTGCGCGGCCCCGGGGCTGCCCGCAGTGCTCCCCTGCCCCGCCAGGGCTGCCCGCGGGCTGCGGATCCGCCTCGCCACCGGCGCGGCCAGGGCCGGGGCCCTTCTCGACAGCAGCCGAGGGGCTGCGGAGCGGGCGGCTGCCGGACGATCAGCTATTTTATGCCGCGCGGTGCTGCCGCCTCCATCTAGCTCTCCATCGCGCCGCCGCCCGCCGCCCGCCTGGCGCGCTCACGCTCGGCCGCGCTCGCCGCCCGCCCAGCCTCGCCGGAAGCTCTCCCGCCCGGGCTGTGCCCCGGCTCCGCCGGCAGCTCGGCAGGGCCCGGCCGCACGCGTGCTGCGTGGCTCGGAGCAGCCGCGTTGCGCCGCAGGCGACGGGGAAGGCGGGGCGGGCCGGCGCCATCGTGGTAGCGCGAGGAGAGGAGCGCCCGGGCGGGGCGGCGAGCGGCGCGGCGGTGAGCGCTTCTGCTTCCTGTCGCTCGGCGGCCGCCCACGGCAGGTGCCGTGTGACCCCGCGGAGCGGCGGGGCCGGCCGGGCGGTGCGCGGCGAGGCTTTCGGCCAGCGGCGACCACAGCGAGAGGCTGCTGGCACTGCCCGTGCCGGTGGAGAGAGCGGGGATCCGAGGCCGGCCTTCCCCGGGCGACGAGGGGAGGCCGCCTTTGCCGCGCTGCCCTCCGTGCAGCATGTGGCCGATTCCGGCGAACCCGGGGTCTCCGCAGCGGCGCGGGCGGGAGGGAAGTGGGGAGCGCGCTCGGTGCCGTGCCGGCCGCTCCCGGCCAGCGCTGCGCTGCGCCGAGGCGTTTTCCCGCCCGTCCTGGGAAGGACATAAGCGACACCGTAGTTGGAGCTTTGCTGTCAGGGGGAACAACTTCTCTCTGTGAAAAACGAAGTTCACTCTCCTGTGAGAATTTAAAGGGGTTTAATATAAAGACAATAAGAGACACATCAAATAAAGCAACGGGGTAACAGCCAGTTGCCTTGGCGCTCTGCCAAGAGCACACCTGATGCCAGAGGTCAGTCCTTTTTATACCGTTTTTACTGTCTGTTCTTTATTCATATTAAAACTTTTCCTGGAGCTGTTCTGCATGGCCACTCCTTGGTTCCGCCTTTTTAGAGCGTGCCTAGTCTTCTGCCTTGTGGTTTTATTTCTCTTGATTCTTGGGGTTGGGCCCGCTAGGCAAGAGTCGATGGTAGGATGGATTTCTTAATTCTCCAGACAGTCAGGGCTGATTGCAGCTTTGGGCCTCTTCGTCTCTCCGGGCAGAGTGGTGATAAAATCTCCCGGACTCTCCTGGCCGCCCGTTCTCCGGGCGGAGTAGCCTTTGGGCCCTTTTGCTCCCTAGACAAAGTGTTGATTAGCAGCTTTTCGGGCCTCATCCTCTGTTCGTTTGGAGGTTATCTTACGTGCTCACACTTGCTAACATTCTTGCTAAAAAGAGAGAAAACTACATCCACACAGCAGAAAGCATTTCTAACGTTATATAATATCTACTTTATACTTTGCGAGAAGCTAATATAATATATGTTTATAACAATCCCCCCTTTTCTATTTTATAAATCATTTGGCTTGAGCAATAATTCTTTTTTCTTGGCTTCTAATGTCTGTTCGTTCTTTTCACAGATCAATTTGGCTTCTTCAAGAGGGTCTTTTGTATCACTTTGTCTTTTTAATACCATAATTTTTTGTGCTGTTCCAGACATAGCCAACTTTGGGTCAGTAGGCATTGCCACAACTTGCATGCCTTGAACTATGCTGGTGATTAGCCGAATAAAGCAGGGAATCAAGCAAGGGAGAAATATTAGACTAGCTGTAGCACATAAGAGGAAGAAACCTAGCTTCTTCCACCATTCTTTCCCCAATATGCCATCCCACCAGTTAGCAGACATCATTGATTCCCATTTTTGGACTGGTACATGGGCTATTTTTCTGATTTGGTTGGCCATATCTAGAACGGCATCCCCATTGTCATCAATTTTTAAACAACAGTCCGATGTATTGAACTTCCTGCACACACCGCCTTCTTCGGCCAGTAAATAGTCTAAAGCCAGCCTATTTTGATGTATTGCAGCTCTGGTTTGGCGTTGCTGGCTGACTATTAATTCCATAGCCCCAGCTGTTTCATTGGTTATGATTTCTACAAGAGCTTGGAGTCTGATGATACGATTCAGCATGTAAATTGGGGTCTGATATCCCCAGCTTCCATCTTGTGCTTAGGTAGCTGGCCCATCTGTTTCTAATATTCGTTCAGGGGGCCATTCCTCATCTTTCCATTTTTGGAATCCTCCAATTAAATCTCTTTTCTTTCTTTTGAAGTCTTCATAGAGAGGTATACCTAATTGATCTCCCACTGGTTCTGGGAAAAGGAAAAACCCTGGTTGAATGATTCTTAGTGTACAACTCCCTTTCCAATGTGAAGGGAGTCTTGGGGATGCCCTTTTCCCACATATCCAAAAGAAGCCATCTGGTGCTTTCCAATAATCACCTTCTTGTTGATTTATATTCTCCCCAAATTTGGCTATTTCTGGGATTCCAAAATAAGGATTTTTCCTCGTGTCATTACACTGAAAGAGTCCAACTTCATGATCATATACACAGTCTTTTCCTTTTTTCTGGGCTCAATACCAAGTTGGTTTTTCTGGGACCCACCACCTTGAAGTTTTGTTACTCACTTTATAGCTTTTACAGGGAGTGTTTCCTACTTCATTAAGAAAGTTTATCCCAGTTCGCCAGAGGCATTCTTCCCCTATCACTGTTGAACTTAAAATCCACCCCTCAGGTCGGTTCCCCCCTCTTATATTTGTCCGGTTCCATTTAAGGAGTTCTACCGGGCCTACGCTGCTACCTTTCCGTGGCCATTCTTCTGTCATTAAAGCTCCTCCACAGACCCAACAGTTGGTTATGTTAAGTTCTTTACCTATCCTCTCCCCCAATTCCACAAACAGGTTTTTTCCTAACCTTGGGGTTTTTTCCTCTTTGTTGTTTGAGCTTTGCATACAGGTCCTGGCGTGGTGAGGTGAATATAGGGCGAGGTTGCTGTGCTGGCTTTGTATCTTTACTTACCACTTGCTCTTTTACCAAATCTTGGACTGTTCCCCTGGTGGCAGCTGTGGAGCAAATCTATTTTTCTCCTTTTGGACAATTGCTTCTTAGTCTGTTTCCACTTGTTCCTAAATTTTCTGTAATCCAATATTTTTCTCCTTTATGCATGCAAATACCTAATTTGGATGAGTCATAACAGTGACTGTTGGTATGGGTATGAGTAATAAGAAAGAAGCCCCGGTGTCTTTCCATGTAGAGCTTTCGATAGCATTTGTAACATGGTCTTGCCGATGTCCCAAAAGGGACCAGGAGAAGTGACAAAAGAAGGAATAACAGAGGTCCGGCATGGCTTATACTCCCACCTCCCTTGCCTATGAGGTTGCAACCCATAGCAGGTGTATTGGATCTTCTCGGTGGCGAGTACAGTGGCCGACCCGGTCTTGCCCTCTATTTCCTTGTCACTTCCTTTGTAGCTTTTAGGCAAATTTCTTTTGGCACCTTTTTAACTGTAGTATCTTATCGTATCTTAGGTGTTTCCCATTCAACAGGCACTAGTAATTCCCATCTGCAGAGCAAAGTTATTGCTTTTGTTGCTTATGATTTTGTCTGGATAGGGGGTCGATTTTGTGCTTGACACCCTTTACAAACTAGGGTGTCGACGGTGTGAAATGCCAATTTCCCTCTAGATTAATTACTTATATTTGACGTGGTTGGCATGCCCCGTGTTAGAATGATTCAAACAGGGTATATGATGTGGCACTGATGGAAGTTGTGATTCTCCGCCTTCTTAATACAAATCACAGGCTAGAATCAGAACATGAGAGTTCCCTGTTTGATCCAGTCCCAACCCTTCCTGTTTGAAGTGAGAATATTCTTCTCCACGATGTCCCAGAATTTGTCCAGGGGCCACTGATATAAATTTGGCTTTTACTTCTCAGTTAGGTGTGATTCTTTGCATATCCCTTGGATTATTTAGATTGTTCTAGCTCATTGCCACCTGGTCTCCGTTTAAGAATCAATTTGGTATCACCTGGTTTGGATATTACAGTCCACTCTTCAGGTTCTTTTACAGGTCCTTTGATTCTGCTGGCATGGATCTACCCTCGTTCCTTGGTCTGGATTGCGGCCTCAGTCATCAGCAGTACCTGAAAAGGACCCTCCCATTGTGGAGTCAAAGATTGTTCTTTCCATGTTTTTACTAGTACCCATTCCCCTGAATGGATATTATGAATTTTGAACTCCAAAGCTGTGGTTTGAGGGATCATTCCTTTCAGCCGCAAATTTTCAAGTGTTCTGGCAATTGCGGTGACATATTTTTTGACACTTACTTCTCCTACTTCATAAGTGGCTGTTTCATGTTGAGCAGTAAGGAAGGGTAATCCGAACATCATCTCATAAGGAGACACTCCCAGGTCTGACCTGGGCTGTGTTCGGCCTCTCAACAGAGCCAAAGGTAAGCATTTTACCCATGACATTTGAGTTTCAATCATTAATTTTGTTAAAGTTTTTTTCAAAGTCTGGTTCACTCTTTCTACTTGGCCTGAACTTTGTGGGTGCCAGGGGGTATGTAATTCCCATTTTATTCCCAAGGCTTGAGTTATTTGTTGTAAGACTTTGGATGTAAAATGTGTTCTTCTACCTGAGTTTATTTTATTAACCATTCCATATCTGGGAATAATTTGTTCCAGAAGGGTTTTGCATACTATGTTAGCTGTAGCTCTAGTAGCAGGAACTGCTTCTACCCAACAAGTTAGGTGGTCTGCTATTACTAATAGGAACTTCCATCTCTGTACTTGAGGAAGTTTAGTGAAATCTACTTGGATACTTTGGAATGGTCGCAGAGCTAACTCACGGCCTCCTAATGTTGTTTTTCTCATTATTTTCCTAGTCACTCTTTGGCAAGTTCTACAGTTCCCAGTTATTTGTTTTGCTACCCCAAAGATTCCAATACACCCATAATTTTTTAGAAAATGATCACACAAGCTAGCTTGAGTACCCCAATGAGTTTTTTGATGCATATCTTCTAATATTCTCTTAGTGAGTGGCTTATTAAGTAACTGTCTCCCATCAGGAAGTTTCCGTTTTCCAGATTGATCTTGTTCTCCCCCTATCTTAAATAATTCTTTTTCTTCTTCTTTACTAAATTTGGGGATTTCCAATTCTCCCCTTTCTGGGGTCAGGATTAACAGAATTGGTTCAGTCCCATTTTCTGCTGCATCTTTGGCTTCTTGGTCTGCTAGGTTATTCCCTCTTATTTCTGGGGTCATCCCTTTTTGGTGTCCTTTGATATGCACTACGGCTATTTCTTCAGGCAATTTTAATGCTTCCAACACTTCTGAAATCAGGCCTTCATGTATCAGTTCTTTCCCCTTTGAATTTAGTAAACCCCTTTCTTCCCAGATCTTTCCAAAGGTATGTACTTTGAATCAGTATAGACGGTCCCCTTTTTGTGTGCTAAATGCTCCAGTGCTCTCTTTAGAGCGTATAATTCACAAGACTGCGCCGACCAATTTGAAGGTAGTTTTCCTTTTTCGATGGCCTGCATATTTATCCCATCGACTAAGGCATATCTTGACATTCTTTTTCCTTGCAAGCATCTGGATGAACCATCCACATATATTCTTTCCTCTTCTAAGAGGGCTTGTTCAGCTAGATCTTCTCGAACTTTTGTTTGGTATTGAGTAATTTCTAAGCAATCATGTGCCAGGTCATCTTTTGGTTCTCCATACAGGAATTGGGCCAGATTGAGGCTTTTGCTTGCTTCTATAGTTAGATCATTACTGTCAATCAGAATTGCTTCATATTTTAATAGCCTGGAGTCTGTTAACCATTTTTCAGCTTTTTGATTTAGCACATTTCGGACCGCATGGGGTGTGTATACAATCAGTTTACTTCCAAAGGTGAGCTTATGGCTCTCCTCCACCAAAATAGCGGTAGCTGCTATGGCTTGAATGCATACTGGCCAGCCACGGCTTACTGGGTCCAATAGTTTAGCTAAATAAGCTATTGGTCTTCTCACCCCTCCCCATTCCTGGACTAATACACCATGAGCTACTCAATTTTCTGCATTCACATATAAATGAAAGGGTTTTTCTAGTGAGGGTAAGCTTAGGGCTGGTACCGAGGCTAGTTTCAACTTCAGTTTTTCTAATTTATTATCATCATCATCTTTGGTCCATTGTATATTGTCTCCCCCTGTTAATTTTTCATATAAAAATTTTACTGCTTGTGTATATCTTTCAATCCATAATCTGCAATATCCCAGTAGCCCCAGCAGTCTCCTAACCTCCTTTTTTGAAGAGGGAGGAGGGAGGGATAAAATCCCTGTAATTGTTTCAGGACTTAGTTGTCAGCTACCTTTGCTTATCAGGTGGCCGAGATATTTTACTTCTGATTCCACAAACTGTAATTTCCTTTTTGATGCCTTTAGTCCCTTTTTCCCAAGAAAATTTAGAAGCTTTATGGTAGCTCCTTTAACTTTCATTTCATCTTCTCCTGATATTAGAAGGTCATCTCCATATTGGATAAATTGTATTCCTGGGGGAGTGGGGAAGGTTTGTAGTATTTCTCCCAAGGCTTGCCCAAATAAATTTGGGGCCTCACAATAGCCCTGTGGCAGTTTAGTCCACCTCAACTGGTTCTTTTTCCCTGTGTTTGGATCTTCCCATTCAAAGGCAAAAATATTTCGGCTTTCCTCTGCCAGTGGGCAGGCCCAAAAGGCATTTTTAAGATCTACCACACTAAACCACTGATGTTGAGGTGGAATTTTGCTTAAAAGAGTGCAGGGATTAGGAACCATAGGGTAGCAGGCCCGTGTTCTTTTGTTTACTTCTCTTAAATCTTGCACTAATTTATAATTTCCATCAGATTTCTTTACTGGGAGAATAGGGCTATTATGAGGGGATTTACAAGGTTCTAGTGTCCCATCCTTTATTAATTCTTCTATCACTGGTTTTAAGCCTTTTCTCCCTTCTAAAGATATAGGGTACTGATGTACACAAATGGGACCTTCTTCTTTTTCAATTGTGACCCTTATGGGGTCAAGATCTAGTCCACCCCTATTCCCTTCCCTAGCCCAAACCTCTCTGTTAATTTTGCTTTCATCTTCTTGGCTAAGTTTAAACACTTTGGCCGTCATTTTCCCTTCTTCTGGTATGATTCCAATCCCCAGTTGGATTTGTAAATCCCTTCCCAATAAATTGCTGCCAGCCTCAGGAGCTAACAAAGCATCCCCTATCCCTATTTTTGTTTCCCCTTCAATAACCACATCTTTAATGACAGGGACCTTAAATCCTTCCCCCTTTGCTCCTGTTACTTTTACCATATCATTACTTACATCCCACCCTTTTGGAATATTCATCACACAAGTCTTTTCTGCCCCAGTGTCAACTATAAATTCCAATACTTCCTCTTCGGGGCCTACTTTTAAAGTTATCAAAGGCTCCAGATGGTATTTATCCCCCCAAAAATAGAGCCCATGATTTCCCTATTTTTCTTCTGTGTGTGTCTCTTGAAATCTTTTCAGATCCCTCCTCAGGTGGGGGCATTCTCTTTGATAATGCCCTTCTTCCTTGCAATAGAAACAGGCATCCCTGGGTTGTTCTTGGAATCTTGATTGTGCTGAGGTTTTATTTTTCTCTTTTCCACCATTTCTAAATCTGGAATGTTTAGGAGTGTTACCTGAGGGCTTTAGATTTTTTTTGGAAGGTACTCTCTCGCATAGTGGCTATCATGATCTTTGCTCCCACTTTGGCTTTTTCTTCATCCCTCCGGACATATATATCTTTTGAGCTTCCCTTACTAGGTCTTGTAAAGGTTTCTCATACCAATCTTCTATTTTTTCCAATTTTTTTCTAATATCTGGCCAGGCATGAGTGACAAAGTGAACTCTTAGCAGGGCTTGCCCTGCTAGGGACTCCGGGTCTCTCCCAGAATATTGTTTCATATTCTTTCGGAGCCTCTCCAGCCACTCAGTCAGGGTTTCTTCCTTCCCTTGCTGCCCCTCAAAGGCCTTTCTGACATTTTGTCCTCAGAGTGCCCCCTCTTTTATTCCCTTGATTATCAAATTACAATAATCATTCATATGTCCCCTCCCAGCTTCATCATTTTGGTTCCAGTTAGGAGGTGTAATGGGCATTTTCTGATCCCCGGGTGGACCTTGTTGGTTTTCTTTTCCCCAAATTTTTATTCCAGCAATTCTAATCATTTCTCTTTCTTCTTGGGAGAATATTATTTTCATTATTGATTGCATTTCTTCCCAAGTGAAAATGTTGGGACCTAAGAACTGGTCCAACATTTCAGCTGTACCTATGGGGTCTTCTAATAATCCTTTAATTTCTTTTTTGAAATTCCTAACCTCTGTAGAGGTTAGAGGAGCACTCACAAAGCCGCTTCCCCCTCCTCCCGTAGGTACTTCTCTTAACGGAAAGAAATGAATTTCTCGGCTTCCCTCTGTTTGTTTAGCAATGGAGGGCTTGTTGGGCTGCCTCGGAGCCTTAATGGCACCTCCTGTATTCTGGTATGGTGCTCCTTCGTTAAGAAGAGGGTTGATTTGGGAAGAAAGCACCGAACTCCCCTGGGGAGGAGGGGCAGATTCAAAGTCTGGCGCTGAAGCTGAATATTCTGTGGTGCAGAGGGTGGGGGTGGGGTATGGCAGTGAAGCCAGATATTCCGGAGCACAGGAGGCGGGCACCGGGGCTAAAGCCGGGTTTCTCAAGGCAGGAGAGGTAGGGGCTGAAGCCGGGACGTGTGACCTTTCCCTTGATGCAATTGAGGGTGCTGGGATTCCCGAGATATATGGGAAGGGTGGGATCCCCGGCATGGGCGGGGGCAGGGCTCCCCCCCAGCTCCATTGGGGCGGGAGGGCTGCCGGGGGAAAGGCCCCCGGTGCGGGCGGAGGGGGGGCTGGCGGGGGAAGCCCCGGAGCCAGGGGGAGGAGGGCAGCTTCTGGTGCTGGCGGCGGAGGCAATACTTCTAAAGGGTCTCAGCCTTTTTTCTCTTCTGTTTGCTTTTCCTCTGCGGTTTCTGATATTTTGAAGACTTTGGTTCCCAGAGGTTTTGTAATTCCTGTCCAGCAAGAAGCATATTCTCTCTCCTCAGGGTGAGATGGCTCTTTTGAATTTACAAATACATTTAGAGCCTGGCAAATCCATGCCTCATCAGACCCGTATTTTGGCCAGTACACATGATCAGATCTGATTTCCTTTTTTACCCACTCTTTCATGCAGAATTGAATCATTTTTACTTTCTCTTTTCCTTTTGTAGAAGGATCAGTTTCCCAGTTTGCGAGTTTGACCCCGAGGGGACTGTCTCGGGGTATATCCTCTGGCACCCTTTTATAATTTGAACTTAATTTACTAGGTTGTTGTCCCATTTTCCCAGGAGTTCTCTATTACTCAAAATACCAATTTATCCCCCCCTTTGAAATACTAATTCATTCCTTTAAAACACCAATCTTCACTGCTGTAAAATACTACCCACCCTTTCACAGTACAAAAAACACCAAAAAATTTATTAGAGCCCACCTTCCCCAAAAACAAAGTTAACTTCGAATTACACAGTTTTTCATTCACACATTCACTCTTTTTTAATATTTGTTCACTCACTCATTCCTACTCACAACAGAATAATAAGGTACCTCTTTCAAGTCACTTGTTAGTATCCACCCATGGGTATGATATAATCCTCAGGATTCTGGGTGCTCTTGGATTTCCCTCAACCCAGCATTGCTAGCATCCAAACCCCAACCTCTCTTGGGGTACTTTTAGGCCCTGGGTGCTCTTGGGGTTTTCCTCAACCCAGCATATGGGGGGGTAGCTCCCACTTTGCAACCCCTTCTCTGGGACCCCGTCCCAGTCACCCCCGGAGATTCTTTCACTCCGCTTATCTCTCGCTTTGTCTCCTCGCTGGCCGCTGTTCTCGTGAACAAGACGGAACGGCAGCACTCAGAGACTGCCACACTCACTTCGCAGATCTGGGGGCAACCAGCCCACGTCTCATTCACACACGCTCATCTCCCGTAACCACCCCCTTTTTCTTTGGACAATACTTCCCAGTCCTGTTTCTTTTCCAGTGTCTGTGGGATTTTTGTCGAGAGCGCTCTCTTTCATTTGCTTTATTTTTGTGTCTTTCTTGTCCTCCGGGTGTTGCCCTGCTGCCACCAAATCACGCCAGAGGATGCTAAGCAAAGGTCCTGCCAACTTGGGCGGGAGGCGCCTTACCCTTGCTTCTTGAATCCTCCCACGCTTTTCAGAGGCGAGGTGTAGCTCCGGGATGAGCCCTTAATTGTGAAAAACGAGGTTCACTCTCCTGTGAGAATTTAAAGGGTTTAATATAAAGACAATAAGAGACACATCAAATAAAGCAACGGGGTAATGGCCGGGTGCCTTGGTGCTCTGCCAAGAGCACACCTGATGCCAGAGGTGAGTCTTTTTTATACCATTTTTACTGTCTGTTCTTTATTCATATTAAAACTTTTCCTGGAGCTGTTCTGCATGGCCACTCCTTGGTTCCGCCTTTTTAGAGCATGCGTAGTCTTCTGCCTTGTGGTTTTATTTCTCTTGATTCTTGGGGTTGGGCCCGCTAGGCAAGAGTCGATGGTAGGGTGGATTTCTTAATTCTCCAGACAGTCAGGGCTGATTGCAGCTTTGGGCATCTTCGTCTCTCCGGGCAGAGTGGTGATAACGGCTCTTGGACTCTCCTGGCCGCCTGTTCTCCGGGCGGAGTAGCATTTGGGCCCTTTTGCTCCCTAGACAAAGTGTTGATTAGCAGCTTTTCGGGCCTCATCCTCTGTTCGTTTGGAGGTTATCTTACGTGCTCACACTTGCTAACATTCTTGCTAAAAAGAGAGAAAACTACATCCACACAGCAAAAAGCATTTCTAACATTATATAATATCTACTTTATACTTTGCGAGAAGCCAATATAATATATGTTTATAACACCTCCATTGGCGACCTCCTTTTCCCTCTGATTCAGCTACCTTGTGGTAGGTGCGATGGTGCTGAAGAAGGGTGGCGGCTTGGCACAGTTGCTGTCACAGGTGGATCTTTGAGTGGCATGTGTGAGGGTAGGAGGGTACGGCACCCATAGCTGAAGGCAAAAAAGGTCAGGGCATGTCATCAGCCGCAGTCGTGCTAAGTTGTTCATCTATGCAAACTGCTTGCCGAGTTGTTCCTTTCTTAGGTAATGGGGGCTTGTATCAACCAGAACTGCAAATGGTCAGTATTTGCAGAGAAGGTTACTTGGACTGTTGTTGAAGTGAGTGTAGCAGTTTCTATGGCATTCTGCAAAAAAAGTGACAGGTCTCCCTGTGTTCCCCAGTTCTTAACAAAGATGAAGTTAACAAACCCCTGAAAAGAGGTTTTGCAAAACTTCAGGGATATTTTCCTACTAGTACTGTAGAGACAACCATAGTCACCTTGTCTTTCCAAAAGTGAAGGTTCCCTATTTTTGTCCAAGAGCATCAAGTGCTTTTGATCAGCGTTTGTGTGCATGCATTAGCCTCGTTCTTGCTCTTCCTTGGAGAACTTTTACAATACTCACATGATCTGTGTAGGCTGCAGACTGCAGTGGTGAACTTCAAGGCTTCCAGCAGAAGGGAGATGCTGTCCACGTTTTGGATTCTCCTTAGCCTGAACCTTCAATGTCCAATAACGCAGCGTTTGGTGCTCGAGGCACTGACTCTGGCGTGCCCCTGGTCAGAGACAGTCCAGCTGCGTTACCTCCACGCGTCGCTGAAGCGACTTCGGGATCAGGAAAAGAGCTTGCTGGGCTAGCTAGCTGGCTTCTTTGCAGAGGGAAACACGGCAGGAGCCGTTGATGTCGGCTCACGTTAGCTCAGAGACAAAGGAAGAGAGGGGCTGTTCAGGTCTGGCTTCTAACAGGTTTAATGCGATAGGATGAGGATGAGGTCGGATTGATGGGAATCCGCTCCTCGGAGCCTTGTCCTCAGTTTTATAGGGAATTTGAAAACCCCCTGTAACTATTCCTGAAAAGACCTGCCTTGCTAAATTAGTGCCTTTTAAGTCTTGTGTCCCCAGGATAGAACAACAAACTCACAAAGATAACGGCAGTGGATCTACAGGACTTCTGCAGGCCTTCTGGACTGCAGACATCTCTGACCAAAGGCCACAGATGACGTGTACCCTGATCCTGCCGAACGCCCGTCCGCCCTGGACTCAGCTTCAAGGTTTGATTGATACTGGTGCTGATGTAACTATCATCTCCTTCTCTGCGTGGCCTCCCTCATGGCCTTTACCCCCAGTGGGATCGGCCATCACAGGATGAGGATGAACCACACAGAGCTATTGAAGCGAACGGCCTGTGACGGTGAAGGACTCAGAGGGGCACACAGCTACAATTAGGCCTTATGTTACTACCACTTCCCTTAACCTTTGGGGACGGGATGTGTTGGCAGCCTGGGGCATACGGATCGGGACAAATTTTTAGCAGGGGTCACTGTGCGCAAAGGTGCACAGTATCCTACACTGCCTTTGCAGTGGTTGATTAACACACCAATCCGAGTCAGACTCTGCTTAGTTAGTTGAATTAAGGGCTGTTATCATGGCTTTTCAACGATTCTCACAGGAACCTTTGAATTTGGTTACTGAAGCCGACTAGCAAAAGCTCGTATACAATTAATCACCTTACGGTACCACAAAATTCAAAGAATCCTGTTCTTCTGAATCACTTTCTCTCATTGCAATCTGCAGGCAAGAGACAACTGCCCTGGGCAAAAGTCTGGGTGTGGAATTTACTCACTAACCAGTGGGAAGGCCTGCGGGAACTTATGGTTTGGGGTCGTGGCTATGCTTGCGTTTCTACAGATACTGGGGTACGGTGGCTAGCTGCAAAATGTGTTCGCCCTGCCCTACGGCACCAGAGGCAGAACAGGCAACCTCCAAATGATGACCAGAACACCAACCATCCAAGTGGCCACCAGAATGTAGATCATCAGCCATCAGACTCTTCTGATGATGACCAAGATGTTGACCATCAGGCAGATGGTCCTTCTACAAGCAGAGACTGGGATGGTCCTTCCACAAGCAGAGACTGAACTTTAAATTTCTTGTTATGGAGTCAGATCGTTAAAGCCTTAAGGACATATTTAGAATTAATAACTGATGTAAATTTCTATTTAGGATTAATAGTGGAGTTGTTATCTTATCAAACAAAAAGGGGGAATTGTAGATACCAAAATGCTGCTAGCGAGGATTTTCTTGCTATTTTCTAAGTCTGTGAGAGACTTTTCTCTCTCACAGAAGAGGTAGCAGAGTATGTAAACAACCAAGCCACCTGCAACCTTGAAAAGTCTGGTTTATGGTCTAGTAGAAAAATATTTTGACAATGGATGGTTTAGGATTTTAGCCAATCACCCCAAGGGGGGGGGCTGATCCTTTGTCCAATTAGACTATGAAGAAAAAAGTCTGTAAAAGAGTTTGTGAAATAATTAAATGAATAAATCTTGGTGCACAATTCCTGCCTGCTGGATCTTCTCTCCTCCTCCTCCCTATGGCTGCGGGACACAGTGATACACCCTAGGGCCCAGGCCTGCGGTAATAGACCACAATTACAAGTGAACTGCAACACAAGCAGCTAACACATTCCTCCTGTGATAAATGAGTGAACGATAAATTTTGTCTTTCGCATCTATCACTTTAACATTTAGAAGTGAGAATGTACTATGTAGAAATAGTGTTAAGGTAAAATATAGGTAAGTAAAAACAAGACTAGAGTAAATTGTAACTTCGAATGAGTGGTAACATGTTGGGAAACGTAGGAAGAAACACATGATAATAAATGTCCTTTAAGTTGAGAAATTACAGAGGTGGAAACCAAGACATCTTCAAGAAACAAAGAAGATAAACCGCATGCATCCCAGGAAGTCTGTTATCTCATCAAAACTCACACCTCCCAAAGAACCCATCAACTACAAATTAGGTTGGAGACTGAGGAGGCACCGGAGGGGGGTGCCTGCCTTCAATTCTGGAGCTACTCAGAGGACCGAGGTGGCAGTGTGCTGGCGTGTGCTGGCGCAAGGGGGCAGAGACGGAGGGGGGAGAGTTGAGTGAAGTGTAAATGACTTTCTGGGCTTAAGGACTATGTTTAAAGAAGTACTAAAGTTCACAGTAAAATGAATGGAGCCACGCCTCTAGCAATATTGCTAAGTGCTCCTGCACTGTGATATGCCTTTGTTCTACTAATAAATGCTCAATATTATGCTGCTGAAAATTCCGCTTGGGAATTCATCTTTCTCACTTCTTCCCTTAAAATCAGTTCTAAGAATTTACTGTGAAATACATTTAGGCTTGGTCCACATTATTTTTAGTTCAAATAAACACATCTAAATTTTTTCCATCTTTCCCATTAAAGGATTTTGGTTTTGGCTCATTCTTTCAGCATTTTGCCAGCAATCTGCTCAATGCTCTTTCCTTAGGAATGAAAGCTGTAGCCTGATATTACAAAGTGTTTGGTGAAACCTTTACCATGACTCTCAAGTCGCAACATGCCAGATAATCACTGGTTTTCAAAGCTGCTTGAAGATAGAAGGAAAGCGTCAAAGGTTTATGCATGAATCAGCGTCCCCTTGTCACAACGTCATGCTGCAGTGATCCTTGCAGAGCTCTAAGACTGGATTTAAAGGAGAAAAGCTCAATACTGGCTCCTGAGCCAGCAGGATGAAACATCCAAGATTGTACATATATTACTTCTGTGCTAAAACTACTGTATGAAAACGTCTTACCATTATGGCAGTTTTATAGTACTCCATAGGAGACATCTCTTTAAATGACTCTAATATCCTTTCAGTGCTAAAATTGAGAAGGGGGTTGATCCATAGTTAACTCATGTAAACACGAGTGAACTACTAAGAGACAGCAAATGTTAATCACAAAACCTAAGCAGCAGGATTCGCCTTAATCTTGTCAAGATAAGAGGAACAGGATCTTTTGAAAACCGGCACAGAGATCGCTGCATCAGCCACCGAAGAACTGCGCATGCTCCAGAAAGAAAGGTAAAAAGTGCATTGTGACAAAGACTACTGATCTTCATCAGAAAGACCCTCGAGGAAGAAGAGGAGCCTTCCTCAGTGCGCCCATCAGCGTACACAGCGCATGCATGGCACGTATGCTAATGATATTAATGACTTCCGAGAAGTAATTTCTAGAACCACTCCTATCCCAAGAATTGTGATGAATGTTCATAAATTTTACACATAATGCTGGACTGTATGGAGTGCTCTGTGTGTGTGTGTGTTAGGAGGAGTGATCCCCCATGCACCCAGCGCCGAATAAAGCAAATACCCGCTTCTCTGACTCTGAAGCATCTCTAGGCCTGGTTTTGGGCAATTCAAAATAGGTGAATACACATTACAACTACAGCTGAAGTTGTTGCGTAGGCAGATTGAAGAGGAAAGGATTTCATCTTCATCACTCTCCTTCTTTCTTGTTTTGACAGAATTAAGAACTTGTAAAAAATCTGATATCACTGATGCTCACCACTCTTCCAATTAGACTACGCTCACTTAGGCAACGAAGTCCAGAGCTTCGGATATCTCCCGCTTCTGCCCTAGGAATTGCTTCCAGTGCTGTACCTTTGCTCCAGCTGCGAAACCAAACCAGCAGAACCAAGGAAGTTCTCTCTGAATGAACCATTGCTCTTGAAGGCTACAACGGTAGTCATGGCAGTGAACACTGCTCTTCACTGGGCCATTCCTCTGAAAAAAAACCATGCACCACCTCTCAACCTAAACCGTTAAGCCTCCTGCTGATGCTGACTGACAAAGCGTCCAACTGCACTTAGATTCCAACAGCTACTTCCAATGACCTGTCAACAGAGCTTTGCAGACTTGCAACAGAGCAACAAACTAAAGGGGCTATGTTTCATGGCTGTTTTTCAAACATCATTGACTTATGTCCCTTTGCCAGCTTAAGTGAAGGTGGCCCATCCACCTTGGTCAAAATCAGCAGAATTTTGGCCCAATTTGTTGTTACGCAACACATCATGACACAATCTCTTGGTGTTGATGCAAAATTCCCACTGAAGTGCATGTCGTTACATGACTTAAGGCTACCTACTCACAGAGTGTCCACTCCACTGCCACACCCATTTTCTGGCCACCTTGAAATGACTGAGCTGTCTTACTGTTCCCAACATTCCTCAGGGGTACGTGACCACCATAGCCTCCCTTCTGAAGTTTAGGAACCTAAGTAGTACTAGCAATAGCAGTTTATCCAAAATCCATTTGCTCCATCAACAAACTCCGAGCAAGCGCTGAGAATTAGTTTCAAGACTTCTACATATATTTACAGGGAGCTTTTTGTTTGCTTGTTTGTTTTTAAAGCAGATGGAGTAGTGCGATGTTTCCCTGAGGCTACCAGGGCTGCGAGGCAGGCAGGCAGAGCCCTGGCATGGGTGGCACAGGGGACCCCGGGCGCTGACGGCTGCCACCAGCGCAGGCCAGCTCGGAACTGGCAGGCAGGGCTGCACCCCGCGTCTGCCACAACAGCTGCAGCTTCTGCAGCCTGAAACACAGCTGGCTCAGGGGTTCAAATTAAGAGCCAAAACCTTTTGCTGCTCAATTTGGGGCAGAGAAAGGTCATCACTTCTAGCATGGCATAAGCCTGCCACTACATTTCTGTGAAGGAAAATCACCTTGTTAGAGTGAAACTCCTGAGTAAAATACTGAAGCGCTTTCAGATTCGTATTATCTGACATTTCTGTGACCTTCTTTTATACCTGCATTGTTTCCTACTGCTGGTTTTGGGCACAAGTTCTGTGTACACTATTCTGGAAACAAAAAAATAACCCAAAACCAACACCCACTCCTCCCCCACCATCACTCCTTCCCCAGCCCCAAGCCTAACAAAACCAGCCTGCAGAATGTGCAGGATTTCAAATGAGAACAAGCATAGATGGGACATCAAAAGATGGATTCTCCTTAGACATTTGTGCATGCAGTGCTCTGCAATCAACTCCTAAATTCTACTCCTGGTACACCAAATATTTGTCTTGGGAATTCCTTGTTCTCCATTCCAACCCTTCTGAGAGGGTAATCGAGGAGTTACTCTACATATTTTAAGCACATGTTGCACTAGTCAAATCCAATGCACAGCATTACTTGACTAACTGAGGCGGTGGCAAGGTCAATTAAGACCTGTTCATGTCTTAATTTGGAGCTCTTCCAACTGCTTGAAAAGTGAAGCCTTGGACGTTGAAGGTTCAGACTAAGGAGAATCCAAAATGTGGATAGCATCTCCCTTCTGCTGGAAGCCTTGAAGTTCACCACTGCAGTCTGCAGCCTACACAGATCATGTGAGTATTGTAAAAGTTCTCCAAGGAAGAGCAAGAACGAGGCTAATGCATGCACACAAACGCTGATCAAAAGCACTTGATGCTCTTGGACAAAAATAGGGAACCTTCACTTTTGGAAAGACAAGGTGACTATGGTTGTCTCTACAGTACTAGTAGGAAAATATCCCTGAAGTTTTGCAAAACCTCTTTTCAGGGGTTTGTTAACTTCATCTTTGTTAAGAACTGGGGAACACAGGGAGACCTGTCACTTTTGTTGCAGAATGCCATAGAAACTGCTACACTCACTTCAACAACAGTCCAAGTAACCTTGTCTGCAAATACTGACCATTTGCAGTTCTGGTTGATACAAAACCCCATTACCTAAGAAAGGAACAACTCGGCAAGCAGTTTGCAAAGATGAACAACTTAGCACGACTGCGGCTGATGACATGCCCTGACCTTTTTTGCCTTCAGCTATGGGTGCCGTACCCTCCTACCCTCACACATGCCACTCAAAGCTCCTTGCGTGGAGCTCTCGCACCACCTATGACAGCAACTGTGCCAAGCCGCCACCCTTCTTCAGCACCATCGCACCTACCACAAGGTAGCTGAATCAGAGGGAAAAGGAGGTCGCCAATGGAGGGAAGTTGTACCCCCTGACAGCTAAGCTCCAACTACGGTGTCGCTTATGTCCTTCCCAGGACGGGCGGGAAAACGCCTCGGCGCAGCGCAGCGCTGGCCGGGAGCGGCCGGCACGGCACCGAGCGCGCTCCCCACTTCCCTCCCGCCCGCGCCGCTGCGGAGACCCCGGGTTCGCCGGAATCGGCCACATGCTGCACGGAGGGCAGCGCGGCAAAGGCGGCCTCCCCTCGTCGCCCGGAGAAGGCCGGCCTCGGATCCCCGCTCTCTCCACCGGCACGGGCAGTGCCAGCAGCCTCTCGCTGTGGCCGCCGCTGGCCGAAAGCCTCGCCGCGCACCGCCCGGCCGGCCCCGCCGCTCCGCGGGGTCACACGGCACCTGCCGTGGGCGGCCGCCGAGCGACAGGAAGCAGAAGCGCTCACCGCCGCGCCGCTCGCCGCCCCGCCCGGGCGCTCCTCTCCTCGCGCTACCACGATGGCGCCGGCCCGCCCCGCCTTCCCCGTCGCCTGCGGCGCAACGCGGCTGCTCCGAGCCACGCAGCACGCGTGCGGCCGGGCCCTGCCGAGCTGCCGGCGGAGCCGGGGCACAGCCCGGGCGGGAGAGCTTCCGGCGAGGCTGGGCGGGCGGCGAGCGCGGCCGAGCGTGAGCGCGCCCAGGCGGGCGGCGGGCGGCGGCGCGATGGAGAGCTAGATGGAGGCGGCAGCACCGCGCGGCATAAAATAGCTGATCGTCCGGCAGCCGCCCGCTCCGCAGCCCCTCGGCTGCTGTCGAGAAGGGCCCCAGCCCTGGCCGCGCCGGTGGCGAGGCGGCTCCGCAGCCCGCTGGCAGCCCTGGCGGGGCAGGGGAGCACTGCGGGCAGCCCCGGGGCCGCGCAGCCGTCTGCAACGCGCGGTGGGAGCCGCTGGGAACTATTTTACACGTCCCGGGGGGCTGGAGAGGAGCACGGAGACCACGCGGCAGGTCGCTGCCGTTAGGGAAAATTAATCCACGATGCCTGAGGTTTATATCCGAAAAGGAGACAGAGGAGTCCTGCAACATTCTTCGACTACAGGGAGAGTCCATGGGGCTTTTCCCATGGCGTCTGTCAAACGGTTGCGGGATGCAGCCCCCTTTTGATGCCAAGTTCCCGGCCACAGCACCCTCTTCCTTTTCCCCACTGGCTGAGGTATTCGGGAGATACAGACTTCCGGAACTGCCTACTCTATGCGCCCCCCTCTAATATGCACCCCCCTCTTGGCATCGAGAAGAAAGAAAAGAACCCCATTCCTAATGCTCTTAAGTCTTTGTTGCCTTGCTCTAGGTTCAGGAATTTAACACGGCCTTGATTAATCAACAGTCTCTGATGATTAGTAACAGTTCTAGAGAACTCCTAGTTTCTTCTGTTACTTCACTAGCCATAACTTCCTAGCCTTGTCTACAGGCCGATTCACACGGTCTCTTTGTAAAGACTCATCCATCTCATTCCTTTTAATCCCTCCTCTTTTTATTTGCTCTGTATTTGCCTTTACAAACCTTAATTACCATGGATTTAATTTTTTCTTCTGGAGTCTTCTTGGGTTTTGCTATTATTTGCAGTGACATCCTTTTCTGTCCTTTTGTAGTCATTTCTGGATCAGGTAGGCATGGCTGCTAGCGGCATCCCCTTGAGCACCTGCTGAAAGAGCTGCAGCCAGCATGGTGTCACACATGGTAAAAAGATGAGAGTTGCTATAGCATATAAGAGGAGGAATCGTATTCATTTAGCCCAGAGCTGGCCAGTTAACCATGAAAACATGTCCCATCCCCATCCTTTCAACATTTGGACAGGTCCACGAGCTGACGTTATTTCCTTTGTTATTTGTTTGACCACTTTTCCGCTGTCATCTGCTTGCAAACAGCAGCTCGAGTCATTTAATTTCCCACAAACTCCTCCTTCTTCTGCTAACAGATAATCTAATACCATCCAATGTTGAATTACTGCTTTCCTCATTTAAGTGGGTTGCTCAGCAAAAAGGTCAAGCGCTGTGGCTGGCTGGTTGGTAATTATTTCTGAGACAGCTTGTAACCTAATTATCTCCTTCAAATGATAAATGGGTTCCCAGGCATCTGGGATTAATTCCTTAGGTTTCCAAGGGGCTGGTCCATCGTGTTGGGTAACTTGTTCTGTTGGCCGTTCATCATTTCCCCGTTTTGGGGTGCTCCCTCCAGCCAGGGCTGCATCAGCTGACTGCTTTTCTCTAATTAAATCATCACAGATTTTGATTCCTAAGCGATTTCCCAGAACTTGTAGTAGCAAAAAGAACAACAGTCTACTAAATATACCATATCCCTGACCAGTTTGGAGGTAACCTGAGCTAAGCATGTTGGCCACAAATCCAATACTGTCCTTTCAAAGCCCGTGTTCCATTAGCAAAGGAACCTACCCATGGTCATCAATTGGTGGCTCAAAATACAGCAGGATTCCCGGGCCTAACGGTCCTCCAACAAGAGTTGCCCCACCATAAGGGTCCCAGCATTTGCATTTCCAAGCTCCCGCACAGGGTTCCCACCTACATTTACATCTGCAAGCTGCTTGGTTGGATTTGGAGCAGAACTCACTAAAAGGCTTTGAGTTCCAATCCGGTGTGGCCATTCCCACTGATAATCACAAACAACATGTCTTCTACTTGTGGAATTTTTGTGGGGACTGCTCAAAAACAGGTGGTCAAAAAAACCCCTTGTCCCTCCCCATTGCTTTACAGGCTTCCAAATATTTTTGGTAAGTGTGATAAGAACGCCTTACGCAGCTACTGTTAGTGAGCCGAACAGGTATTTGATTGCATTTGCCTTGATATTTGGAACAATTGGAAGGAGGGCAATTGGGGGTCCAAACCCAGTTGTTCAAGCCCAGAGGGAAAGTCAATTGACAATTGCCTTTTCCTACAAAGACACGCCCTATCCTATTTAGGCAATAAGTGCCTGTTGGAGAAGAATGAAGTGGCCATGAACTTCCTTCTTTGGCCCCAAATCCCATCCCACTGTGGCCCTCACATTGACCCACCATTTAGGTTCAGCTGGGCTAGCCAACTATGGCCACTCTTCAGATCCTCCTGGCCTTCCACAGAGCCAGCAATTGCTAAGGTTAAAAACTTTTGCTACTTCTTCTCCTAAGGCTGCAAATTGATTCTCCCACTCCTGGCCTAAACTCAGCTGACCATATCAAAGTAGAATTAGTAAGGAAAATGTTTTAATAGTGTCATCTAATTAGCTAGTCTAATTTTCCCGTTGTCTTCTGCAGCACCTGTGGCAATTGAAGACACAGAAACCACTTAACGTAACAAAATGGCCACAAGTATTGGCCCCCAAGTGAGTGGAGATTCTAGAGGAGGGATGCCTTTACAGTCTATTTCAGCAGACGGTCTGAAGGTAGGACTGCGGGGCTTCTTCCGATGTCGAAGCACTGGCTACTGCTCCGGCCCACTCCTGCAGAGTGTCAGTCACGGCCTCCCGGCCTTCTCCTCCAGCTGAGATGTGCAAATCTCTGAGGCTTCAGAGACCTTGACCCGAGAGTGATGGGTTCACCTGTGTTCAGCTTACTTGACGGCTGTTTCTGTCGTCAGTGACACTTGGAATGGGCCACACCATTTCACCAGCACTGGCGCTTCTTTCTACTCCTTAACTAGGACTCAATCTCCTGGTTGGATGTTAAAAGCAGCAAAGTCCAAAGGCCGGGCTTGCGCCAGCTGAGCTTCCTGTTGAAGGGGTTTCACAAGAAGCAGGATCCTGGCCACAGATGGTTTTAAAAATGCATCACTTGCCTCTACCCCCCCACTAGGTGGAGACTTACCAGGGCAATTGCAAACAACGATTGAAAGGGAGATAACTGAATCTCTCTTCTGGCTTGGGCCCTCATTCTCACCAAAGCCAATGTCCAAAGCCCTACCCATGGCATCTTGGTTTCTATTACCAGCTTCAAAAGGTGTTTATTTCTCTCTTCATTGTTTTCTACCCGAGCCGAGCTCTGGGGGTGCCAGGGCCTATGGAGGTTCCATTGTGTTCCTAAAGAAGCCAAAACCCCTTGAAGGATCTTTCCTGCAAAATGAGTTCCCCTATCTGAATCTATTGCTTCTACAATGCTGTATCTTGGAATGATTTGTTCCAAAAATGCCTTAAGAACTGATCCTGTCATTACTGAAGTAGTTGGAAATACTTCTGGCCACCTTGCTAGCTGACATACGATTACCAGAAGATATTAAGCCTTGCCACTTGGGGCATCTCCGGAAAATCCACCTGGCATCTTTGGAAGGGCCATGCAGCCCAAGGCCTCCCTCCTCTAGCAAGTTACTTTGTAACTTGGCTGTTGGCTTTAGCACAGATCAAGCAACCTTCAACAGCTCCTTTTGCCAGTCTAAAAAGACCCCCAGCAACATACATCATGAGATAGGCTTCTGCCAATCCTCAGGAAGTGCAAGGACTCTCTTAATGGAGTTGCTTTAATATTGGTAGGGCCAAAGGTTCTGGTATCTCTTGTTTGCCATCCCTTGGAAACCAATTCTTGCCTTTTTTCTCTGCCACACGACTTTTAACTGTATGTCAAACTGCTGTGGTAGAAAAGACAGCTTCCTGGGCAGTGATGGAGTCACGGGGAGCAAAGGGGGCATCTTGGAGAGTTCTGGCAGAAGTGTGGCTTTCTGAGTTTCTTCATCCACCAAAAAGGAGACAGAGGAGTCCTGTAACATTCTTCAACTCCAGGGAGAGGCCATGGGGCTTTTGCCATGGAGTCTCTCAAATGATTGCGGGAAGCAGCCCCCTTCTGATGTTAAGTTCCTGGCAACAGCACCCTCTGAGGTACTCGGGAATTACAGACTTCCGGAACTGCCTACTCTATGCCCCCCTCTAATATGCACTCCCCTTTTGGAATGGAAAAGGAAGAAAACCAAACTATTCCTAATGCTGGGAAGTCTTTGCTGCCTTGCTCTAGGTTCGGGAATTTAGCAGGGCCTTGGCTGAGCAACAGTCTCTGTTGATTAGTAACAGTTTCTAGAACGAATACTTTCTTCTGTTACTTCCCTCCCTGTAAATTCCTAGCCTTGTCTAAGGAGAGATTCACACGGTCTCTTTGTAAAGACACATCTATCTTACTCCTTTCACTCCCACACCTTCCTTGCGGTGGAACGGCTCTCCCCGGCACAGCACCTGGCACAAAACCCCCGTATACGCACACACACCCCTGCACTTACCCTGCACTCCACTGCACACACACACACACACACACCTCCCGCACACTAACACCCCCTCCACATCCCCACCATGCTACTTGCAGTGGCCCCGCCCCTGCCATCCCCACCGGCTGGCAGCACCCACTCCTCGCATGCTTCCCCATGCCTTGCATTTCCTTGCTGCCTCCTCTGTAGCCTTCCCTCAACCTGCCTTTTCTCCCCTGCCTTGCACTGACTTGCTCACCCATCCCCCACCTGACTTCCTTTCACATTCGTCTAGGTCTGGCCTCATCTTTCCTTTTCCTTCTAGGACCCTCATTGCCTTGCCTCGCCTCGCAAAGCCACCACTTGCCTTGCCTTGCCCTTGAACCCCTCCCTTGCCTTGCATGACCTTGCTCACCCCTCCCCCACCTGGAATTCAACACCCCTTTTCAATGACATTTCTGGGCCTTGCCCTGCCCTTTCTGCTCCTCCGAGGAATCTCAAAGCTCTCAAGCATCTCCGGTGTTTCAGGATCCCATGAGAGGAAGACCAGGGGAGGACGCATGTTGCCACACTCATCTCTGTGGGCAGCCTTTGTCTGGGAGCAATCCTTGCATGTCTTGAACCTTGGAGGGGCAATTCACATTTTGCCCTTGAGCTCGGGGACCAGAAAGAGAGTTCTTTTGCATACAAGGGAAAGCAGGTAGCTCAAGTCTTTTAGGTACAGAGGAGAGATGACCCACGCGGGATCAAGGCCACACAGAGCACTTGGTCCTGGCCACTTTTGTGTACCAGCAGTCCTTGAATGTACTTCTCACCTGCCTTGCCTGGCCTTGCCTTGGCAACACAACAGTTGCCTTGCCTTGCCCTGCTAGCCCTCTGGAGCCTTGCATTCCTTTGCACGGCCATGCCCAGCACATGACCTGCCTACTGTTTTCCTCCAGGGCCTTGGCTTGCTGAGCCCTTCCTGTTTCTGCCTGGCCTTCCCATCAGTGGCCCTTCCTTCCTACAGCCAGCCTTGCCTCTAACTTCTGGACCTTCTCTTGCCTACCACTCCATTTGCTTTCCCCTCACTGCTCTGGCCTTGCCTACCTCTCCCTTGACTTGCCCACAATTGCCTGCACTCGGTTTGCAGCGCCTTGCCTGCATGGAAGGCAAGGGAAAGAGTGGTAGGCCGGGCAAAGCAAAGCCAGCAAGTTGTAGGCAGTGCGAGGCAAGGCAGACGCAGGCAAAGGAAGCAGAGCAAGGGTACCTTAAGAAGAACTAGACAAGGCAAGGCCAAGAGACTCGGAGTGCCTTTCCTTGGGAAGGCAAGGACATAGTGCCAGTGTTGCTAGGGCAGATGTTAAGGTACCGTGGGGGGGAATAGTCCAGCAAGACATTTCTCTTCTGGCCCCTGTGCGTGTGGGGGCAATTGTTGGACATATTCAATACTGGAGGTGGATCAGTCGCTGGATGTGTTGTATTTTGGAGGAGGGGATGCCATTTCTTTGGAGATGGGCTTGTAGTTGCTCTCTTTGGCAAGGAAGGCAGGTTTGGATGTGCACATCAGGTACTCCTAGGGATTTTAAAGGCTTTTAGCAACAGGCAGAGCTCTCTCTGGGTTCGAGCTGTTGAGCTGTCAGTGGGAATGCAAAGGCCAAGCTCTTAAGCTATTTGTCCTGGTGCCTTCAGTGTGTGAGCAGTCCCTGGTGCCGTTGCCTTTGGATCCTGACTCTGGGAGAGGGAAGGCTTAGGATGGTACCTAGAGCTGAGAAGGAGAGTGCTGAGAACAGCGTGTGTGCTGCTAGTTTGAGGGGTGCAGGTGAAGTTGTAGGCAGCAAGATCTTCCTCAGCTGGCACTGTTTTGAGCCCTGTTTTTGCCAGATGGTTTCAAGCTGGTGGGCGGAATCTGCGAGAGGGAAAAGATTTGTTTGGGCCATTTGTTTGGTCTGGCTCTTGGAGTGTGGTGTAAAGAAGAGTGTGCTCTTGGAAGGGGAAGATGAGGGCAACCTTTTTGTCCTGACACCGTTGATTTGAGTGCAGGGCCGTTTGCAAGTTGCCTCTGTCTGCCCTTGGGGTGGTTTCGAGCTGGGCCAGGTGCTTGGCCTTCTTTTGCAAGTCTGCAGCGCCATCGTGTGGTTGTTTCCATGAGCGCTGACAGTGCCCGGCAAAAAGCGCTTGGCTGGCGCGGCCCCAGTCGTGTGGAAGCAGTTGGTGGAAGAGCTCCGCTGTGCATCCTGCCTCTTGGAGACATAAAAGGATGTAACCCTGCGCGTAGCGGGGAAGCAAGACGAATCTTTTCATTGTTGGCTGAGCAGTTTCTAAGTCGCAAAAGTAAAGGCAGTTTCAGCACGGCCTCTTTCTTTCAGAACCTTTTCTGTGCCATCATGAACATGCTCAACATGCCACTCGCACCCGCTGAACTGCATCAAAGGCCCTGGAGATAGGCGCTTTCCTTCAAGCTCTCTGTAGCATCCTACCCTCCACCTCTGGCGGATCCCAAAGCCCTTCCAAACATCCAGCAGCTGCACGCAGAGAACAAGTGCTAGAACAAGGCGTTGGCCTTCCTAGTCCTTTTAAAGTCTGTGAACTAGGCGAAACATTCCAGTGAGCAGCACTTTCCTTCGCAACTATATCTAGAGCATCATCACATTCTCTCCAAGTGGGTAAGTCCACCCTTGCAGCGCAGCGTTTGCAGCCACAGTTCGGACTGAGAGATAGGCCAGGTGAGAAAGCATTTCTTGACTATCCCTCTTCTCTGGAAGACTTGATACTCGCAGCGCGACCACGTCCACACACCTTCAGTGTGGCCAGGTTCAAGCAGCTAGAGCTCCCAGAGATGGGAGAGTCAGGAGAGAAGACGTTCCAAAAGTACCGTGTACTTACAGCAGCATTAAAACTGTACACAGCAGTCTGCAGCACTGTAGACTGCGGCTTCTCCGACAGACGAGCCATCCCATTGTTGCCTCTCGCAGCCTGCTTGCTAGCTGCTCTCCTGAAGAAAAGAACTAGAAGAAAAAGCCAATGCTGGGCTGCACCTTCCCCTTGCCTTACGTAAAGCCACCTAAACTCCCCGCTGCACTCTCTACTTCCCCTCTCCTTGGAAGCGACCACTGTGTTTGCTGCATCTCGAAGCCTAAAGTTAAGCGCCAAAGTTTCCAAGGATGGTTGGAAGAGGGATAAGTAGTAGCACAAGGAAGTAGTTGTCGTTGAACTTCCTCCTTCTCAATGCTAACGTGAATTGGGCAGGCAGGCGAGTGCTAGCCACGCTCCTTTCTCAGTTTGTACGCTGCGGACACGAGTCCGGTGCTCTGCGCCTTCGTTCGGCCTCTTTAGTACCCATGTCGCTCTTTCATTCAGCCGGAGTCGAAGCGTCGTCTACTTCTCGCCCAGAGAGCACGGTGCCGGCAGCGAAATGCCCCAGCCGACTGCTTCTGCCGACACACGCCTGGTCTATGCACTTTCCCTCGCAGCGACATACAGCAGCACTTTCGGTCTTTCTTGTCGTCCAAATGGAAAGGGAAAGATTCTCTGCTATGTCCCGCCCAGAGAACAGTTTTAGGTCAACCAGCATGCCCAGAGCTTGCCCTCGACGCGTGGAAACTTGTGTTTGCACCACATTCAAGTGGTAGCCGTCTTTCCTTTACAGGCTGCAGAACGCCGTCAGATCCCGGTGCTCTCTGCACCTGCCTTCTCAGTTCCAATACCGCCGCGCACAATACAGCTTTGCAGGAAGCAAACACGCGGATAGTCATGTCGCTCAGAAGAACGTGCCAGGACGAAAAGATGTTCTTCCTTTCTCCTCGTCGCCCATATTGTGGTGCTGTATTAAAAGCCTTGGCCAGCGAAAGGCTAATCCAGCAAGTGTTTCTCACCTGATGCATTTCGCTGAGGGAGAGCTGAGGAAAATCCTTGCACAGCACACTGCGGATGCGTGCAGTACACATGCTGAAGAGAGCCACAGCTAAAAGCAATCGCTGGGCTTCAGTTCTGTCCAGACCGCAGAAGGCGAAGAACGAAGCAGCTGGGCACCGCGTTAACGTACTCAGTGGACCGAATTTCAAATGTTCAGCCAAGAGCTGCTTCACAAGCAGATTCAGCTGAGAATGCTCTGGATGGTTCACAAAGTAAGGCGTAGCCGTTGCACTCTATCACACTATCAGGCCAGAAGAAGTTTCTTACACCTTCAATGCTGCAGAGTCCATGCAGCTGGAGCACACGCAGTAGGACGCGTCCAGATAGACGGCGTTCTTCAAGTACCCCCCTCCTCCAAGCAGCCTTGAAACTGAGCACAACACACTGCGGCTCGGGAGCTTCCTTCTCAGATAGACGTGCCGTCACGTTATTCACTCTCGCAGCTCCGTTGCCCACTTGCAGCAGCTGCTACCAAAGCAAAATGCTCCAGAAGTAAAAAGCACTGCTGAGCAAACCTTTTCCTTTGCCTCACGTAAAGCACTGTAAACTGTCCCCTGCACTCTTTATTTCCATTCTCCGCTGCATCTACCACTGTCATCTCTGCATCTCGAAGCATAAAGCTCGGCACAATTCTTCCCAGGGAAAGCTGGAAGAGAAATAGGTAGCAGCACAAGTAGCTGCAAGTGGAACTTTTGTTTTCAACTGCTAACGTGAATCCGCAAAGAAGCGAGCGGCAGCCACGCTTCTTCTTGCAGCCTGTGCGATGCGCACACCAGCTCGGTGCTCTGCGCCCTCATTCGTATGCTCTTCGTACCATGTCGCGCTTTTCATTCTGCCGGAGTCGAAGCGTCGTCTACTTCTCGCCCGGAGAGCACGGTGCCGGAAGAGAAATGCCCCAGCCGACTGCCCTTCCGAAACACACCAGGGCTATGCACTTTTCTCGCAGCGACATACAGCAGCACTTTCGGTCTTTTCTTGTCGTCCAAATGTAAAGGGAAAGATTCTCAGCAATGTCGGGCACAGAGAACAGTTTTAGGTCAACAAGCACGCCCAGAGCTTGCCCGCGACTCGTGGAAACTTGTGTTTGCACACATTCCAGTGGCAGCCCTCTTTCCTTTACAGCCTGCAGAGCGCCGTCAGATCGCGGTGCTCTCTGCACCTGCCTTCTCCCTTCCAAGTACCACTGCGCACAATACAGCCTTGCAGGAAGCAAAGGCGCGGATAGTCGTCTCGCAGAGAAGAACGTGCAAAGACGAAAAGATGTTCTTCTTTGCTCCTCCTCGTCGCCCAGATTGTGGTGCTGTACTGAAAGCCATGGCCAGCGAAAGGCTAATCCAGCAAGTGTTTCTCACCTGATGCATTTCGCTGAGGGAGAGCTGAGGAAAATCCTTGCACAGCACACTGCGGATGCGTGCAGTACACATGCTGAAGAGCGGCAAAACTCAAAGCCATCGCTGGGCTTCAGTTCTGTCCAGACCGCAGAAGGCGAAGAACGAAGCAGCTGGGCACCGCGTTAACGTACTCAGTGGACCGAATTTCAAATGTTCAGCCAAAAGCTGCTTCATAAGCAGATTCAGCTGAGAATGCTCTGGCTGCTTCACAAAGTAAGGCGCAGCCGTTTCCATTCATCACACTACCTGGCCAGAAGCAGTATCCTACACCTTCAATGCTGCAGCGTCCATGCAGCTGGAGCACACGCAGTAGGACGCGTCGAGATAGAAGGCGGTCTTCAAGTACCCCCTTCTCCAAGCAGCCTTGAAACTGAGCACAACACACTGCGGCTCGGGAGCTTCCTTCTCGGATAGACGTGCCGTCACGTTATTCACTCTCACAGCTCCGTTGCCCACTTGCAGCAGCTGCTACCAAAGCAAAATGCTCCAGAAGTAAAAAGCACTGCCGGGCTGTACTTTCGCCTTGCCGCACGTGAAGCACCATAAACTGTCCGCTGTACTCTGTATTTCCCTTCTCCGCCGCATCTACCACTGTTATCTCTGCATCTCGAAGCATAAAGCTCGGCACAATTCTTCCCAGGGAAAGCTGGAAGAGAAATAGGTAGCAGCACAAGTAGCTGCAAGTGGAACTTTTGTTTTCAACTGCTAACGTGAATCCGCAAAGAAGCGAGCGGCAGCCACGCTTCTTCTTGCCGCCTGTGCGATGCGCACACCAGCTCGGTGCTCTGCGCCCTCATTCGTATGCTCTTCGTACCATGTCGCGCTTTTCATTCTGCCGGAGTCGAAGCGTCGTCTACTTCTCGCCCGGAGAGCACGGTGCCGGAAGAGAAATGCCCCAGCCGACTGCCCTTCCGAAACACACCAGAGCTGTGCACTTTTCTCGCAGCGACATACAGCAGCACTTTCGGTCTTTTCTTGTCGTCCAAATGTAAGGGGAAAGATTCTCAGCAATGTCGGGCACAGAGAACAGTTTTAGGTCAACAAGCACGCCCAGAGCTTGCCCGCGACTCGTGGAAACTTGTGTTTGCACACATTCCAGTGGCAGCCCTCTTTCCTTTACAGCCTGCAGAGCGCCGTCAGATCGCGGTGCTCTCTGCACCTGCCTTCTCCCTTCCAAGTACCACTGCGCACAATACAGCCTTGCAGGAAGCAAAGGCGCGGATAGTCGTCTCGCAGAGAAGAACGTGCAAAGACGAAAAGATGTTCTTCATTGCTCCTCCTCGTCGCCCAGATTGTGGTGCTGTACTGAAAGCCATGGCCAGCGAAAGGCTAATCCAGCAAGTGTTTCTCACCTGATGCATTTCGCTGAGGGAGAGCTGAGGAAAATCCTTGCACAGCACACTGCGGATGCGTGCAGTACACATGCTGAAGAGCGGCAAAACTCAAAGCCATCGCTGGGCTTCAGTTCTGTCCAGACCGCAGAAGGCGAAGAACGAAGCAGCTGGGCACCGCGTTAACGTACTCAGTGGACCGAATTTCAAATGTTCAGCCAAAAGCTGCTTCATAAGCAGATTCAGCTGAGAATGCTCTGGCTGCTTCACAAAGTAAGGCGTAGCCGTTGCACTCTATCACACTATCAGGCCAGAAGAAGTTTCTTACACCTTCAATGCTGCAGAGTCCATGCAGCTGGAGCACACCAAGAAGGACGCGTCCAGATAGACGGCGTTCTTCAAGTACCCCCCTCCTCCAAGCAGCCTTGAAACTGAGCACAACACACTGCGGCTCGGGAGCTTCCTTCTCAGATAGACGTGCCGTCACGTTATTCACTCTCGCAGCTCCGTTGCCCACTTGCAGCAGCTGCTACCAAAGCAAAATGCTCCAGAAGTAAAAAGCACTGCCGGGCTGTACTTTCGCCTTGCCGCACGTGAAGCACCATAAACTGTCCGCTGTACTCTTTATTTCCCTTCTCCGCCGCATCTACCACTGTCATCTCTGCATCTCGAAGCATAAAGCTCGGCACAATTCTTCCCAGGGAAAGCTGGAAGAGAAATAGGTAGCAGCACAAGTAGCTGCAAGTGGAACTTTTGTTTTCAACTGCTAACGTGAATCCGCAAAGAAGCGAGCGGCAGCCACGCTTCTTCTTGCAGCCTGTGCGATGCGCACACCAGCTCGGTGCTCTGCGCCCTCATTCGTATGCTCTTCGTACCATGTCGCGCTTTTCATTCTGCCGGAGTCGAAGCGTCGTCTACTTCTCGCCCGGAGAGCACGGTGCCGGAAGAGAAATGCCCCAGCCGACTGCCCTTCCGAAACACACCAGGGCTATGCACTTTTCTCGCAGCGACATACAGCAGCACTTTCGGTCTTTTCTTGTCGTCCAAATGTAAAGGGAAAGATTCTCAGCAATGTCGGGCACAGAGAACAGTTTTAGGTCAACAAGCACGCCCAGAGCTTGCCCGCGACTCGTGGAAACTTGTGTTTGCACACATTCCAGTGGCAGCCCTCTTTCCTTTACAGCCTGCAGAGCGCCGTCAGATCGCGGTGCTCTCTGCACCTGCCTTCTCCCTTCCAAGTACCACTGCGCACAATATAGCCTTGCAGGAAGCAAAGGCGCGGATATTCGTCTCGCAGAGAAGAACGTGCAAAGACGAAAAGATTTTCTTCCTTTCTCCTCCTCGTCGCCCAGATTGTGGTGCTGTACTGAAAGCCATGGCCAGCGAAAGGCTAATCCAGCAAGTGTTTCTCACCTGATGCATTTCGCTGAGGAAAATCCTTGCACAGCACACTGTGGATGCGTGCAGTACACATGCTGAAGAGCGGCAAAACTCAAAGCCATCGCTGGGCTTCAGTTCTGTCCAGACCGCAGAAGGCGAAGAACGAAGTAGCTGGGCACCGCGTTAACGTACTCAGTGGACCGAATTTCAAATGTCCAGCCAAAAGCTGCTTCACAAGCAGATTCAGCTGAGAATGCTCTGGCTGGTTCACAAAGTAAGGCGCAGCCGTTTCCATTCATCACACTACCTGGCCAGAAGCAGTATCCTACACCTTCAATGCTGCAGCGTCCATGCAGCTGGAGCACACGCAGTAGGACGCGTCGAGATAGAAGGCGGTCTTCAAGTACCCCCTTCTCCAAGCAGCCTTGAAACTGAGCACAACACACTGCGGCTCGGGAGCTTCCTTCTCGGATAGACGTGCCGTCACGTTATTCACTCTCACAGCTCCGTTGCCCACTTGCAGCAGCTGCTACCAAAGCAAAATGCTCCAGAAGTAAAAAGCACTGCCGGGCTGTACTTTCGCCTTGCCGCACGTGAAGCACCATAAACTGTCCGCTGTACTCTGTATTTCCCTTCTCCGCCGCATCTACCACTGTCATCTCTGCATCTCGAAGCATAAAGCTCGGCACAATTCTTCCCAGGGAAAGCTGGAAGAGAAATAGGTAGCAGCACAAGTAGCTGCAAGTGGAACTTTTGTTTTCAACTGCTAACGTGAATCCGCAAAGAAGCGAGCGGCAGCCACGCTTCTTCTTGCAGCCTGTGCGATGCGCACACCAGCTCGGTGCTCTGCGCCCTCATTCGTATGCTCTTAGTACCATGTCGCGCTTTTCATTCTGCCGGAGTCGAAGCGTCGTCTACTTCTCGCCTGAGAGCACGGTGCCGGCAGAGAAACGCTCCGGGCTTCTGCCTCTGCCGAAACACGCCTGGGCTATCCCTCTCAGCGTTAAGTAGCACAAAATGCTGTCTGCGTTGTGGTCTTAATCTTAAGGGAAAGATTCTCGGCTTCGGCTAGCACAGAGAACTTTGCTGGGACAATACATGTGTTTTATTATCCTTTCTCGCAAGAAGACTATGGTGCTTCTTTGGAACTGTTGGCCAGTGTAAGGCTAATCCAGCAAGTGCTTCTCTCCTGACACATTTCTCTGAGCGAGAGCTTCGGCGGACAGTTGGGCTCTGCGAAGCAGAAAGTCTGTGCTTGCACGTAGCGCTGAGGAGAATCTGTGCACAGCGCGCTCTGGATGCGTGCAGTACACACACTAAAGAGAGCCAAAGCTCAATGTCTCAGTTCTGTCCAGCGCCGGAAATTGAGAAGAACGCAGCCCCAGAGCTCTGGGCTGGAGTGTGCGATGGTTATGAGCTGTGCCGCTCTTCTGCGTGTCTACTGCACGCATCCATAGTGTACAGTGCAAGGATTTTCCTCAGCTCTCGCTCAGCGAAATGCATTAGAAGGGAAGCACATGCTAGATTAGCCATTCGTTAGCCCACGCTTTCAGTAGAGCACCACAATCTGGGCGACGAGGAAAAGCAAAGAAGAACATCTTTTCGTCTTTGCACGATCTTCTCTGCGAGACATCTCTCCACGTCTTTGCTTCCTGCAAGGCTGTAAGGTGCGCGGTGGTACTTGGAAGGGAGAAGGCAGGTGCAGAGAGCACCGCGATCTGACGGCGCTCTGCAGGCTGTAAAGGAAAGAAAGCTACCACTTGAATATGGTGCAAATACCAATTTCCACGCGTCGCGGGTAAGCTCCGGGTAAGCTTGGTGACCTAAAACTGGGCGCTGAGTGAGATGTAACCGAGAATCTTTCCCTTTGCATTCCGGCTCCAACGCAAACAGAATGTGATGCTACTTAGCGCTGCGAAGGAAAGTGCATAGCCCTGGTGTGTTTGGGAAGAATCAGCAGCCTGGAGCGTTTTTCTGGAGCCTTTCTCCGCTGGCACCGTGCTCTCTGGGCGAGAAGTAGACGACGCTTCGACTCCGGCAGAATGAAAGCGCGACATGGTACGAAGAGCATTAAAGAATGAGGGCAGAGGGCCGAGCTGGTGTGTGCATCGCACAGGCTGCAAGAGGAAGCCGGGCTGTCACTCGCTTGTTTCCGGATTCACGTTAGCGTTTTAAAACAGAAAGTTCCACTTGCAGCTACTTGTGCTGCTGCCTATTTCTCTTCCAGCGTTCCCTGGGAGGAATTGTGCCGAGCTTTATGCTTCGAGATGCAGAGATAACAGTGGTAGATGCGGCGGAGAATGGAAATACAGAGCACAGCGGACAGTTTATGGTGCTTTACGTGAGGCAAGGGAAAGTGCAGCCCGGCAGTGCTTTTTACTTCTGGAGCATTTTGCTTTGGTAGCAGCTGCTGCAAGTGGGCAACGGAGCTGCGAGAGTGAATAACGTGACGGCACGTCTATCTGAGAAGGAAGCTCCCGAGCCGCAGTGTGTTGTGCTCAGTTTCAAGGCTGCTTGGAGGAGGGGGGTACTTGAAGACCGCCTTCTATCTCGACGCGTCCTACTGCGTGTGCTCCAGCTGCATGGACGCTGCAGCATTGAAGGTGTAGGATACTGCTTCTGGCCAGGTAGTGTGATGAATGGAAACGGCTGCGCCTTACTTTGTGAAGCAGCCAGAGCATTCTCAGCTGAATCTGCTTATGAAGCAGCTTTTGGCTGGACATTTGAAATTCGGTCCACTGAGTACGTTAACGCGGTGCCCAGTTGCTTCGTTCTTTGCCTTCTGCGGTCTGGACAAAACTGAAGCCCAGCGATGGCTTTGCCTTTTGGCGCTCTTCAGCGCGAACACTGCACGCATCCACAGTGTGCTGTGCACGGATTTTCCTCAGCTCGACGTACAATCATTTTCTTGCTGTTTCCAGAGTCTAAACTCTTCGTGAAACTCTCGCTCAGCGAGATGCGTCAGGAATGAGGCACTTGCTGGATGAGCTTTTCGCTAGCCAAGACTTTCAATACAGCACCACAATTCAGGCAAGAAGCAGGAGAAAGGAAGATCATCTTTTCGTCCTTCCACGTTCTTCTCTGCGAGATGACTATCCGTGTCTTTGCTTCCTGCAAGGCTGTAAGGGGCGCGGTAGTACTTAGAACTGAGAAGGCAGGTGCAGAGAGCACGGCGGTCTGACGGTGCTCTGCAGGCTGTAAAGGAAAGACGGCAACCACTTGAATGTGGTGCAAACACAAGTTTCCACGCGTCGCGGGTAAGCTCCGGGTAAGCTTGTTGACCTAAAACTGTGCGAGACGGAGCTGAGACTCTTTCCCTTTACATTTGGACGACAAGAAAGACCGAAAGTGCTGCTGTATGTCGCTGCGAGGGAAAGTGCATAGACCAGGCGTGTGTCGGCAGAAGCAGTCGGCTGGGGCATTTCGCTGCCGGCACCGTGCTCTCTGGGCGAGAAGTAGACGACGCTTCGACTCCGGCACAATGAAAGCGCGACATGGGTACTAAAGAGGCCGAACGAAGGCGCAGAGCACCGGGCTGGTGTCCGCAGCGTACAAACTGAGAAAGGAGCATGGCTGGCACTCGTCTGCCTGGCCAATTCACGTTAGCATTGAGAAGGAGGAAGTTCAACGACAACTACTTCCTTGTGCTACTACTTATCCTTCTTCCAACCATCCTTGGAAACTTTGGCGCTTAACTTTAGGCTTCGAGATGCAGCAAACACAGTGGTCGCTTCCAAGGAGAGGGGAAGTAGAGAGTGCAGCGGGGAGTTTAGGTGGCTTTACGTAAGGCAAGGGGAAGGTGCAGCCCAGCATTGGCTTTTTCTTCTAGTTCTTTTCTTCAGGAGAGCAGCTAGCAAGCAGGCTGCGAGAGGCAACAATGGGATGGCTCGTCTGTCGGAGAAGCCGCAGTCTACAGTGCTGCAGACTGCTGTGCACAGTTTTAATGCTGCTGTAAGTACACGGTACTTTTGGAACGTCTTCTCTCCTGATTCTCCCATCTCTGGGAGCTCTAGCTGCTTGAACCTGGCCACACTGAAGGTGTGTGGACGTGGTCGCGCTGCGAGTATCAAGTCTTCCAGAGAAGAGGGATAGTCAAGAAATGCTTTCTCACCTGGCCTATCTCTCAGTCCGAACTGTGGCTGCAAACGCTGCGCTGCAAGGGTGGACTTACCCACTTGGAGAGAATGTGATGATGCTCTAGATATAGTTGCGAAGGAAAGTGCTGCTCACTGGAATGTTTCGCCTAGTTCACAGACTTTAAAAGGACTAGGAAGGCCAACGCCTTGTTTTAGCACTTGTTCTCTGCGTGCAGCTGCTGGATGTTTGGAAGGGCTTTGGGATCCGCCAGAGGTGGAGGGTGCGATGCTACAGAGAGCTTGAAGGAAAGCGCCTATCTCCAGGGCCTTTGATGCAGTTCAGCGGGTGCGAGTGGCATGTTGAGCATGTTCATGATGGCACAGAAAAGGTTCTGAAAGAAAGAGGCCGTGCTGAAACTGCCTTTACTTTTGCCGCTTAGAAACTGCTCAGCCAACAATGAAAAGATTCGTCTTGCTTCCCCGCTACGCGCAGGGTTACATCCTTTTATGTCTCCAAGAGGCAGCATGCACAGCAGAGCTCTTCCACCAACTGCTTCCACACGACCTGGGCCGCGCCAACCAAGCGCTTTTTTGCCGGGCACTGTGAGCGCTCATGGAAACAACCACACGACGGCGCTGCAGACTTGCAAAAGAAGGCCAAGCACCTGGCCCAGCTCGAAACCACCCCAAGGGCAGACAGAGGCAACTTGCAAACGGCCCTGCACTCAAATCAACGGTGTCAGGACAAAAAGGTTGCCCTCATCTTCCCCTTCCAAGAGCACACTCTTCTTTACACCACACCTCTTTGGCCCAAACAAATCTTTTCCCTCTCGCAGATTCCGCCCACCAGCTTGAAACCATCTGGCAAAAACAGGGCTCAAAACAGTGCCAGCTGAGGAAGATCTTGCTGCCTACAACTTCACCTGCACCCCTCAAACTAGCAGCACACACGCTGTTCTCAGCACTCTCCTTCTCAGCTCTAGGTACCATCCTAAGCCTTCCCTCTCCCAGAGTCAGGATCCAAAGGCAACGGCACCAGGGACTGCTCACACACTGAAGGCACCAGGACAAATAGCTTAAGAGCTTGGCCTTTGCATTCCCACCGACAGCTCAACAGCTCGAACCCAGAGAGAGCTCTGCCTGTTGGGAAAAGCCTTTAAAATCCCTAGGAGTACCTGATGTGCACATCCAAACCTGCCTTCCTTGCCAAAGAGAGCAACTACAAGCCCATCTCCAAAGAAACGGCATCCCCTCCTCCAAAATACAACACATCCAGCGACTGATCCGCCTCCAGTATTGAATATGTCCAACAATTGCCCCCACACGCACAGGGGCCAGAAGAGAAATGTCTTGCTGGACTATTCCTCCCCACAGTACCTTAACATCTGCTCCAGCAACACTGGCACTATGTCCTTGCCTTCCCAAGGAAAGGCACTCCGAGTCTCTTGGCCTTGCCTTGTCTAGTTCTTCTTAAGGTACCCTTGCTCTGCTTCCTTTGCCTACGTCTGCCTTGCCTCGCACTGCCTACAACTTGCTGGCTTTGCTGTGCCCGGCCTACCACTCTTTCCCTTGCCTTCCATGCAGGCAAGGCGCTGCAAACCGAGTGCAGGCAATTGTGGGCAAGTCAAGGGAGAGGTAGGCAAGGCCAGAGCAGTGAGGGGAAAGCAAATGGAGTGGTAGACAAGAGAAGGTCCAGAAGTTAGAGGCAAGGCTGGCTGTAGGAAGGAAGGGCCACTGATGGGAAGGCCAGGCAGAAACAGGAAGGGCTCAGCAAGCCAAGGCCCTGGAGGAAAACAGTAGGCAGGTCATGTGCTGGGCATGGCCGTGCAAAGGAATGCAAGGCTCCAGAGGGCTAGCAGGGCAAGGCAAGGCAACTGTTGTGTTGCCAAGGCAAGGCCAGGCAAGGCAGGTGAGAAGTACATTCAAGGACTGCTGGTACACAAAAGTGGCCAGGACCAAGTGCTCTGTGTGGCCTTGATCCCGCGTGGGTCATCTCTCCTCTGTACCTAAAAGACTTGAGCTACCTGCTTTCCCTTGTATGCAAAAGAACTCTCTTTCTGGTCCCCGAGCTCAAGGGCAAAATGTGAATTGCCCCTCCAAGGTTCAAGACATGCAAGGATTGCTCCCAGACAAAGGCTGCCCACAGAGATGAGTGTGGCAACATGCGTCCTCCCCTGGTCTTCCTCTCATGGGATCCTGAAACACCGGAGATGCTTGAGAGCTTTGAGATTCCTCGGAGGAGCAGAAAGGGCAGGGCAAGGCCCAGAAATGTCATTGAAAAGGGGTGTTGAATTCCAGGTGGGGGAGGGGTGAGCAAGGTCATGCAAGGCAAGGGAGGGGTTCAAGGGCAAGGCAAGGCAAGTGGTGGCTTTGCGAGGCGAGGCAAGGCAATGAGGGTCCTAGAAGGAAAAGGAAAGATGAGGCCAGACCTAGACGAATGTGAAAGGAAGTCAGGTGGGGGATGGGTGAGCAAGTCAGTGCAAGGCAGGGGAGAAAAGGCAGGTTGAGGGAAGGCTACAGAGGGGGCAGCAAGGAAATGCAAGGCATGGGGAAGCATGCGAGGAGTGGGTGCTGCCAGCCGGTGGGGATGGCAGGGGCGGGGCCACTGCAAGTAGCATGGTGGGGATGTGGAGGGGGTGTTAGTGTGCGGGAGGTGTGTGTGTGTGTGTGTGTGCAGTGGAGTGCAGGGTAAGTGCAGGTGTGTGTGTGCGTATACGGGGGTTTTGTGCCAGGTGCTGTGCCGGGGAGAGCCGTTCCACCGCAAGGAAGGTGTGGGCGTGAAAGGAGTAAGATAGATGTGTCTTTACAAAGAGACCGTGTGAATCTCTCCTTAGACAAGGCTAGGAATTTACAGGGGGGGAAGTAACAGAAGAAAGTATTCGTTCTAGAAACTGTTACTAATCAACAGAGACTGTTGCTCAGCCAAGGCCCTGCTAAATTCCTGAACCTAGAGCAAGGCAGCAAAGACTTCCCAGCATTAGGAATAGTTTGGTTTTCTTCCTTTTCCATTCCAAAAGGGGAGTGCATATTAGAGGGGGGCGTAGAGTAGGCAGTTCCGGAAGTCTGTAATTCCCGAGTACCTCAGAGGGTGCTGTTGCCAGGAACTTAACATCAGAAGGGGGCTGCTTCCCGCAATCATTTGAGAGACTCCATGGCAAAAGCCCCATGGCCTCTCCGTGGAGTTGAAGAATGTTACAGGACTCCTCTGTCTCCTTTTTGGTGGATGAAGAAACTCAGAAAGCCACACTTCTGCCAGAACTCTCCAAGATGCCCCCTTTGCTCCCCGTGACTCCATCACTGCCCAGGAAGCTGTCTTTTCTACCACAGCAGTTTGACATACAGTTAAAAGTCGTGTGGCAGAGAAAAAAGGCAAGAATTGGTTTCCAAGGGATGGCAAACAAGAGATACCAGAACCTTTGGCCCTACCAATATTAAAGCAACTCCATTAAGAGAGTTCTTGCACTTCCTGAGGATTGGCAGAAGCCTATCTCATGATGTATGTTGCTGGGGGTCTTTTTAGACTGGCAAAAGGAGCTGTTGAAGGTTGCTTGATCTGTGCTAAAGCCAACAGCCAAGTTACAAAGTAACTTGCTAGAGGAGGGAGGCCTTGGGCTGCATGGCCCTTCCAAAGATGCCAGGTGGATTTTCCGGAGATGCCCCAAGTGGCAAGGCTTAATATCTTCTGGTAATCGTATGTCAGCTAGCAAGGTGGCCAGAAGTATTTCCAACTACTTCAGTAATGACAGGATCAGTTCTTAAGGCATTTTTGGAACAAATCATTCCAAGATACAGCATTGTAGAAGCAATAGATTCAGATAGGGGAACTCATTTTGCAGGAAAGATCCTTCAAGGGGTTTTGGCTTCTTTAGGAACACAATGGAACCTCCATAGGCCCTGGCACCCCCAGAGCTCGGCTCGGGTAGAAAACAATGAAGAGAGAAATAAACACCTTTTGAAGCTGGTAATAGAAACCAAGATGCCATGGGTAGGGCTTTGGACATTGGCTTTGGTGAGAATGAGGGCCCAACCCAGAAGAGAGATTCAGTTATCTCCCTTTCAATCGTTGTTTGCAATTGCCCTCCTGGTAAGTCTCCACCCAGTGGGGGGGGGGTAGAGGCAAGTGATGCATTTTTAAAACCATCTGTGGCCAGGATCCTGCTTCTTGTGAAACCCCTTCAACAGGAAACTCAGCTGGCGCAAGCCCGGCCTTTGGACTTTGCTGCTTTTAACATCCAACCAGGAGATTGAGTCCTAATTAAGGAGTAGAAAGAAGCGCCAGTGCTGGTGAAATGGTGTGGCCCATTCCAAGTGTCACTGACGACAGAAAACAGCCGTCAAGTAAGCTGAACACAGGTGAACCCGTCACTCTCGGGTCAAGGTCTCTGAAGCCTCAGAGATTTGCACATCTCAGCTGGAGGAGAAGGCCGGGAGGCCGTGACTGACACTCTGCAGGAGTGGGCCGGAGCAGTAGCCAGTGCTTCGACATCGGAAGAAGCCCCGCAGTCCTACCTTCAGACCGTCTGCTGAAATAGACTGTAAAGGCATCCCTCCTCTAGAATCTCCACTCACTTGGGGGCTAATACTTGTGGCCATTTTGTTACGTTAAGTGGTTTCTGTGTCTTCAATTGGCATAGGTGCTGCAGAAGACAACGGGAAAATTAGACTAGCTAATTAGATGACACTATTAAAACATTTTCCTTACTAATTCTACTTTGATATGGTCAGCTGAGTTTAGGCCAGGAGTGGGAGAATCAATTTGCAGCCTTAGGAGAAGAAGTAGCAAAAGTTTTTAACCTTAGCAATTGCTGGCTCTGTGGAAGGCCAGGAGGATCTGAAGAGTGGCCATAGTTGGCTAGCCCAGCTGAACCTAAATGGTGGGTCAATGTGAGGGCCACAGTGGGATGGGATTTGGGGCCAAAGAAGGAAGTTCATGGCCACTTCATTCTTCTCCAACAGGCACTTATTGCCTAAATAGGATAGGGCGTGTCTTTGTAGGAAAAGGCAATTGTCAATTGACTTTCCCTCTGGGCTTGAACAACTGGGTTTGGACCCCCAATTGCCCTCCTTCCAATTGTTCCAAATATCAAGGCAAATGCAATCAAATACCTGTTCAGCTCACTAACAGTAGCTGCGTAAGGCGTTCTTATCACACTTACCAAAAATATTTGGAAGCCTGTAAAGCAATGGGGAGGGACAAGGGGTTTTTTTGACCACCTGTTTTTGAGCAGTCCCCACAAAAATTCCACAAGTAGAAGACATGTTGTTTGTGATTATCAGTGGGAATGGCCACACCGGATTGGAACTCAAAGCCTTTTAGTGAGTTCTGCTCCAAATCCAACCAAGCAGCTTGCAGATGTAAATGTAGGTGGGAACCCTGTGCGGGAGCTTGGAAATGCAAATGCTGGGACCCTTATGGTGGGGCAACTCTTGTTGGAGGACCGTTAGGCCCGGGAATCCTGCTGTATTTTGAGCCACCAATTGATGACCATGGGTAGGTTCCTTTGCTAATGGAACACGGGCTTTGAAAGGACAGTATTGGATTTGTGGCCAACATGCTTAGCTCAGGTTACCTCCAAACTGGTCAGGGATATGGTATATTTAGTAGACTGTTGTTCTTTTTGCTACTACAAGTTCTGGGAAATCGCTTAGGAATCAAAATCTGTGATGATTTAATTAGAGAAAAGCAGTCAGCTGATGCAGCCCTGGCTGGAGGGAGCACCCCAAAACGGGGAAATGATGAACGGCCAACAGAACAAGTTACCCAACACGATGGACCAGCCCCTTGGAAACCTAAGGAATTAATCCCAGATGCCTGGGAACCCATTTATCATTTGAAGGAGATAATTAGGTTACAAGCTGTCTCGGAAATAATTACCAACCAGCCAGCCACAGCGCTTGACCTTTTTGCTGAGCAACCCACTTAAATGAGGAAAGCGGTATTTCAACATTGGATGGTATTAGATTATCTGTTGGCAGAAGAAGGAGGAGTTTGTGGGAAATTAAATGACTCGAGCTGCTGTTTGCAAGCAGATGACAGCGGAAAAGTGGTCAAACAAATAACAAAGGAAATAACGTCAGCTCGTGGACCTGTCCAAATGTTGAAAGGATGGGAATGGGACATATTTTCATGGTTAACTGGCCAGCTCTGGGCTAAATGAATACGATTTCTCCTCTTATATGCTATCGCAATTCTCATCTTTTTACCATGTGTGACACCATGCTGGCTGCAGCTCTTTCAGCAGGTGCTCAAGGGGATGCCGCTAGCAGCCATGCCTACCTGATCCAGAAATGACTACAAAAGGACAGAAAAGAATGTCACTGCAAATAATAGCAAAACCCAAGAAGACTCCAGAAGAAAAAATTAAATCCATGGTAATTAAGGTTTGTAAAGGCAAATACAGAGCAAATAAAAAGAGGAGGGATTAAAAGGAATGAGATGGATGAGTCTTTACAAAGAGACCGTGTGAATCGGCCTGTAGACAAGGCTAGGAAGTTATGGCTAGTGAAGTAACAGAAGAAACTAGGAGTTCTCTAGAACTGTTACTAATCATCAGAGACTGTTGATTAATCAAGGCCGTGTTAAATTCCTGAACCTAGAGCAAGGCAACAAAGACTTAAGAGCATTAGGAATGGGGTTCTTTTCTTTCTTCTCGATGCCAAGAGGGGGGTGCATATTAGAGGGAGGCGCATAGAGTAGGCAGTTCCGGAAGTCTGTATCTCCCGAATACCTCAGCCAGTGGGGAAAAGGAAGAGGGTGCTGTGGCCGGGAACTTGGCATCAAAAGGGGGCTGCATCCCGCAACCGTTTGACAGACGCCATGGGAAAAGCCCCATGGACTCTCCCTGTAGTCGAAGAATGTTGCAGGACTCCTCTGTCTCCTTTTCGGATATAAACCTCAGGCATCGTGGATTAATTTTCCCTAACGGCAGCGACCTGCCGCGTGGTCTCCGTGCTCCTCTCCAGCCCCCCGGGACGTGTAAAATAGTTCCCAGCGGCTCCCACCGCGCGTTGCAGACGGCTGCGCGGCCCCGGGGCTGCCCGCAGTGCTCCCCTGCCCCGCCAGGGCTGCCCGCGGGCTGCGGAGCCGCCTCGCCACCGGCGCGGCCAGGGCCGGGGCCCTTCTCGACAGCAGCCGAGGGGCTGCGGAGCGGGCGGCTGCCGGACGATCAGCTATTTTATGCCGCGCGGTGCTGCCGCCTCCATCTAGCTCTCCATCACGCCGCCGCCCGCCGCCCGCCTGGCGCGCTCACGCTCGGCCGCGCTCGCCGCCCGCCCAGCCTCGCCGGAAGCTCTCCCGCCCGGGCTGTGCCCCGGCTCCGCCGGCAGCTCGGCAGGGCCCGGCCGCACGCGTGCTGCGTGGCTCGGAGCAGCCGCGTTGCGCCGCAGGCGACGGGGAAGGCGGGGCGGGCCGGCGCCATCGTGGTAGCGCGAGGAGAGGAGCGCCCGGGCGGGGCGGCGAGCGGCGCGGCGGTGAGCGCTTCTGCTTCCTGTCGCTCGGCGGCCGCCCACGGCAGGTGCCGTGTGACCCCGCGGAGCGGCGGGGCCGGCCGGGCGGTGCGCGGCGAGGCTTTCGGCCAGCGGCGACCACAGCGAGAGGCTGCTGGCACTGCCCGTGCCGGTGGAGAGAGCGGGGATCCGAGGCCGGCCTTCCCCGGGCGACGAGGGGAGGCCGCCTTTGCCGCGCTGCCCTCCGTGCAGCATGTGGCCGATTCCGGCGAACCCGGGGTCTCCGCAGCGGCGCGGGCGGGAGGGAGTGGGGAGCGCGCTCGGTGCCGTGCCGGCCGCTCCCGGCCAGCGCTGCGCTGCGCCGAGGCGTTTTCCCGCCCGTCCTGGGAAGGACATAAGCGACACCGTAGTTGGAGCTTAGCTGTCAGGGGGAACGACTTCTCTCTGTGAAAAACGAAGTTCACTCTCCTGTGAGAATTTAAAGGGGTTTAATATAAAGACAATAAGAGACACATCAAATAAAGCAACGGGGTAACAGCCAGTTGCCTTGGCGCTCTGCCAAGAGCACACCTGATGCCAGAGGTCAGTCCTTTTTATACCGTTTTTACTGTCTGTTCTTTATTCATATTAAAACTTTTCCTGGAGCTGTTCTGCATGGCCACTCCTTGGTTCCGCCTTTTTAGAGCGTGCCTAGTCTTCTGCCTTGTGGTTTTATTTCTCTTGATTCTTGGGGTTGGGCCCGCTAGGCAAGAGTCGATGGTAGGGTGGATTTCTTAATTCTCCAGACAGTCAGGGCTGATTGCAGCTTTGGGCCTCTTCGTCTCTTCAGGCAGAGTGGTGATAAAATCTCCCGGACTCTCCTGGCCGCCCGTTCTCTGGGTGGAGTAGCCTTTGGGCCCTTTTGCTCCCTAGACAAAGTGTTGATTAGCAGCTTTTCGGGCCTCATCCTCTGTTCGTTTGGAGGTTATCTTACGTGCTCACACTTGCTAACATTCTTGCTAAAAAGAGAGAAAACTACATCCACACAGCAGAAAGCATTTCTAACGTTATATAATATCTACTTTATACTTTGCGAGAAGCTAATATAATATATGTTTATAACAATCCCCCCTTTTCTATTTTAGAAATCATTTGGCTTGAGCAATAATTCTTTTTTCTTGGCTTCTAATGTCTGTTCGTTCTTTTCACAGATCAATTTGGCTTCTTCAAGAGGGTCTTTTGTATCACTTTGTCTTTTTAATACCATAATTTTTTGTGCTGTTCCAGACATAGCCAACTTTGGGTCAGTAGGCATTGCCACAACTTGCATGCCTTGAACTATGCTGGTGATTAGCCGAATAAAGCAGGGGATCAAGCAAGGGAGAAATATTAGACTAGCTGTAGCACATAAGAGGAAGAAACCTAGCTTCTTCCACCATTCTTTCCCCAATATGCCATCCCACCAGTTAGCAGACATCATTGATTCCCATTTTTGGACTGGTACATGGGCTATTTTTCTGATTTGGTTGGCCATATCTAGAACGGCATCCCCATTGTCATCAATTTTTAAACAACAGTCCGATGTATTGAACTTCCTGCACACACCGCCTTCTTCGGCCAGTAAATAGTCTAAAGCCAGCCTATTTTGATGTATTGCAGCTCTGGTTTGGCGTTGCTGGCTGACTATTAATTCCATAGCCCCAGCTGTTTCATTGGTTATGATTTCTACAAGAGCTTGGAGTCTGATGATACGATTCAGCATGTAAATTGGGGTCTGATATCCCCAGCTTCCATCTTGTGCTTAGGTAGCTGGCCCATCTGTTTCTAATATTCGTTCAGGGGGCCATTCCTCATCTTTCCATTTTTGGAATCCTCCAATTAAATCTCTTTTCTTTCTTTTGAAGTCTTCATAGAGAGGTATACCTAATTGATCTCCCACTGGTTCTGGGAAAAGGAAAAACCCTGGTTGAATGATTCTTAGTGTACAACTCCCTTTCCAATGTGAAGGGAGTCTTGGGGATGCCCTTTTCCCACATATCCAAAAGAAGCCATCTGGTGCTTTCCAATAATCACCTTCTTGTTGATTTATATTCTCCCCAAATTTGGCTATTTCTGGGATTCCAAAATAAGGATTTTTCCTCGTGTCATTACACTGAAAGAGTCCAACTTCATGATCATATACACAGTCTTTTCCTTTTTTCTGGGCTCAATACCAAGTTGGTTTTTCTGGGACCCACCACCTTGAAGTTTTGTTACTCACTTTATAGCTTTTACAGGGAGTGTTTCCTACTTCATTAAGAAAGTTTATCCCAGTTCGCCAGAGGCATTCTTCCCCTATCACTGTTGAACTTAAAATCCACCCCTCAGGTCGGTTCCCCCCTCTTATATTTGTCCGGTTCCATTTAAGGAGTTCTACCGGGCCTACGCTGCTACCTTTCCGTGGCCATTCTTCTGTCATTAAAGCTCCTCCACAGACCCAACAGTTGGTTATGTTAAGTTCTTTACCTATCCTCTCCCCCAATTCCACAAACAGGTTTTTTCCTAACCTTGGGGTTTTTTCCTCTTTGTTGTTTGAGCTTTGCATACAGGTCCTGGCGTGGTGAGGTGAATATAGGGCGAGGTTGCTGTGCTGGCTTTGTATCTTTACTTACCACTTGCTCTTTTACCAAATCTTGGACTGTTCCCCTGGTGGCAGCTGTGGAGCAAATCTATTTTTCTCCTTTTGGACAATTGCTTCTTAGTCTGTTTCCACTTGTTCCTAAATTTTCTGTAATCCAATATTTTTCTCCTTTATGCATGCAAATACCTAATTTGGATGAGTCATAACAGTGACTGTTGGTATGGGTATGAGTAATAAGAAAGAAGCCCCGGTGTCTTTCCATGTAGAGCTTTCGATAGCATTTGTAACATGGTCTTGCCGGTGTCCCAAAAGGGACCAGGAGAAGTGACAAAAGAAGGAATAACAGAGGTCCGGCATGGCTTATACTCCCACCTCCCTTGCCTATGAGGTTGCAACCCATAGCAGGTGTATTGGATCTTCTCGGTGGCGAGTACAGTGGCCGACCCGGTCTTGCCCTCTATTTCCTTGTCACTTCCTTTGTAGCTTTTAGGCAAATTTCTTTTGGCACCTTTTTAACTGTAGTATCTTATCGTATCTTAGGTGTTTCCCATTCAACAGGCACTAGTAATTCCCATCTGCAGAGCAAAGTTATTGCTTTTGTTGCTTATGATTTTGTCTGGATAGGGGGTCGATTTTGTGCTTGACACCCTTTACAAACTAGGGTGTCGACGGTGTGAAATGCCAATTTCCCTCTAGATTAATTACTTATATTTGACGTGGTTGGCATGCCCCGTGTTAGAATGATTCAAACAGGGTATATGATGTGGCACTGATGGAAGTTGTGATTCTCCGCCTTCTTAATACAAATCACAGGCTAGAATCAGAACATGAGAGTTCCCTGTTTGATCCAGTCCCAACCCTTCCTGTTTGAAGTGAGAATATTCTTCTCCACGATGTCCCAGAATTTGTCCAGGGGCCACTGATATAAATTTGGCTTTTACTTCTCAGTTAGGTGTGATTCTTTGCATATCCCTTGGATTATTTAGATTGTTCTAGCTCATTGCCACCTGGTCTCCGTTTAAGAATCAATTTGGTATCACCTGGTTTGGATATTACAGTCCACTCTTCAGGTTCTTTTACAGGTCCTTTGATTCTGCTGGCATGGATCTACCCTCGTTCCTTGGTCTGGATTGCGGCCTCAGTCATCAGCAGTACCTGAAAAGGACCCTCCCATTGTGGAGTCAAAGATTGTTCTTTCCATGTTTTTACTAGTACCCATTCCCCTGAATGGATATTATGAATTTTGAACTCCAAAGCTGTGGTTTGAGGGATCATTCCTTTCAGCCGCAAATTTTCAAGTGTTCTGGCAATTGCGGTGACATATTTTTTGACACTTACTTCTCCTACTTCATAAGTGGCTGTTTCATGTTGAGCAGTAAGGAAGGGTAATCCGAACATCATCTCATAAGGAGACACTCCCAGGTCTGACCTGGGCTGTGTTCGGCCTCTCAACAGAGCCAAAGGTAAGCATTTTACCCATGACATTTGAGTTTCAATCATTAATTTTGTTAAAGTTTTTTTCAAAGTCTGGTTCACTCTTTCTACTTGGCCTGAACTTTGTGGGTGCCAGGGGGTATGTAATTCCCATTTTATTCCCAAGGCTTGAGTTATTTGTTGTAAGACTTTGGATGTAAAATGTGTTCTTCTACCTGAGTTTATTTTATTAACCATTCCATATCTGGGAATAATTTGTTCCAGAAGGGTTTTGCATACTATGTTAGCTGTAGCTCTAGTAGCAGGAACTGCTTCTACCCAACAAGTTAGGTGGTCTGCTATTACTAATAGGAACTTCCATCTCTGTACTTGAGGAAGTTTAGTGAAATCTACTTGGATACTTTGGAATGGTCGCAGAGCTAACTCACGGCCTCCTAATGTTGTTTTTCTCATTATTTTCCTAGTCACTCTTTGGCAAGTTCTACAGTTCCCAGTTATTTGTTTTGCTACCCCAAAGATTCCAATACACCCATAATTTTTTAGAAAATGATCACACAAGCTAGCTTGAGTACCCCAATGAGTTTTTTGATGCATATCTTCTAATATTCTCTTAGTGAGTGGCTTATTAAGTAACTGTCTCCCATCAGGAAGTTTCCGTTTTCCAGATTGATCTTGTTCTCCCCCTATCTTAAATAATTCTTTTTCTTCTTCTTTACTAAATTTGGGGATTTCCAATTCTCCCCTTTCTGGGGTCAGGATTAACAGAATTGGTTCAGTCCCATTTTCTGCTGCATCTTTGGCTTCTTGGTCTGCTAGGTTATTCCCTCTTATTTCTGGGGTCATCCCTTCTTGGTGTCCTTTGATATGCACTACGGCTATTTCTTCAGGCAATTTTAATGCTTCCAACACTTCTGAAATCAGGCCTTCATGTATCAGTTCTTTCCCCTTTGAATTTAGTAAACCCCTTTCTTCCCAGATCTTTCCAAAGGTATGTACTTTGAATCAGTATAGACGGTCCCCTTTTTGTGTGTGTCGCGGGTTGGGTTTGTAACCGGGCGGAAACACCAATTTAGTGTAGTGGTTTGGTCTAAAATACTCATTACTGTTTATCTTCTGTGAGATAAGAATTAGGAGAAATGCAAAGCAGGCACCAACTTGAATGAATATAAAGAAGTTTATTAACAGACCTAAAAGAAGAAAAGGAAAAAAAAATTATACCACCTTTAGAACTCTCCTCCTCCCCCCACCTTCCTCCCTTCTCCCACTGACAATGTAAAGACAACCCTTAAGATGTTCAGTCTGTTTACCACTTCCATAATAACCTTGTTCAGTCCATTTAGAAAGAGAAGTCTCTTCTTGCTCGTGCTATGAAAACAGTATCACACCGAGACAGCCACCCACTTCCAAATATTGTTCAGTCCATTCAGGAAGAGGAGTCTCTCTGCTTACGATGTGAGTCCCTTCCCCCGACTTGCAGCTTTTCCCGCAACTGCTTTCGAGGGTCCACTCTTGAAAGTTTTCTGGGGTACAATTTTAAGGTTGAGCTGTTCAGAAACAAAAAAAAACAGAGGCCCTTCTCCTTCCCTGGGAGCAAAGGGTCATCTTCATCTTTAAGACTATCTCTGGAAGCATCTCTAGGAATTGAGGTTTTTCTCCTTTCCTCTTTGGAGCAACAGTCCTCATCTGGTTCATCTGGTTCATCTCTCTCTGTCCAAACTTCTCATGAAATTACAGCTGCGTCAGCATCTGCCTATCTCAGCGCAGGTGCTTCTGCTTATGAGTTGAACACTCCACCCCCCATATCTTCATGAAATTACAACAGGATACTCTGATATATCATAGCTTCACGACAGACTTTCAGCTTTAAGCATCTCCTCTCTCTCTTCCCTCAGGTTTTCAGCTCTTCACAGCAATAAAAGGGTTAATCTCACCTCGGCCTTGTAGCTGGAATGTGGCTTATCGCAGTTGGTCACCTGACCTCTGCCAGACAGAGGTGCCGCTTTGCTGAATCTCGGCCGCAGTGGAGAGGGGGGGTTCCGAGCCGCTCCGGCTGCCCACGGCAAGGCAGTGGGGGGGGTTCCACGGCTGGAACAGGCCCATGGCTCCAGGCTGGCTGTGGCCCGGCCCGGCCTGGCCCAAGCAGGGCCTGGCCGGGCCTGCTGGCCCCTGCACGGGGCCTGCAGCCACCTGTCCCAGTGCCGGAAACGAGAGAGAGCTGGGGTGGGAGTTTGCTGTTCTTAAGTGTGGATCACAGAGGCGGTCACAACTTTAAGTGGCTTAAAGAATTGTCCATATTCAAACTGGCCAGCTGATAGGTTCTATCAGGTCCCAGAGGAAGCTGTAAGCACCCCTTAGCAAGGATATCCCTTCCGGGACTATGCTTGCTAACCTATGACAGTGTGCTAAATGCTCCAGTGCTCTCTTTAGAGCGTATAATTCACAAGACTGCGCCGACCAATTTGAAGGTAGTTTTCCTTTTTCGATGGCCTGCATATTTATCCCATCGACTAAGGCATATCTTGACATTCTTTTTCCTTGCAAGCATCTGGATGAACCATCCACATATATTCTTTCCTCTTCTAAGAGGGCTTGTTCAGCTAGATCTTCTCGAACTTTTGTTTGGTATTGAGTAATTTCTAAGCAATCATGTGCCAGGTCATCTTTTGGTTCTCCATACAGGAATTGGGCCGGATTGAGGCTTTTGCTTGCTTCTATAGTTAGATCATTACTGTCAATCAGAATTGCTTCATATTTTAATAGCCTGGAGTCTGTTAACCATTTTTCAGCTTTTTGATTTAGCACATTTCAGACCGCATGGGGTGTGTATACAATCAGTTTACTTCCAAAGGTGAGCTTACGGCTCTCCTCCACCAAAATAGCGGTAGCTGCTATGGCTTGAATGCATACTGGCCAGCCACGGCTTACTGGGTCCAATAGTTTAGCTAAATAAGCTATTGGTCTTCTCACCCCTCCCCATTCCTGGACTAATACACCATGAGCTACTCCATTTTCTGCATTCACATATAAATGAAAGGGTTTTTCTAGTGAGGGTAAGCTTAGGGCTGGTACCGAGGCTAGTTTCAACTTCAGTTTTTCTAATTTATTATCATCATCATCTTTGGTCCATTGTATATTGTCTCCCCCTGTTAATTTTTCATATAAAAATTTTACTGCTTGTGTATATCTTTCAATCCATAATCTGCAATATCCCAGTAGCCCCAGCAGTCTCCTAACCTCCTTTTTTGAAGAGGGAGGAGGGAGGGATAAAATCCCTGTAATTGTTTCAGGACTTAGTTGTCAGCTACCTTTGCTTATCAGGTGGCCGAGATATTTTACTTCTGATTCCACAAACTGTAATTTCCTTTTTGATGCCTTTAGTCCCTTTTTCCCAAGAAAATTTAGAAGCTTTATGGTAGCTCCTTTAACTTTCATTTCATCTTCTCCTGATATTAGAAGGTCATCTCCATATTGGATAAATTGTATTCCTGGGGGAGTGGGGAAGGTTTGTAGTATTTCTCCCAAGGCTTGCCCAAATAAATTTGGGGCCTCACAATAGCCCTGTGGCAGTTTAGTCCACCTCAACTGGTTCTTTTTTCCTGTGTTTGGATCTTCCCATTCAAAGGCAAAAATATTTCGGCTTTCCTCTGCCAGTGGGCAGGCCCAAAAGGCATTTTTAAGATCTACCACACTAAACCACTGATGTTGAGGTGGAATTTTGCTTAAAAGAGTGCAGGGATTAGGAACCATAGGGTAGCAGGCCCGTGTTCTTTTGTTTACTTCTCTTAAATCTTGCACTAATTTATAATTTCCATCAGATTTCTTTACTGGGAGAATAGGGCTATTATGAGGGGATTTACAAGGTTCTAGTGTCCCATCCTTTATTAATTCTTCTATCACTGGTTTTAAGCCTTTTCTCCCTTCTAAAGATATAGGGTACTGATGTACACAAATGGGACCTTCTTCTTTTTCAATTGTGACCCTTATGGGGTCAAGATCTAGTCCACCCCTATTCCCTTCCCTAGCCCAAACCTCTCTGTTAATTTTGCTTTCATCTTCTTGGCTAAGTTTAAACACTTTGGCCGTCATTTTCCCTTCTTCTGGTATGACTCCAATCCCCAGTTGGATTTGTAAATCCCTTCCCAATAAATTGCTGCCAGCCTCAGGAGCTAACAAAGCATCCCCTATCCCTATTTTTGTTTCCCCTTCAATAACCACATCTTTAATGACAGAGACCTTAAATCCTTCCCCCTTTGCTCCTGTTACTTTTACCATATCATTACTCCCTTTTGGAATATTCATCACACAAGTCTTTTCTGCCCCAGTGTCAACTATAAATTCCAATACTTCCTCTTCGGGGCCTACTTTTAAAGTTATCAAAGGCTCCAGATGGTATTTATCCCCCCAAAAATAGAGCCCATGATTTCCCTATTTTTCTTCTGTGCGTGTCTCTTGAAATCTTTTCAGATCCCTCCTCAGGTGGGGGCATTCTCTTTGATAATGCCCTTCTTCCTTGCAATAGAAACAGGCATCCCTGGGTTGTTCTTGGAATCTTGATTGTGCTGAGGTTTTATTTTTCTCTTTTCCACCATTTCTGAATCTGGAATGTTTAGGAGTGTTACCTGAGGGCTTTAGATTTTTTTTGGAAGGTACTCTCTCGCATAGTGGCTATCATGATCTTTGCTCCCACTTTGGCTTTTTCTTCATCCCTCCGGACATATATATCTTTTGAGCTTCCCTTACTAGGTCTTGTAATGGTTTCTCATACCAATCTTCTATTTTTTCCAATTTTTTTCTAATATCTGGCCAGGCATGAGTGACAAAGTTAACTCTTAGCAGGGCTTGCCCTGCTAGGGACTCCGGGTCTCTCCCAGAATATTGTTTCATATTCTTTCGGAGCCTCTCCAGCCACTCAGTCGGGGTTTCTTCCTTCCCTTGCTGCCCCTCAAAGGCCTTTCTGACATTTTGTCCTCAGAGTGCCCCCTCTTTTATTCCCTTGATTATCAAATTACAATAATCATTCATATGTCCCCTCCCAGCTTCATCATTTTGGTTCCAGTTAGGAGGTGTAATGGGCATTTTCTGATCCCCGGGTGGACCTTGTTGGTTTTCTTTTCCCCAAATTTTTATTCCAGCAATTCTAATCATTTCTCTTTCTTCTTGGGAGAATATTATTTTCATTATTGATTGCATTTCTTCCCAAGTGAAAATGTTGGGACCTAAGAACTGGTCCAACATTTCAGCTGTACCTATGGGGTCTTCTAATAATCCTTTAATTTCTTTTTTGAAATTCCTAACCTCTGTAGAGGTTAGAGGAGCACTCACAAAGCCGCTTCCCCCTCCTCCCGTAGGTACTTCTCTTAACGGAAAGAAATGAATTTCTCGGCTTCCCTCTGTTTGTTTAGCAATGGAGGGCTTGTTGGGCTGCCTCGGAGCCTTAATGGCACCTCCTGTATTCTGGTATGGTGCTCCTTCGTTAAGAAGAGGGTTGATTTGGGAAGAAAGCACCGAACTCCCCTGGGGAGGAGGGGCAGATTCAAAGTCTGGCGCTGAAGCTGAATAGGGTGGGGGTGGGGTATGGCAGTGAAGCCAGATATTCCGGAGCACAGGAGGCGGGCACCGGGGCTAAAGCCGGGTTTCTCAAGGCAGGAGAGGTAGGGGCTGAAGCCGGGACGTGTGACCTTTCCCTTGATGCAATTGAGGGTGCTGGGATTCCCGAGATATATGGGAAGGGTGGGATCCCCGGCATGGGCGGGGGCAGGGCTCCCCCCCAGCTCCATTGGGGCGGGAGGGCTGCCGGGGGAAAGGCCCCCGGTGCGGGCGGAGGGGGGGCTGGCGGGGGAAGCCCCGGAGCCAGGGGGAGGAGGGCAGCTTCTGGTGCTGGCGGCGGAGGCAATACTTCTAAAGGGTCTCAGCCTTTTTTCTCTTCTGTTTGCTTTTCCTCTGCGGTTTCTGATATTTTGAAGACTTTGGTTCCCAGAGGTTTTGTAATTCCTGTCCAGCAAGAAGCATATTCTCTCTCCTCAGGGTGAGATGGCTCTTTTGAATTTACAAATACATTTAGAGCCTGGCAAATCCATGCCTCATCAGACCCGTATTTTGGCCAGTACACATGATCAGATCTGATTTCCTTTTTTACCCACTCTTTCATGCAGAATTGAATCATTTTTACTTTCTCTTTTCCTTTTGTAGAAGGATCAGTTTCCCAGTTTGCGAGTTTGACCCCAAGGGGACTGTCTCGGGGTATATCCTCTGGCACCCTTTTATAATTTGAACTTAATTTACTAGGTTGTTGTCCCATTTTCCCAGGACTTCTCTATTACTCAAAATACCAATTTATCCCCCCCTTTGAAATACTAATTCATTCCTTTAAAACACCAATCTTCACTGCTGTAAAATACTACCCACCCTTTCACAGTACAAAAAACACCAAAAAATTTATTAGAGCCCACCTTCCCCAAAAACAAAGTTAACTTCGAATTACACAGTTTTTCATTCACACATTCACTCTTTTTTAATATTTGTTCACTCACTCATTCCTACTCACAACAGAATAATAAGGTACCTCTTTCAAGTCACTTGTTAGTATCCACCCATGGGTATGATATAATCCTTAGGATTCTGGGTGCTCTTGGATTTCCCTCAACCCAGCATTGCTAGCATCCAAACCCCAACCTCTCTTGGGGTACTTTTAGGCCCTGGGTGCTCTTGGAGTTTTCCTCAACCCAGCATATGGGGGGGTAGCTCCCACTTTGCAACCCCTTCTCTGGGACCCCGTCCCAGTCACCCCCGGAGATTCTTTCACTCCGCTTATCTCTCGCTTTGTCTCCTCGCTGGCCGCTGTTCTCGTGAACAAGACGGAACGGCAGCACTCAGAGACTGCCACACTCACTTCGCAGATCTGGGGGCAACCAGCCCACGTCTCATTCACACACGCTCATCTCCCGTAACCACCCCCTTTTTCTTTGGACAATACTTCCCAGTCCTGTTTCTTTTCCAGTGTCTGTGGGATTTTTGTCGAGAGCGCTCTCTTTCATTTGCTTTATTTTTGTGTCTTTCTTGTCCTCCGGGTGTTGCCCTGCTGCCACCAAATCACGCCAGAGGATGCTAAGCAAAGGTCCTGCCAACTTGGGCGGGAGGCGCCTTACCCTTGCTTCTTGAATCCTCCCACGCTTTTCAGAGGCGAGGTGTAGCTCCGGGACGAGCCCTTAATTGTGAAAAACGAGGTTCACTCTCCTGTGAGAATTTAAAGGGTTTAATATAAAGACAATAAGAGACACATCAAATAAAGCAACGGGGTAATGGCCGGGTGCCTTGGTGCTCTGCCAAGAGCACACCTGATGCCAGAGGTGAGTCTTTTTTATACCATTTTTACTGTCTGTTCTTTATTCATATTAAAACTTTTCCTGGAGCTGTTCTGCATGGCCACTCCTTGGTTCCGCCTTTTTAGAGCATGCGTAGTCTTCTGCCTTGTGGTTTTATTTCTCTTGATTCTTGGGGTTGGGCCCGCTAGGCAAGAGTCGATGGTAGGGTGGATTTCTTAATTCTCCAGACAGACAGGGCTGATTGCAGCTTTGGGCCTCTTCGTCTCTCCGGGCAGAGTGGTGATAACGGCTCTTGGACTCTCCTGGCCGCCTGTTCTCCGGGCGGAGTAGCCTTTGGGCCCTTTTGCTCCCTAGACAAAGTGTTGATTAGCAGCTTTTTGGGCCTCATCCTCTGTTCGTTTGGAGGTTATCTTACGTGCTCACACTTGTTAACATTCTTGCTAAAAAGAGAGAAAACTACATCCACACAGCAAAAAGCATTTCTAACATTATATAATATCTACTTTATACTTTGCGAGAAGCCAATATAATATATGTTTATAACACCTCCATTGGCGACCTCCTTTTCCCTCTGATTCAGCTACCTTGTGGTAGGTGCGATGGTGCTGAAGAAGGGTGGCGGCTTGGCACAGTTGCTGTCACAGGTGGATCTTTGAGTGGCATGTGTGAGGGTAGGAGGGTACGGCACCCATAGCTGAAGGCAAAAAAGGTCAGGGCATGTCATCAGCCGCAGTCGTGCTAAGTTGTTCATCTATGCAAACTGCTTGCCGAGTTGTTCCTTTCTTAGGTAATGGGGGCTTGTATCAACCAGAACTGCAAATGGTCAGTATTTGCAGAGAAGGTTACTTGGACTGTTGTTGAAGTGAGTGTAGCAGTTTCTATGGCATTCTGCAAAAAAAGTGACAGGTCTCCCTGTGTTCCCCAGTTCTTAACAAAGATGAAGTTAACAAACCCCTGAAAAGAGGTTTTGCAAAACTTCAGGGATATTTTCCTACTAGTACTGTAGAGACAACCATAGTCACCTTGTCTTTCCAAAAGTGAAGGTTCCCTATTTTTGTCCAAGAGCATCAAGTGCTTTTGATCAGCGTTTGTGTGCATGCATTAGCCTCGTTCTTGCTCTTCCTTGGAGAACTTTTACAATATTCACATGATCTGTGTAGGCTGCAGACTGCAGTGGTGAACTTCAAGGCTTCCAGCAGAAGGGAGATGCTATCCACATTTTGGATTCTCCTTAGTCTGAACCTTCAACGTCCAAGGCTTCACTTTTCAAGCAGTTGGAAGAGCTCCAAATTAAGACATGAACAGGTCTTAAGGGTTAGGGTTAGGGTTAGGGTTAGGGTTAGGGTTAGGGTTAGGGTTATGGGTTAGGGTTAGGGTTATGGGTTAGGGTTAGGGTTAGGGTTAGGGTTAGGGTTAGGGTTAGGGTTAGGGTTAGGGTTAGGGTTAGGGTTAGGGTTAGGGTTAGGGTTAGGGTTAGGGTTAGGGTTAGGGTTAGGGGTTAGGGTTAGGGTTAGGGTTAGGGTTAGGGTTAGGGTTAGGGTTAGGGTTAGGGTTAGGGTTAGGGTTAGGGTTAGGGTTAGGGTTAGGGTTAGGGTTAGGGTTAGGGTTAGGGTTAGGGTTAGGGTTAGGGTTAGGGTTAGGGTTAGGGTTAGGGTTAGGGTTAGGGTTAGGGTTAGGGTTAGGGTTAGGGTTAGGGTTAGGGTTAGGGTTAGGGTTAGGGTTAGGGTTAGGGTTAGGGTTAGGGTTAGGGTTAGGGTTAGGGTTAGGGTTAGGGTTAGGGTTAGGGTTAGGGTTAGGGTTAGGGTTAGGGTTAGGGTTAGGGTTAGGGTTAGGGTTAGGGTTAGGGTTAGGGTTAGGGTTAGGGTTAGGGTTAGGGTTAGGGTTAGGGTTAGGGTTAGGGTTAGGGTTAGGGTTAGGGTTAGGGTTAGGGTTAGGGTTAGGGTTAGGGTTAGGGTTAGGGTTAGGGTTAGGGTTAGGGTTAGGGTTAGGGTTAGGGTTAGGGTTAGGGTTAGGGTTAGGGTTAGGGTTAGGGTTAGGGTTAGGGTTAGGGTTAGGGTTAGGGTTAGGGTTAGGGTTAGGGTTAGGGTTAGGGTTAGGGTTAGGGTTAGGGTTAGGGTTAGGGTTAGGGTTAGGGTTAGGGTTAGGGTTAGGGTTAGGGTTAGGGTTAGGGTTAGGGTTAGGGTTAGGGTTAGGGTTAGGGTTAGGGTTAGGGTTAGGGTTAGGGTTAGGGTTAGGGTTAGGGTTAGGGTTAGGGTTAGGGTTAGGGTTAGGGTTAGGGTTAGGGTTAGGGTTAGGGTTAGGGTTAGGGTTAGGGTTAGGGTTAGGGTTAGGGTTAGGGTTAGGGTTAGGGTTAGGGTTAGGGTTAGGGTTAGGGTTAGGGTTAGGGTTAGGGTTAGGGTTAGGGTTAGGGTTAGGGTTAGGGTTAGGGTTAGGGTTAGGGTTAGGGTTAGGGTTAGGGTTAGGGTTAGGGTTAGGGTTAGGGTTAGGGTTAGGGTTAGGGTTAGGGTTAGGGTTAGGGTTAGGGTTAGGGTTAGGGTTAGGGTTAGGGTTAGGGTTAGGGTTAGGGTTAGGGTTAGGGTTAGGGTTAGGGTTAGGGTTAGGGTTAGGGTTAGGGTTAGGGTTAGGGTTAGGGTTAGGGTTAGGGTTAGGGTTAGGGTTAGGGTTAGGGTTAGGGTTAGGGTTAGGGTTAGGGTTAGGGTTAGGGTTAGGGTTAGGGTTAGGGTTAGGGTTAGGGTTAGGGTTAGGGTTAGGGTTAGGGTTAGGGTTAGGGTTAGGGTTAGGGTTAGGGTTAGGGTTAGGGTTAGGGTTAGGGTTAGGGTTAGGGTTAGGGTTAGGGTTAGGGTTAGGGTTAGGGTTAGGGTTAGGGTTAGGGTTAGGGTTAGGGTTAGGGTTAGGGTTAGGGTTAGGGTTAGGGTTAGGGTTAGGGTTAGGGTTAGGGTTAGGGTTAGGGTTAGGGTTAGGGTTAGGGTTAGGGTTAGGGTTAGGGTTAGGGTTAGGGTTAGGGTTAGGGTTAGGGTTAGGGTTAGGGTTAGGGTTAGGGTTAGGGTTAGGGTTAGGGTTAGGGTTAGGGTTAGGGTTAGGGTTAGGGTTAGGGTTAGGGTTAGGGTTAGGGTTAGGGTTAGGGTTAGGGTTAGGGTTAGGGTTAGGGTTAGGGTTAGGGTTAGGGTTAGGGTTAGGGTTAGGGTTAGGGTTAGGGTTAGGGTTAGGGTTAGGGTTAGGGTTAGGGTTAGGGTTAGGGTTAGGGTTAGGGTTAGGGTTAGGGTTAGGGTTAGGGTTAGGGTTAGGGTTAGGGTTAGGGTTAGGGTTAGGGTTAGGGTTAGGGTTAGGGTTAGGGTTAGGGTTAGGGTTAGGGTTAGGGTTAGGGTTAGGGTTAGGGTTAGGGTTAGGGTTAGGGTTAGGGTTAGGGTTAGGGTTAGGGTTAGGGTTAGGGTTAGGGTTAGGGTTAGGGTTAGGGTTAGGGTTAGGGTTAGGGTTAGGGTTAGGGTTAGGGTTAGGGTTAGGGTTAGGGTTAGGGTTAGGGTTAGGGTTAGGGTTAGGGTTAGGGTTAGGGTTAGGGTTAGGGTTAGGGTTAGGGTTAGGGTTAGGGTTAGGGTTAGGGTTAGGGTTAGGGTTAGGGTTAGGGTTAGGGTTAGGGTTAGGGTTAGGGTTAGGGTTAGGGTTAGGGTTAGGGTTAGGGTTAGGGTTAGGGTTAGGGTTAGGGTTAGGGTTAGGGTTAGGGTTAGGGTTAGGGTTAGGGTTAGGGTTAGGGTTAGGGTTAGGGTTAGGGTTAGGGTTAGGGTTAGGGTTAGGGTTAGGGTTAGGGTTAGGGTTAGGGTTAGGGTTAGGGTTAGGGTTAGGGTTAGGGTTAGGGTTAGGGTTAGGGTTAGGGTTAGGGTTAGGGTTAGGGTTAGGGTTAGGGTTAGGGTTAGGGTTAGGGTTAGGGTTAGGGTTAGGGTTAGGGTTAGGGTTAGGGTTAGGGTTAGGGTTAGGGTTAGGGTTAGGGTTAGGGTTAGGGTTAGGGTTAGGGTTAGGGTTAGGGTTAGGGTTAGGGTTAGGGTTAGGGTTAGGGTTAGGGTTAGGGTTAGGGTTAGGGTTAGGGTTAGGGTTAGGGTTAGGGTTAGGGTTAGGGTTAGGGTTAGGGTTAGGGTTAGGGTTAGGGTTAGGGTTAGGGTTAGGGTTAGGGTTAGGGTTAGGGTTAGGGTTAGGGTTAGGGTTAGGGTTAGGGTTAGGGTTAGGGTTAGGGTTAGGGTTAGGGTTAGGGTTAGGGTTAGGGTTAGGGTTAGGGTTAGGGTTAGGGTTAGGGTTAGGGTTAGGGTTAGGGTTAGGGTTAGGGTTAGGGTTAGGGTTAGGGTTAGGGTTAGGGTTAGGGTTAGGGTTAGGGTTAGGGTTAGGGTTAGGGTTAGGGTTAGGGTTAGGGTTAGGGTTAGGGTTAGGGTTAGGGTTAGGGTTAGGGTTAGGGTTAGGGTTAGGGTTAGGGTTAGGGTTAGGGTTAGGGTTAGGGTTAGGGTTAGGGTTAGGGTTAGGGTTAGGGTTAGGGTTAGGGTTAGGGTTAGGGTTAGGGTTAGGGTTAGGGTTAGGGTTAGGGTTAGGGTTAGGGTTAGGGTTAGGGTTAGGGTTAGGGTTAGGGTTAGGGTTAGGGTTAGGGTTAGGGTTAGGGTTAGGGTTAGGGTTAGGGTTAGGGTTAGGGTTAGGGTTAGGGTTAGGGTTAGGGTTAGGGTTAGGGTTAGGGTTAGGGTTAGGGTTAGGGTTAGGGTTAGGGTTAGGGTTAGGGTTAGGGTTAGGGTTAGGGTTAGGGTTAGGGTTAGGGTTAGGGTTAGGGTTAGGGTTAGGGTTAGGGTTAGGGTTAGGGTTAGGGTTAGGGTTAGGGTTAGGGTTAGGGTTAGGGTTAGGGTTAGGGTTAGGGTTAGGGTTAGGGTTAGGGTTAGGGTTAGGGTTAGGGTTAGGGTTAGGGTTAGGGTTAGGGTTAGGGTTAGGGTTAGGGTTAGGGTTAGGGTTAGGGTTAGGGTTAGGGTTAGGGTTAGGGTTAGGGTTAGGGTTAGGGTTAGGGTTAGGGTTAGGGTTAGGGTTAGGGTTAGGGTTAGGGTTAGGGTTAGGGTTAGGGTTAGGGTTAGGGTTAGGGTTAGGGTTAGGGTTAGGGTTAGGGTTAGGGTTAGGGTTAGGGTTAGGGTTAGGGTTAGGGTTAGGGTTAGGGTTAGGGTTAGGGTTAGGGTTAGGGTTAGGGTTAGGGTTAGGGTTAGGGTTAGGGTTAGGGTTAGGGTTAGGGTTAGGGTTAGGGTTAGGGTTAGGGTTAGGGTTAGGGTTAGGGTTAGGGTTAGGGTTAGGGTTAGGGTTAGGGTTAGGGTTAGGGTTAGGGTTAGGGTTAGGGTTAGGGTTAGGGTTAGGGTTAGGGTTAGGGTTAGGGTTAGGGTTAGGGTTAGGGTTAGGGTTAGGGTTAGGGTTAGGGTTAGGGTTAGGGTTAGGGTTAGGGTTAGGGTTAGGGTTAGGGTTAGGGTTAGGGTTAGGGTTAGGGTTAGGGTTAGGGTTAGGGTTAGGGTTAGGGTTAGGGTTAGGGTTAGGGTTAGGGTTAGGGTTAGGGTTAGGGTTAGGGTTAGGGTTAGGGTTAGGGTTAGGGTTAGGGTTAGGGTTAGGGTTAGGGTTAGGGTTAGGGTTAGGGTTAGGGTTAGGGTTAGGGTTAGGGTTAGGGTTAGGGTTAGGGTTAGGGTTAGGGTTAGGGTTAGGGTTAGGGTTAGGGTTAGGGTTAGGGTTAGGGTTAGGGTTAGGGTTAGGGTTAGGGTTAGGGTTAGGGTTAGGGTTAGGGTTAGGGTTAGGGTTAGGGTTAGGGTTAGGGTTAGGGTTAGGGTTAGGGTTAGGGTTAGGGTTAGGGTTAGGGTTAGGGTTAGGGTTAGGGTTAGGGTTAGGGTTAGGGTTAGGGTTAGGGTTAGGGTTAGGGTTAGGGTTAGGGTTAGGGTTAGGGTTAGGGTTAGGGTTAGGGTTAGGGTTAGGGTTAGGGTTAGGGTTAGGGTTA